>NW_027555736.1:221125072-221547572 GCF_003287225.1 Phascolarctos cinereus | reverse complement strand
ACACACATGGTCTTAAATGTTGCTGAGTCCTACAAAACTAGTCATACTAGGCTTCAGGGATGATTCCAGTGATGGAATGTAATTGTCTGTAGTCTTAGAGCAAATGTAGGTTACTCTGAGAGGCTCATCACTAGGATAGCCATAAGGCATTGATTGAACTTTCCAACTATGTCAGTCCTAGAAGAGAATGTACCAAGGTACAGAGGGATTATGATCTTTGTTAGTGGAGGTAGCACTCCCATTGACAAAAGTCACAGATCCTTGAAGTTTTGAGAACACTCAGCATTCTTATCAATGCTGTGATGAGTCTTCAAAGACTTCCTTTTTCTTTTCTTTTTTTTGTTAGTGCCTGCCTTTGTAATTCCTGTCTCATTTTTCCTGACTCAGGTTTGTCATAGATATATTATTCGCTTCCCACTTAATAGTATCTGCCTACCATCCATGTCCATTCACCTCATGGATACCAGAGGTGAAATACAGGCTATAGTATAACATGTCTGTTTTGAGAAATGACAGTGAGTTGTGAAGTTTTCTCAACATAATTTGCCCATTTTGATTTTTGTGGAACTCTTTATTATGGACAATATAACTAAAGGACATATTCCAGTCTGAGAATCTCCTTTATACCACAATACACCAAGTAAATGGCATTTTAGTTCCTGTGGCACCTCCAACAATTGTGATATCATTATCTTCTGCATCCCCCAGGGATGTAACCTAGCAATGCTCCCTGTAGTATACCTCTGAAGATACACACTCTGCAGGACCTTCTTCATGATCTCTCCTTCTGTTTCCCTTGAGATTCCCCACCTACTTAATTGCTAGGATTCAGGAAGCAAGACAAGTATGGATCTTTTAAAAAAGTTGGGAGGGGTGTGATAGAAGAAAAAATAAATCTCATAGCAAATATAGCTTTAGAATATCCTTGAGTAACCAGAGTTTTATCTTTTTAAAAAGATGGCAGAAATAGAAAAAAATCCATAGAAAGGCAAAGGAAATGAATTACAGGTAAAGGGGCAAGGAATCCCTGCTTGGGATGACAATAAAGGGAAGAATTATTTAGTTTGTTTGGGAAAAGAGCAAAAGATAGTCTGCTATATATCATAGCACCAGAAATAACGAATGACAAAATAGAAGGCTTCCTTCTCACTCTCCAAGTGGTAAGGGACTCTCTTAAATTAAAAGGCAGCCTGGTCAGAATAGTTGAAAAATGTTTGTTTGTTTGTTTGTTTTTTCTCTTTATCATTGAGTTAGACCGTGGCCCTAGATAGTTCATATTGTGCCAAAGGCAAATGGTTAGTGCTACCTTTTACAGATATCATTCATGTGAGTGAATAGGAAGAATTTTTATAACAGTCATATCAGCTACAAGTATTCCTTAATGTTCATGTTACGATTTACTAAATTTATTAAAATATGAACATTTGTCAGTTACATTTGGAAAGAGGCTCTTTTTCTCTGGTATGATTTAATCATTTGTAGCATGGAGATTTGGCAGCATTTGTCACCATGGCTAGCATTTTGTTAGATTTCTAAAAAGTCTTATTTCATGTGGTGGAGACCAAAAGTTCACTTTCAGACTGATGCCCTATTAGGACAGCTGAACTTTCTTCCATTCCTTTATCAATTTGTCTTATACTTTAAGTTGCTTGAGACAGATGGAAAGATGTGTTAATATGCCAAGGACCTTAGGGGAATGCCTTTAATGGGAATATTAATGGGCCATGTGTGTTTCTTGAATATCAGAAGTGAATGGGCTTTTGATGGTTATGAGTGACAGGATGAGGGAGAGACTATGGCATATTTGTCATGTGACAACAGACAGAAACAAGATTGTTTTCAGATCAATATGAAATTTGGCAAGCAGTTGCCAAACTATTTTTAATTTTTTCCTCTTTATTATGTGAACTTGACACAAGAAAAAAACAAACACTTTCCCACACAAAGAGAGAAAAGTGGAGTGTATATGAAACTGGGGATTTCTATCACATACTGCTTGTTTTTAAAAGGATATAACAAATTTAACGTTGTTAGTTCCAACATTGCCCTGCTTGTCTATATTCCCTTCCAACCTTCCTTCTGCTCTGTTCTGCATACTTTTAAAATGATTCATTGACCATTTTTCTTTTATTCTTTTTTTCTAGTAACTGTATCAATATCATTACTATCAATCTTCCTCATAACTCCCTAGTCTTCAACAAAAAGCCTCCCCCCACCACCACTTGTAACAAATAAGTATAGTCACACAAAGGAAATACTCACATTGGCCATGTCCAAAAATGTATTCTCTTTCTGCATCTTTAAGTCTATCACTTTTCTATCTATTGGTGAGACCCGTAATTCATCATTGTTCTTCTGGAGCCACGATTGTTCATTACATTGATCACAGTTTACTTCTTTCAAAGTTATTGTCCTTTGTAATGCTGTAGTCACTATACAAATTGTTCTCCTGGTTCTTCTCACTTCACTCTGGATCAATTTATGCAAGTTTCCACAGGTTTCTCTGAACCTATTTTTTTTCACAATTTCTTATAATGCAATAATATTTCATCACATTTACATGCCTTAATTTGTTCAGCTGTTGCTCAATTGATTCACGCACATTTTGTTTCTAGGTCTTTGATGCAGTAAAAAGAACTTCTATAAAGATTTTTTTTGCAAATATAAGTACTTTCTCTCTTTTTCAGTTTTCTGAGTCAAAATGCATATATAGTCTAGTGACTTTTTTTTAGTGGGGTTTACAATTCTAGATTGCTTTCCAGAATAGTTATATCAATTCACTGCTCCATCAACAGTATATTAGACTCTCCAGCAATTGTCATTTCCCTTTTTAGACATTTTTGCCAACCTGTGGGGTATAAGCTAGAACCCCAGAGTTGTTTCCCTAATTATTCATGATTTAGAGTGTTTTTCCATATGGTTGTTAATAGTTTGCCTTTCTTCTTTGAAAGTTCACATTTATAGGCTTTGAACAGTTGAGGAGCCAGGATAAAATTTAATGGAAATATCTAAGCACTTATTTCTAGCTTCTATACATTTCTGCCCATCATGAAACAGCTCTAGTAATTATTTTATAAGAAGTGTCAAAACAGGTCCTAGACTAGAATATAGATCTAATGAAGGGACAGATCATCATTGAAAACAAAAAGGGGCATCTTTAAAGGCTTCATCTAACTGGGATTTCCCAAATGCTATTGCTTTACAATACATTCATGAAACCACTGCATATGGCAGTGACTAGTACAGGGGTTCTTAACCTGATGCTAAGATTTCATTGAGTTTATGACCTTGAATGAAAAAAATAATTACATCTTTATTTTTCCTCTCTTCAAGGAAATTTAGTATTTCCTTTGATTACAAATTTAGGCAGCAGATGATCTTGATAAACGAACCATAGGCCTCACCAAATTGCCAACCATAAATGAACCATAGGCCATTCTCAAGCCCTCCCAAAACAAACAAAAAGTTGGGAACATCTAAAGTAGAAGGAAGAACCTCTACTGAAGCCTGGACGTGGACATCCTTTCTATAATCAGAAACACTAAGAGATGTCACACCAAGAGGTTTGATTCATTCTCTCAGCAATTCTATGTATTAAACATCCATTAGGCTTCAAGGAGGATATACAAAGGAAGATTAAGACATGGTCCCTGCCTTCAAGCAACTCATAGTTTAAGTAGTAAGTCCACATGTAAAACAATTAAAGGAAAACTCCTAGAAAACTTTTTGCATCATAATTTTGTGACATTGGGTGAGAGAGTTGTGCCTTTGGAGTAATGATTGACCTTTGAGAAGAGAAAGCACATTTTAAAAACAATGCTCTCCCAATATCCTCCTTTAAAGGCCTTCCTCTGGGATTCTGATCAGGTCAAAGAAAGGATAAATGCTCTGGGACTTGTATTTGTTTTGAAGTGATAGATGTAGGCCAAGGTGAAATCTAAAAGAGGACTGGCCTGTCCAGACACTGGAGTTCTTTGTTTTTTAGATCAGCAGTCCTTTACATACAAAGCATTGTTGACAATGTGAAAAAACTTGTGGTTAGAATTCTACTCCCTAGAAACATAACATCTGACAAACTTATAGACATAAAAAAGAGGGAGCACAAAAGGAAAATATCCTATTTTTTTTTTACCTCCTTAATGCCCACCATGGTCTCTTTTGGAGGGGGAAGCCAAATTAAGAAAGGGAATTATCAGGTTTTCCTACAGCCCCAAAGAAGTGTTTTTTTAAATTTTTTTTTTATGTTCTATAGAAGCAACTAGGTGGTTCAAGGAAGGCTGGACTAGAGTCAGAAATACTTGAGTTCAAATCCAGTTTCAGACAATTACTAAATGTACGACCTTGGATAAGTCACTAAATCTCTGTCTGTCTCAGTTTCTTCAATTGTAAAATGAGGACAATAATAGTACCTTCCTCAAAGAGATATTGTGGGGATCAAATAAAGCAATATATTGGTACAGTGCTTAGCATGGTACCTGATATATAGTAGGCACTTAATAAATGTTTGTTCTTTTCCCTTTCCTAAGTGGTTGAACTCCCCATCTTCTATTTGGTAAAGTGTGAGTTGTGTCTTCTCCTCTACTCCATAGCCAGAGTGGATGAGTATTGGGAAGGGATGAATATTGGGAGGGGGAAGTGGAAGAAGCGAAGATCTATAGCCAATACAAAGCATAGTTATCTAAAACCTATACTATAATAATGATTGATTTAATCTATAATTTTAGACAAGTGATAACAGTAATAATTGAAATTTATATAGCCCCTTAATTTTGCAAAATATTTTGTAAACCTTATTACATTTGATTTTCACAACAGCCCTAAGAAATAGGGTTTATAAGCATTATTATCCTCATTTTGCAAATGAAGAAACTAAGGTTAATTAATTTGCCCCATGCAACACAATTAATAAATGTCAAAGGTAGGGTTTGAACTCAAATCTTTTCAAGACCTAGCCCTCTATCCAGTATGTTACTATACTTTGATCCAATTTCATCCCATACCATGGTTTTAAAAAGATGAAGAGCCTTTAAAGCTGTAAGCAAGATAAAAAGGTACTATATAAAGCCAATGCATAATTAAGCATCTTTTAACAAAGAAGTTTGCTTATTTACAGCTCAAGAATATTATCTTTCCTATATGTTAATGGAACTGATTGATCTGCCATCAATAAAGAACTCTCTTAGGCTTTCCAACCTACAGTGAATGGTTGGCACCAATCCTCCCTTTCTTGCAAGAATAGTAATAGCACCTAGGATCAAAGGGCCATAGGTCAAGAATTGGGAGGAAACTTTGAAGTCATTTAGAATCATAGATCATGGACATAGAGCTGGAAGAAACCTTTCACAATCAGTCTAGAGTTTCTTTATTTATGATCCATGAAGAAATTTCAGAGTCTATGAATATGAATGGGAAAAATTACATCTTTATTTTCATAAACCTCTAACTGAAATTTAGCATTTTGGTTATTTAAAAATATATTAATAAATCTATATAGGCTTCTAGACAACCAAAAAGGTTCAGGGCACACACAAAATGTGCTGAGAACCCTTGATTTTAGACATTTTGCAGGTCAGGCACATAAGGCCCCCCAAAATGAAGCGACTTGTCCAAGGACACACCGGTAATAGTGGAAGGGGTAGGTTTTGAACCCAGGTCATCTGATTCAAAAGACAGTGTCCTTGCCACTGGAACATCCTACCTCTTACCACTATTCTAATCACCTCTCTTCCTTCTCAGAGTCATCCCGTCCTTTTTCACAGTTCATCCAGGAACTAGTGCTCTCCATTTTGCTCTCTGGACATCCCACATTATTGTCTACCAACTCTCCTAAGTCTTTGAAATTCTCATCACATTTTTTTCTATCCCATTTGCTCTGTTTTGTAAAAAAGCATGGCCCTATGTTGTAAATACCAGTAATCCTCCCCACTTGTCTTAGCACCCCTAATTCCCAGGGACAAAGTGAGGGGTAGGCATAATCCTTGCTCATTGTTTCCACTGCCAGACTATTATTCCTATCTGGCTAAGCTAATTGGTCCGCACAGAGATAATCTCTCAATTCATTCATGTCATATGAATGAGACAAGTCCAAAATATGATAGAGCTATTAGAATTTATTTCTTCATATCACTTAATGTTATGGTAGAAAGGCTTTAGATAAAAAAATGCATCAAAGCAGAGGGATGTATTAAATTGGGTTGTGGTTCAGTAAAACCACTTAAAAGTTTGTTGCTAGGAATTCTGGCATTTATTTCTAATTTTCCTGAATTGCTGGGCAATTTTAGATAAGTCACTTAACTTCTCTGAGTTGTGATCTCCATTGATGAAATGTAGGTGATAAAACCTTCATGGGAGAAGGGAAGAAAGAAAGACAGAAAGAAAGAAAGACAGAAAGAAAGAAAGAAAGAAAGAAAGAAAGAAAGAAAGAAAGAAAGAAAGAAAGAAAGAGAAAGAAAAAGAAAGGAAGGAAGGAAGGAAGAAAGAAATTAAGGAAAGAAGAACTTGTAAGCTAATATTTTTAAGTTTGAATTTCAAAGATGAAAAAGTGATATATAGGAATATAAAATATAATTATTACCCTTTATCAGTAAAGAAGTCATACTATACAATTGGGCAGAATCTGGAGATGAATCCATAGAGGGAAGATTCTAAGATACTTAGAATTAAGAAAATAAATCCTTACTGTCAATATAGTCTCTGTCAGTGCAGCTGAGAGTGGCAGATAGATTTTCTTTTCCACTAGATTTACTTTCTGATATCCAGGTTTATCACTCAGGCAAAGACTATTCATCACCTCTTTCCTGTCAATAACCCAACCTCAAGCTTATGGGTTCTGTGTTTATTATTCCTTCTTTAAAGACAACTGCAACTCTTTCACTTTTGCTGAGGAGAAAGGAACAAAAACAGGAAGGAAAGATGGATGAAGAAAGGAATGATAAAACTTAGCAAAATGATCATAAGTGAGAACTGAATGACAGTTTTAATCTACCCTTAGTCTTATAATGTTCAACATTTTTATGAGTGCCTTGGGTGAAGACACAGACAGCACTCTTATCAAATTTTTAGATGACAGTAAGCAGGAAGGGTTAGCTGACATGCTGGATGACAGAATCAACATCTCAAAATATCTCAACAAGCTAGAATGATGTTTGAGCTAAAAAGAAGAAATTTAATAGGGATAAGTAGGAAGATTCTATGCTCAGGTTAAAAAAGATCCACCGTATAAGAACAGGGGAAGGTGTTGTTAGACGGCATTTGAAAAAGATCATGAAGTTCTAGCTCAAGATGAATCAATAGTATGACGATGATGCAGAGGATAGAGTCCTGGGCTTGAAGTCAGGAAGACCTAAGTTCAAATCCAGCTTCAGACACTTACGAGCTATGCAACCTTGGGCAAATTACTTAACCTCTGTTTGCCTTGGTGTCCTCAACTATAAAACAGGGATAATAATAGCATCTCCCTCTGGGGGTTGTTGTGAAGATCGACTGAGATAGTACTTGTAAAGCACTTAGCACAGTGCCTGGCACATAAATAGGCTCTTTGTAAATGTTAGTTCTTATTATTATCTTTGTTGTTGTTAAGTAAGCTAATTGAATCTCAGCTTGTATTAATAGAAACAAAATTAGTGTCCTGAAGAAGGAGGTGATAGTCTCTATTCAGATTAGTTCTGAAGTATTGTGATCAGTTTTGGGTATCAATTTTAGAAACAGCATTAAGTGGCTAGAGAATAATGAGCCTGACAATTAATATGGCAATGGAACTTGTCAACTCCAGAGTTCAGTCTAAGAAAGACAAACAGAATTAGGTTGTGCGGGCACTTTATTTCTCTCAAGCTGGCAGCATGCATGTGGAACTGCAGGTGGAACTGAGCCCACTTTCTGGATAGGCTGTCCAGAACATAAAGGCAAAAACTAGGGTGGGACAAGCTGGGTGGGAATGGCTGTGTCGTGGCCCCATTAAGTATTGCCATAGTTCCTCCTCTGGTTTGGTTTACATTCCACCCACCTCCACCAAGGGGTCATTTCACAGAAGTCACAAGATGCCCCAGCGTACACAGAACAAGGAAGATGATCAGGATGTACCATCCCCAGAGTTCTGTTGTGGTGGACAAGGCAGCATAATGCTCCTTGCTGCCATAGAGTTCTGGTTAGGCGTTAAAGCACTGCCAGGGAAAACAAGGTTTAAAGGGCAGAGCCTTCTTCTTCCTCAGAGTGAAAAGGGGTGTTTTAGTAGCCCTTGTCTGCCATGTTTTCCCAAATCCAAGGATGAATCGAAGAAACTGGGAATGTTGAGATTAGAGACCAGAATAGTGAAAGTGATTTTCTTCTTGTTCTGCAATCTTGGCTCCTGGAACTTCCTCTTTTTTAATTTTGAGTTCCACATTCTCTCTCTCCCTCAGATACCTTCCCATAGTTACTGAGAAGGCAAACAATATGATAGCTGTCATACTTGTAAAATCTCACAAAATATATTTCCATATTTGTCATATCTCCAAAGAAGCAAAAAAAAATACAGTGAGAAAATTATAATTCTGTTTGCACTCAGAGTTCATCAGTTCTCTCTCTGGAGATGAATAGCATTTTTCACCATGAGTCTTTTGGAACTGTCTTGGATCACTGTATTGAACAGAGTACCCAAGTCCATCACAGTTGATCATCATTTCAACATTGCTGTTACTGTGTACAATGATCTCCCAGTTCTTCTCACTTCATTTTATATGACTTTATATAGCTCTTGCCATGTTTTTTTTTTCTGAAACTCCTCTCCTTCATTTTTTCTTCAATTTTTTTATTCTTTTGATTTTGTCTAATTCTTGATGTCTCATAGAGTCATTAGCTTCTGCTTGCCCAATTCTATTTTTTCGTGAATTGTTTTCTTCAGTTAGCTTTTTTACCTCCTTTACTATTTAACCAATCCTAATTTTTAAGGAGTTCTTTTCTTTTTCCATTTTGTCAATTGTATTTTTAAAGGAATTGTTCAGTTTTTCTTCTCTCTCTCTAATTTGACTTTTAATTCCTTCTTGAGCTCTTCCAAGAAGACTTTTTGGGCTTGAGAACAGACTTGAGGAAAGGATTAGGAGATTCAGCTATTTTGGAGTGATTGAAGGGCTGTCCTGTGGAAGAAGGGATTCTAGCTCAAGTAAAGTTTAGACAAGTTGGCCTCTGAGTCATCCAACTAAGATTCCATAATTTGAACCTTATTAGACAACTGGTATTTTGTGGGATTGCTTAATGAAGAGAAGCTTTTATTTCAAAATAGGAGTTTTCTTCTTCATCTTCTAAATTTCTGGTGTTATTATTACATGGCATTTGTTGCCATAACCCATCTAGAGAGTGAACCCCCATCTCAAAAACAAAATGCAGAAATAATTTTACTTATATACTAGACTGTCTCAGGAAAATTTATTTGCTTCTTTTATGGTCTTTTATACATGGCCAGAGGGCAGCTAGATGGCACAGTGGATAGAACGCTGGACCTAGAGTCAGGAAGGCTTGTGTTCAAATGTGAGCTCAGACACTTAATAACTGTGTGACCCTGGGCAAGTCACTTAACCTTGTTTGCTTCAATTTCCTCTTCTATAAAATGAGATGGAGAAGGAAATGGCAAACCACTCTGGCATCTTTTGCCAAGAAAACTCCAAATGGGGTCACAAAGAATTGGACACAACTGAAATGATTGAACAACATATACATGCCCAAGCTCCATTCTAGATACCATATACTTTTTTCTAAATAAACACTAAAGATCCAGGTACATGAAAACTATGCCCACCTCTATGGAAATGTGGTTGTTATTGTTATTTGTCCTTCATTCTCAAATAGGACCAATGACATTATGAAAGTGATGTCTTGACTGCACACAAATTGGATTTAAGTGAGGCAGAACTGTGCGAAGTTGTCAGCCTCATTCTTTCCTCCAGAGGCATCAAAGCCCAGTGGCAAGACAAAAGTAAAGAGGACTGACTATGTCCATGAATGCAGTGAGTGACCTTGGCCTTTCTAAATTAAGGTCTTTCACAGGTCCAGTTTCTCGAGGCAACCTTGTTCAATGAGTAAAAGCAAGGTAAAAATTGAGACAAAAGATGGCCTAATTTACCATCACAAAAATATCGGTTTGGGAGGGGAAGACCCTAGAAATTTCTGGTCAAAACAAAAATAATTGCTATTTATACTCATTCTACCATCAAAACCTAAACAATGAGTCACAGAGGCTTGGGCTGGGGGCTGTTACTGGCCATTCACTGAGAGCCAGAGTGATTTGAGTTTAAAGGGGTAGTCAAGTAGCCCTGTTTGAAATACAATGGCATTTTTTAAGTCTGGTTTTTCTAGATCTATATTTCAAAAAATCATAAATGAAAACTGTACCTGAGTTATACTTTCCATTCATTCCCTCAACAATTTATGGGAGATCACGCTGATCATTTGATTGTTAAAGTCTAGTGTTGGTCAAGTGTTTATCTATTCACCTTTGAAAAATGATGAGCTATGGATCTTACAAACAGCTTGTGATGTGCTCAAAGTTACAAAACATTTGGCTTCAAAGCCAACCCTCAAGTTTCCATTTGTGCATTTAGCTCATTGAGTCATCTTGCCTGAAGCAAATTTGCTTTTAGAAAGGAAAGGACCAATTGACTGGATAGCTTAATCTAAATAGTTATATGAAGAATGCTGTTTGAAGTGTTTTGTGATCTAGGTATTTTTAGTAAGTTTTTTCTCCTATGTTTAGGTCTGAAGAGAAAGGTCACTTTCTTGCCTGAAAAAAAAAAGTATTAAGCAGAAATATAGCAGAGTAGTCAAAGGGATCCAGGACTTGCTAGACATGAATTCTTAAGTGCCATAAGTAAGATGGACCAGAAGACAGGTTCAGCAAGGTCAACCAAGGTGGGGAAGAGCAAGCAAATCCCATAAATCCAGTTAGGGAAGGGATCAAGTGTGAGATCAGCAGTAATAGAAAGTACTAGGCCAGAGGTCTGAAGATCTGGGTTGTAATCCTGACTCTATCAGACATGAACTAGCTCAGTAACCTTTGACAGATCCTAGTCTCTCTGAGAATCTTCTTCCTCAATTAGAAAATGAGGGAATTGAACTCCAAGGTCTCTTAAAACTATAGAATATCATGATCAAGGAGATAAAGATTCTAGGAAGGTTAATATCTTATAAATGGGTCTAAGTAATAGACATAGGGCACCTAAAGAGAGATTAGAACTTGCTTTGGGCAGCTTGATGGTAGCATGGACAGAATACAGGGATTGGAATCAAGAAGACCTGAGTTTAAATCCAGCCTCATATACTAACTGGCTGTGTGATCCTGAACAGGTCACTTAACCTCCCTCAGCCTCAGTTTCCCTATCTATAAAGTGAGAGATTGAAATGTGATGGCCTCTAATGTCCTCTCTAGCTGTAAATCTATGATTCTATGCATCAGAGTTTTTCTCAGATGAGTGACTTTAGATATAATTCTTGTTCATAGCTAGAACAGGCTAGAGTCTGAAGAATAAAGGTGATGGGAAGCCAGACAATGCCTGTCAAAAGGGGATATAATGATTCAGGAAACCAAGTGTTCCCTAACAAAAGGGGGATAAGTAGCAAAAATGAAAGAATTGAGGAAGACAAGAACTGCAAAAAGTGTTGTCTTCCACTGGTGTGGTGAGGACAGCTATTGGCAATCATCACAAAAGAAAGCAATATTTTGCATGAATGGGATTTGGTGACAAATGCAATACTAATGAAATGTTGGATATGATGTCTTTATTACCCTGTCTCTGAATGCCTTCTCTGTCTTTCTTTCTCTCTGTTTTTTTTTTCCGCATGTTTATTTCCCAACACACCAGGATTATGGTGCCATCTAAAAGAGTAATAGAGGAACCTGGGGTGCAGCTCTTGCTATCTTCCTGTCCATCTTGGTTCTGATTTGAACAAATGAGAGCATTTAGCCCCAGCCCTGGGGGAAATGGAGGAGTGACTGAATTTTGTTCAGGAACCACTTGCTGTGAATAAGTCTAGCAAAAAGAGAGATGGAGAACATTAAGCTATGGGAAAGGGGTAAGGGGAGAGGTATTGTTTTGCTAATTCACCCCTGAGGGAAAATGCCAGTGTTTCCGGTCATAGCTGAGTGCATATCTCATAAAAAATGCACCAGCGCATTGCTGGCATCTCCATATCAGCATCAGTGATGGTGGTAGAAGGAGACAGCTGATGCTATTCCCTGAGTACCCAGGTAACAGTCCCACCTTTGCTTCTCTTAGTTCCATGTTACAGCAGCTCAGTTCTTTGGAGAAAAAGATGATTCCAAGGGTGGAACTGGAGCTTTCTTTCCTCCACTGGAGCTCGGCTGGGTCTCTCTGGAGCCTCTGAACATCTGGCATGCCAGGGCTAAATTGGCATTGCACACTTATATGACTTGGCACTGTATGAAGAGGCCTATTCCAATACTATTCTATTTGCCATTCAGTGCCCCAGGAAAGTGGAATAAAAAAAAAAAGACCGTGGAACAAACTTGACTGTCTCACTCTTATACTCAGGTTTCTAGGGGACAGACTGAGCTTAGGAGATCCAATTTATATGAAACAAAGAGACTGGGAATCTGCATCTAAACTGCATTGTCAACATTTTTTAAAAAATTCTAGTTAAATCTGATAAGTGATGTAGATGATTAAAACCCTCTTGGATTATTAAATTATGAATCTGGAACTGGAAGTGGCCTTTAGAGGCCAGAAACACAATCAAAGCACCTACATTGTGATAGAGTCTGGGAATTCAAAACAAAAATGAAAGTCTCTACTGCCAGGGAACTTACATCCTATTGGAGGGAGACAACATTTATATCTAGAAATATATCTAGATAGAAGGGAGAGCAGATTAGGGGAATGGGTATTTAGAATGCATGCCATCTTGGGGTGGGGGGAGGGGCGAGATAGGGAGAAAATTTGGAACTCAAAATCTTGTGGAAGTGAATGTTGAAAACTAAAAATAAATAAATTTTAAAAATAGAAATATATGTATAATCTGTCCTAGGGATTGCCACTGTGATTTCAGTGGTTTGGGGAGCTTTTGGGAGGAGGAGGCTCCTATCAATGCAAGTGCAGTGCCTTCTCTAGCACTGACTTGCCCAGGGTCACAAAATGTAACAGAGCAAGGCTTAAACCTAGGGCTTCTTGGTTCTGAGGCTAGGTCTCTTATCTGTGAAGCCACAATGTTTCTAGGGAAATTAGTTTGAGCAAATCACTCATAGCTGGGGAAATCAGGAGAGATACACTACAGGAAGTGGCATCCAAGCAGAGGATTGGAGGAATCTATGAATTACAAGACTCAAAGGAGGGGAGGGAGTGCATTCCAGGCATGAGAGATGGTTAATCTAAAGGCAGTATAATCCAGTGTTCTCATTTTACGCTTGAAGAAACTGAGACCCAGGGAGGTTAAGTCACATGCCCAAGGTCATAAATGTAGTGGTACCAAAGGTGATGTTTGAACCCAGATTCGTAGACTGGTCCAGAGAAAGTGAGTGTCCTTTCAATCCTACCGGAAAAATCTCAAATAACTTGTTTCACTCTGTAATCGCTCCCCAAACATAAAATAATAAGGCATATTCAGGCATACACAGGGTCACTCACTCATGGCTGGGTCTATGTATCATTAGTGAGTACCTTTGTGCTACCTTGGTAGCCTAAAGGCCTACCACTGAATAATTCTTTTTATCAGATTATTAAAATTAGAATTTTAGGGCTAACAGGAGCCTTAGAGATTATCTAGCTTAACTCCATCATTTTATGGGTAAGAAAGTATAAACTGAGAGAGTTTCAATATAGAGTTAGGTCAAGAACTCAAGTCCCTCATCTCCAGCTACAGGGATCTTTGTACCATATCCGGCATTATGTGTATTTCAAAATAAAAAGCTTCTGGAGAAATATGGTATTTGGAAAATATGACAGTTTACCTAAGCAACACAAGTTAAAGTTGCTATGACACATAGTATTATATCTATAGATGTAGGTATACGTAACATATAGATTACATGTACATATAAACACAATTTTATATCTATCATCCATCTATTAATCAACTTACTTTTCCTAGTTGACAGAAGGGGCTCCAAAAGAAAGAGAAATAGGAAAAGCTAGTTTTGAAGAAGGGAGCAGAATAGGAAGGTTAAAGTCATAGGGCTGGGGAACCTGCCATCTCTAGGCCACATGGGGCCATCTAGGTACTCAAGTGCCTAGAGGGATTCAGTCAAAGGTCTGCCCTTGAGGACTGAGAGGGCTACATGTGGTCTCAAAGCTCTGGAAGCTCACAGGTTGGAAAGGAAAATGAAACAATATAGTGAGGTATGTTAGGCTAGGTTGCTCAGTGGATAGAAGGCTGGACTTGAGTCAGGAAGACCTAAGTTCAAATCTCAGATCAGAAATTTATTAGCATGATCTTGGGCAAGTCATTTAGCCTCCCTTGGACTCAATTTCCCTACCTGTTAAAAGGAGATGATAATAATATCATCAATCTCCCAAGGTTGTTAGGATAAAATGAGATAATATTTGTAAAGCACTCTTAAACTTGAAAGGGCTGTAAAATGCTACCTGATTATTAAGATGCTCTTTTTACAAAGGAGAAAACTGAGACACAGAGAGTTTGAATGTCTTGCTAATAGCCGTATTTGTAGCATCAGAGTCAGAACTTAAACTCTGGTCTCCTAAGCTGAACTGAAGTGCCATGACCACTGCACTGAACTGCTTCGCATCATATGACATGTCCAAGTCTGACCACTTCCTGACTTGTACCTATTATCGCTAGTCTAGGCTTTGGCTGAAAGAACATACCAGGTCATTAATCCATAAAGCCATGAGACAGACAGACAGACAGACAGACAGACAGATAGATAGACAGACAGACTGAAAAATAGATAGATAGATGGATCCATAGGAAGATAGACGGATAGATAGATGTATGTATATATGTATGTATATGTGTGTATATACATATATATAGTATGTACTATACTATATACTATACTGTACTATACTGTACTATACTGTACTATACTATACTATCACAACATTATGGATGTTGCAGCAGAATGGGACAATACTGAATACTTTGCAAGGGACAATACTCTTAGAATTTGTCCCCATGCTGGAGGGAAAGAAAAACTAAAATGTCAGCTCATGCTTAAATCAGCTAAAGATTACAGACTTGAGAGAAGATGCAGCAAATGGTTTAGGGTGTCTTTGGCCTGGGATATGCTGGAGCCAGCTCCCACTAGCTGGCAAGAACAGATTGTTAAATTTTCAGTGTAAGTCTTGGGAATTTTCAAATTTATACCTTGGGAATTGGCAAATGCTATGAATTAAGGCTGGATTTACTGTTTTGTTGATTGCCTAGACTTATGAAAATGTTGGAGAAAATATTAGTATTAATAATTGAGCTCAAACTTTAAAGTGTGTGATATATACATGAGCCATGAGCTGGTTGTTAAATATTTACCAGCACACCTCTGCTTCAGCTCCATATTAAACTTTGCAAAATTCAAATTCCCTGAGATCTCTGTTCCTGTTCCCAAACAGGCCTACATTTTTCATAAGAAGTTCGATGTGAAGTTGGCTTTTAGTGTTTAATGTTTGCTTTTCAGTATACAGATTTGTTAAAAGGCATCTAAGGGAATTGGTTAGTGGTAAAGGCTTATTAGTGTGCCACTAATGAGTGTGGGAAGATGGCACAAACCAGAGCTCAGGGAATGCTGTCAGTTTGTTGCCATCCTAATGAGAGGGGAGAAGCAGAAGTCCTTTATTCCACAGTGGAAGTTACCAAATTGTCCACTGACTGTTCAGAGAACCTAAGCAGGTGATCCCCGCGGAGAATGATTTAAAGCTAGGTTTGAGGCACCTTAGTAAGTCGTTGGCAAGGAAAAAGTTTGCAGTATTGCTGCTCAGATTTTTTTGGCTGATGGTGGACAAATGTAAATGGAATATTGTTGTGCTATAACAAATGACAGGTATTAAAATTAAGAAATATGAGGAGACTCAGATGAACTGAAGCAGGACAAAGAAAGCAGAATCAAGAAAACATCTTCCACAAGTACTGCAATAATGTAAATAAAAATAATGTTGAAATGTAGCTGAACTGATTGATCACAAAAACACAGTAAAGATTTTGTTACATAAGAGATATAACATACCTCCCTACTCTGGATAGAGAGTTGGGGGACAATGGATGTGGAATATAGCAGAAGTTGTCAGATGTAGTTGTTTTGTCAAATGTACTTAACTTATTTGTTACAAGAGAGGGTTCAACAGGAGTGGTGAGATTGGGAATAAATCTAGAAATTACTATTTTTAATGCATTTTGAAATAGAAAAATCATGCAAAAATAACTTTTAGAAAAATAACTATTTAGAAATTACTAAATTAAAACAATGTTAGAATAAAGCCAAAAATAATATAAATATTAAATATGCCCTAGAAATTAGGGGAGGGAGAAAGGAGAAGCTATAAGTAGTGATTTAGAGCCTCTAGTGTCTTTGGCACTAGATTTTCTCAGAGAACTTTATTAATAATCAAAAAGTTTTTACTGGTGGTCTCCTATGTATTCAGTGCCTTGTATTCTATGGAAGATACAAGAGGAGTGTAAGAAATGATCTATATTCCCCAGGAGCTTATTGGTTGTATGAACCTGGGCACATCACAGCCTCTCTGAGCCTCAAATTCCTCTCATGAAAAATGAGAATAAGGATACCTAACCCCTTAGTTGTCTTGAGATCAAGTGAAATAATATAGGCAAATGCAGTCATAAACCTTGAAGGACTATATAAATGCTAGATATTATTAGTGCAGAAAAATAATTAGAAAATGAATCCATGCAGCCTATTTTAGTGTGTAGTATAGAGAGATTTTCAGTATTTTTTGGAAGACTTCACAGGAGACAGTTCACGGAAGAGTGGAAAAATCATGAAGGAGGTAATAATTGATCTGGGCTTTGAAAAACAAAGGTAAATTAGATAGGTGAGGTGAAGAAGAGAAGGCATTTAAAGTAAGGACTTGTACTAGCAAAGACAAAATCACGTATTTTGGGGGTAGAAAGAACGGTTTGACTGGTGTGAAGGCTATACTTTGCAGATCAAATGGTAAATGCATTTAGATATATGAGATAGAAACGGAGTATCAGGGGCCTTGAAAGCTTGGCAATGGGACCTCAATGAAGTAAGCACTAGGGAGCCATTGAAGGCTTTTGATCATGGGAGCAACCCAATTGATGCATAATAACATATTTGCATAGTCTTTTTAAGTTTTCATCCTGAATTTTATTTTCTAAATATATTTTTTTCTATTGTTTCATTATATTTCTACTGATAAGATGTACTGGAAAGGTTCGCAACCAAAGTAGGGGGACTGGGTAGAAGTTTTAAAGAGACAGATTTAGGCTTGATATAAAGAAAAGTGTCATAACAATTAGAGCTCTCTGGAACTGGAAAGGGTTGCCTGAGGATTAATAGGTACTACCCCTCTGCCCACCGAAGGTTTTTAAGGAAAGGCTGGGTGAAATTTCCCCAACCCATATAATAGGGATGGGTTAGATTAGATGACCTGTAAGGTCTCTTTCTGCTTTGGAATTCTGAAATTCTGCACTAAAAATGGTTTTACAACTGTAAAAGACCCCTTTTACCAAGCAAGCAACCAGATGTAGCTTTGGGCATGTCCAGGGTGGATGTGCTCTTTCTGGGGAATATGAAACACTGGGGCTAAAACTAGAAGGATTTGTGAAGATCCTGGGGCTGGATATTTCCAAATAACATGTAACAAGCACTTGTCTTACACATACCACATGGGTTGTGTACATGTTGCTTTACTACAGAATGGCGTAGTTGGAGGAAAAGTAAATTTGGAGTCAGAAGACCTGAGTTAGAGGTCTGGCTTCACCAGTTACTAATTTAGTGGCTTTAAACAAGTCCCTTAATGCCCTAGAGTAGGGGTGGGGAACCTGCTTGAGGCCACATGTGGCCCTCTAGGTCCCCAAGTGCATCCCTTTGACTGAATCCAGGTTTGTGTTGCAGAGCTTGTAGAATTTGAACCCAGTTCCTCTGACCACAATTCCAACATTTTTCCTATACTGGCAAGCTCTTGGTCTATGAGACCAACTGACAAACTTTATACTTACCATTCTCAAACTATTATGAAATTTTACCAACTTATATTTAAAAGCAACTTATATTTTAAAAGGAAACCCTTAAATTCATTCTTCCTTTCTTCTACCTCTCCCTTTCTCTCTCCTCCCTCCCCTTCCTATTTCCAGTTTTCCAACAGCTTGAAAGGATACACCTTTTGTTTCTAAGGTCGACTGCTCTCACCTTAGCAGCTTGCTTTGTATGCAATCCCCTTTTGCTGGTTTCCTACCTTATCTCTGTGGTGGCTTTCCAAACAGCAAGACTCCAAAATAGCAGTTAGAAATGAATTGCCTCTCTCTTTTATTTCAGCTATTAAAGGCAGTCTTGTGTTGTTTACTTCTCAGCCAACCTCCAATTGAAAGTGGAAACTAGAAAACATTGCCCTGGAAGTGAATGCAAACTTCTTTCTTCAACCACATGATATGGGTGGGCTGAGAACTCTGTCTTCCCCAAAGCACCTTTATAAAAATGCCAGTAGCAGAGAACTATTCTATCCTTTATGGTTAGGACAAGGGTCTTGCTACTTAGTAAGTACATGCCATTTAAGGAATCATGATTGTTAAAGTTAATAAAACCTTTAGTAATAACAGTATCTTGCATTAATACAGTACTTTTACTTCTATAGTACTTTCTAGGCAGCATTTTATATTTAAGATTGCCTTTTAACTTTACAATGTCTCTTCCAGCTGGGTAGAAATAGGTATTATTATCCCCATCTTGTGAATAACAAAACAGAGGAATGTAGAGTTGGAATGATTTGACTGAAGTCATAGTCTTTCTTCTACGTTATGCTACTTGAATAGGGGCATGTATTAATAGTGTAAATGTTTTGCAAGTTTGTGAAAGCAACAAATGGACAGATTTTTATCTCAAGTAACGGGGTTTTGTTTTTTTTTTTAACCTAGCGTAGTATTATTTGAGGTAAATTAGACAGGATTTGCCTTTGGAATCTTCTAAGGTTGACTCTAATGATGATTGAGGAGGATGAGGATGGCTATGATGATTATACTAAGGAAAACAAATCAGAATAATGTAATTTCCATCAGAAATTATAGAGGGTTATCCTTCAGGGACCCAGACTTAGAGATCAATGTAGATTATAAAAAGAAAGAGTAACTCCTATGTTAAGGAGTTCTTAACCTGGGATCTATGACTGGTTTTTTTTTTATGTTTTGGTAACTATTCAATATAACTGGTTTCCCTTGCAATCCTTCATATTTTATTTATACATTTAAAAACACTAACGCTAGTTGTGTGACCCTGGGCAAGTCACTTAACCCCAATGCCAGCCCAAAAAACAAACGAACAAGGAAAAAAAAACCAAAACCATTATTGGAGGAGTTCATAGGCTTTACCAGACTTCCAGAGGGGTCCATGATAGCCTACATCGCTGTAGACTATAACATTTAGCACCACCAAATACCTGGGCAAGATATGAACTGGTGGCTAGAACATTAGAAGTTTGTTGTCTTTCTCGGATTAAGGGACAATAAATCCCCATACTATAAATACTGACCTCCAAATATCCTGGAGGACTTAATACATAAGCTGCACTAAAACTAAAAACTAAAATAAAAAATGTTAACCAAAACATTGACTACAATTAACCAAGCATTACATTAATTCATTAAAAAAAACCCTTAAGAATAATATTTTAATAGGCATTTTTATACCACATACTCATAATCTCTGATCTATATCAAACTAAAAGACTTAAAAATGGAGAGACCTAGTAGAGGAAATCAAAATCACATGTCCTATGTATCACCCATTCTGTCCCCTCTGCTATTGGAGTTATACCAAGCAGTTATTTTATCCACTTGTTTAATAGTCCATAGGACATTAAATATAAAAGAATTATAGCAAGACAGAGAATTGTGTCAGGATCATTTCTACCTGAACCCCACCTAAAAAGATAAGTGGGATGAGATACTAATAATAATTAATATGAAAGGCATTTTGTTTTATTGCTCAGTAATTTTTCATTTGTGTTTGACTTTGTGAGCCAATTTAGTTTTTTATTAGCAAAGATAGAGAAATGGTTTGCCATTTCCTTCTCCAGTTCATTTTTACAGATGAGGAAATTGAGGCAAACAGAGTTAAGTGACTTGCCTAGGGTCGCACAGCTAGGCTGTGTTTGAAGCTAGATTTGAATTCATGAAAATTAGTCTTCCTGACTTCAGACCCAGCACTCTATCCATTGTGCCACCTGGCTGCCCCTGTCTAGGTAAGGCATACTTATATATTTTGGGTTCAGTGTCAGATGACCACAATAAAGCAAATATGGCAATAAAGTGAGTCACATGATTTTTTTTTTGTTTTCCCAAAGCACATAAAAATTATGTTTACCCTACATTGTAGTGTGGATAGAGCACTGGCCCTGGAGTCAGGAGGACCTGAGTTCAAATCCGGCCTTAGACACATATAACACTCACTAGCTGTGTCACCCTGGGCAAGTCACTTAATCCCATTGTCTAGCCAAAAAAAAAATGTACGTACCTTAATTAAAAGATACTTTATTGCTGAAAAACAAATATTAACCATGATCTGAGTGACTTCAGTGAGTCATGGTCTTTTCGCTGGTGGAGGGTCTTTCCTCAGTGTTGGTAGCTGCTGACTGATCAGGCAGGTGTTGATGAAGGTTGGGATGGCTGTGGCAGTTTCTTAAAATTAGACAACAATGAAGTTTCCTGCATCTGTTGACTCTTCCTTTCCCTTGAACAATTAGAGGCCATTGAAGGATTATGAATTGGCCTAATTTCAATATTGTTATATCTCAGGGAATATGGAGGCCTGAGGAAAGAGAGAGATGAAAGAATGGCCATTTGGTGGAACAGTCAGAAAACACACAACGTATACCAATTAAGTTCATGATCTTATATGGGCATGATTTGTGGCACCCCAAAACAAGTATAAATCACATCAAAGATCACTGATCACAGATCACCATAACAGATAAAATAATTATGAAAAAAGTTCAAAATATTTTGGGAATTACCAAAATGTGATACAGAGCTACAGTGTGAGCACATACTGCTAGAAAAATGGCGCCGATAGACTTAATTGACACAGGGTGGACACAAATCTTCAGTTTGTGAAAAACACAATATCTGCAAAGCACAATAAAATGAAGCTCAATAAAATGAGGTATGACTGCACATAGTCTGCAAAAGTGCTTTACGTACATTATCTAATTTGATCTTCACAACAACCCTGTGGGCTGTATCTTATTATTATCCCTTCTTTACAGATGGGGAAACCTAGGTCAAAGAGGCAAAGTTATTTGCCCTTGGTTACACCATATGGGGGAGGGGCAGTTTCATGTCTCAGTAAATAAAGTGCTGGGCCTGGAATCAGGAAGACCTGAATTTAAATCTGGCCTTGACACTTAGCAGTTGTATAACCCTGGGAAGTCACTTAACTCCTGTTTGCCTTGAAGGCAGCCAGGTAGGTGGCTCAGTGAATAGAGTGCTGGGCCTGGAGTCCAGAAGACTTCAAATCTGGCCTCAGACACTAGCTGTGTGACTCTGGATAAGTCACTTAACCTCTGCCTAAATCCACTGGAGAAGGCAATGGAAAACCACTCTGGTATCTTTGCCACAGTATGGCATGTTATGGTCCGTGGAGTTATGAAGAGTCAGACATGACTGAACAACAGCACAGTATATGAGGTGAGAGGTGGATTTTGAATCCAGGACTTCCTGTTTCTACCTTGCTGGATAGATAGGTGGCACAGATAGGAGAACACTGGGACTGAAATCAGGAAGTACTGGGTTCAGATTCGGCTTAAGGCACTTACTAGCTGGGAGACTCTGGGCAAGTCATTTAGCCTCAATTTCCTCAATTGTAAAATGGCAATAATAACAGCACCTCCTCACAGGGTTGTTTAAGTCTCAAATGAGATACTTCTGACGTGCTTAGCGTAGTACCTGGTACACAGTAGACACTATATAAATGGTTTATTCCCTCCCCCTCCCCCTTTCCCTTCCCCTTCCCCTTCACAAAATGTTCCTAAAGCAGGAGTTCTTAGTCTGGGACATGTGACATTTTTATCTTTTAATATTTTTGCAACTATTTCAATATAATTTCCCTTGTAATCTTTCATATTTTATTTATACATTTTAAAACAGTATTCTTAGAAAAGTTCATAGGATTCATCAGCCTTTCAAAAGGGTTCCATGACACTTCAAAAGGTTAAAAACCACCGTCCTAAAGTGAAGGAATATAAAGCAAGATTGAATGGGAATATCCTTAATGGAACAGGAATTGATTATGATTTGTGTGGGAGACAAGAACAAAGAACAAAGGGGTCTGAGAGATGGCATAGTGCTTGCTATATTAGTTGAATTCAAGGTAATGAGACTTTCCTGTGCGACCAGAATGCAGGGGATAAAGTGGGTAGAAAACTGATAGGAGTAAGAAAAATTTGGTGAGAAGTGAAAGAATCCTCAAAAGGATAACTTTAGAAACTCTTTCCCTTGGAGGAAACTGTCCTATTGTGTCTACCATTTATCATGCTGTTAAATGGGACTCTGCCCTACCTGCTTTCTTCCCCCACCCCTCCCTTTCTCTGTTTCTCACTTCCTCTGTTCTCCATGTGGCGCCTCTTTATGAACCACGGAGCTGCTTGCAGTAACAGAGACCAGACTGGCTACACAAGCTGTATTTGTCTTTCCTTTATTTTACTGGAAGTCTTTGGGGCCATCCGGGCTGGTAATTGCACCACGCTGTTTCTGAATCGATGATTTTTAGAGCTGTTGAGCTCTTATTACTGCAGCTTGTTGGGGAGAAACCAGTGAAAGATCCAGGTCAGGTCAGTCTCTGCAGTAGATGGATCTCCTCAAATTGTCTTTCTTCAGCTGTTGAATAAAACTAGCAAGGCTGTTAAATAAAACAAGAGACACACACAGAGGCAGAGACAAAGACAGAGAGATATGAGATAGAGAAAGAGAGAATAGACAAACATATAGGTGAGAGAGACAGAGAGTGGAGAGAGAGAGTGGGAAAGAGAGAAGAGAATAAGAGGGAGATGAGAGAGAGAGAGAGAGAGAGAGAGAGAGAGAGACAGAGAGAGAGAGAGAGAGAGAGAGAGAGAGAGAGAGAGAGAGAGAAGAACACACATCTGGTGTGAGATAAAATGGAGAATCCATCCAAACTTATCAGGAGTCTAGACAACCTGTGAAAGAAATCAGCAATAGGTTTAAAACAAAACAAAACACTGGTAATTATTTTCACATTGGCAGACTTCTTCCATATAATTCTAGCTAAGGGAGGGTATCTAACCTCACATTTGTATCTCACTTCAAATTACAATGTCCTTGATTTGGTTCATACATTATGTGGGGCCTCCTAAATACCCACTATGTCCACCTGGCATCTCCTTTTCTCTCTTCTTTTTTACATTTGCTGGCATGTATTGCTGCAGGACCTGGCCCTCCTTCCCAGGTGTTAAGGGCAGATGGAGAGAATGGTGAGCCCAATAGAAAGGGTTAGTAAGGAATCCCCACGGTAGGACTCTAGGCCTGTCATTCTCATTAAATGCATCTTATAAAATGCTAGCCCCAGGTTAAAGCCTTTGAAAACAGTGCCAAGAGGCCTCCTGTAATGTTTTTCATGTAGATTGTTTATAATCCTAACCAATGCCCCATAAAACCATTTTATCCCATATTATATCCTATATAAGGCATGAGTGCTTACAGCAGTTTCCTTTCATGGCCCCCCAGGAAAGGGTTTAATGAGGGTTTCATAGCATTTATCTATTTTCCAGAAATAGCCAAAGTCAGTCATTATGTATTAGACTTTCAAGTTAAATTGATCTGAAATATAGCTATACAAATGCTAGTCCTCATCTAGGACTCTCCTCTGCAAAGTAGGTGGTATTATCTACATCAATTTCAGATAGGTAATTTAAAGGGCTGAGAGGTTAAATGATTTGCTCAAAGTTACACACCATATCAGAATTAGACTGAAGACCCAGGTGTCCTAACTCCCATTTTGTTCCCCAGTAGACACTCCTTAGCTACAAATCATATAAACTACCTTTGAATTGGAATGCTTGTGAATGTCATTTGTCACTTAAACATATGAAAAATGTCTCCCTGTTGTCACTTGGCTGCATCCAGCCTGTCATGTCAAGCAGCATTGGCTTTATTATTGAAATGAAGAGGACATTTGCACCATTGATCTCAGTGGCAGTTGGGCTTAGGGAAAATCAGACCAGTCTGTCGTGGAATATAGAAACATACCACATGGTATATGAATTGGCCAAAGCATGCTCACAGATGATAGCAACAGTTGGTCAGTTGCCAAACCGATTTCTTGCTGCCCCCTCTTTACCTCATTAATTCCTGCTGAGTAACTAGTAAGGAAAGGCTTTTGAAGCCCTGCTGATTTGCAGGCAAATATGGTGAGATTTGGTGCTTTCATAGTAAACTGTTCCACCTTAGAGGTGAGAGTACAAAAAAAGCCTTGGGGTGTGAGAGGCAGCCTGGGGATGGACTACTAGATTTGGAATCAGAAAGACCTGGGTTCAAATTTCCCTTCAGATACTTCCTAGCTTTGTGACTCTGGGTCTCAGTTTCCTCATCTGTAAAACAGGAATAATATGTGAATTGACTACACAATGGTTGGTTTGTTTTTTTGAGGGCAAAACACATTCTGAATCCTGTCTCAGATACACCTTAATTGTGTGACCCTGGGCAAGTCACTTAACCTCTGTCTTGGTTTCCTCATCTATAAAATGAAGTTAATAATAGCACCTACCTCACAAGATTGTTGTGAGGTACAGATGATAAACATATGTAAAGTACTTTTCAAACCTTAAAGTGCTATGTAAATAATAGTTATCCTCCTCCTCCTCTTCCTCCTCACAATCCCAAAAATCTTACTGAAATTTTAAGCTTTTGGGACACTTTGTTAAATGCCATATAGGGATTATTATACATGGACCACTTGGAAATGTTACCTTTCCACTTCTGAAAATTTGAAATTGCTTGAAAATGTAAATATCAGAGATAATATTATTTTCATTAGGGAACAGAATGCAGCATAAAGAGAAATCTATTGTATTCCTATTTTCTATAAATGAATGTTGGAAAGTCAGACACTTTCAAAGAATAGAATGAGATCTAAGTCCATCCCAGTTCTTCAGTTTTTAACCTTCTGCTATAATTCAGAAGAAATATGTGAAAAGTTAATGCTAAACATATCAATTAATTCATAGTGTATTGAGTGTCACCTAGCATACAGGGAAAACCTTTAGAATGCTTTCACTAATGTTACTTACTATGATCCTTGGTAAGGGAAATATGAAGGTTTGGCTTTTGTAATATAATGTTGAACATAATTTGGAGTGGGAAAGTAAATGGGAATGCTGTTTCCAACTCCAAATCTAGTCACTTCCCTTCTCTTTGACAGTTTTCTCATTTGTACAAAGGATGGGATAGGGTCAATGCCCTCAAAGGTCTTTTCAAGCAGGTGTGATACTATATCACTTTCCTTGATTTCCATAGCTCCAAATTGCAAATAAGACCACAGTTTGTCTATACTCTTGATTCTTCCATAAGACTACCTTCTTGGACAACATTTAAGATAGGCCCGTTAAGTAGTGAGGTTTGGTATCTTTTCCATTTTACAAGAGAGCTTTATGTGACTCTATGAAAGTATGACTTAAGGGAAGAGCATTGATCCTGAAGTCAGAGGACCTGGTTTCAAGTCCTGCCTCTCACACTTACCATCTATGAGACCTTAAGCAAGTCATTTAACCTCTGTGGTCTCAAGTTTCTTCAGCTTTAAAATGAAGGGGTTGGACAAGATGACCTCTGAAGTCATTCCAGATATAGACCTGTGACTCCTAGCTATAAGAGCTAAACATAAAACACATATTCACTGTCACGTGCTCTCATGTTGAGGTCCACCCAGTTCACAGTATACAGGAAACCAGTTGTATGCCAAGAAACCAGAGTTTTTTGTTTCTTTCTACATAAAAGCAGGGAAGAAGAAGCATGTCAGAAGGCAATGAAAATGAGAGTTGTGGGGGTTCAGATGTTCCCAGTCTGATTTTGTAAGCCTTTCACTGAGAAAGGATAGAGATTACCCTTAATGTAATCACAGATTTTATTCTCCCTTGATGAGAGAATGGATAAACAGATTATAGTATATAAATATAACAGAATATTACTGTGCTTTAAGAAATAACAAATATGAAAATTTTGAGAATTATAGGAAGATTTCTATTACCTAATGCTAAGCAAATCCAGTAGCACCAGGAAGATAAGATACATAATAATTATAACAATGTAATAGAACAAAAAAAAAAGAAGAAATGAAATGAATTACAAATAGTTAAAATGGCCAAGTATACATAGCATATTAGAAGACATGAGAAAATATTCCCATCTCTTCTTTGTAGAGGTAGGAAACTATGGGCCTGGAATATTCCATATACTATCCATCTTGGTTGAGCTTTTAGTTGGTTTTACTAAAAAAATTTTCTCTTTATAGTTTCATCTTTGTTACAAGTTGGGCAGAGGAAGGGGAAATATGAGATATAAAACAAAAGGCATCAATAAAAATATAATTAATTTTAAAAAGAAATAAATACTATTTTAAAATTTACAAAGAGCTTTTCCCACAAGAATCCTATGAAATAGATGGAATAAGCATTATTATTTCCATTTTGCAGATGAGGGCACTTGGGCTCAGCCAGTTAAATGATTTCTTCATAATTATATAACTAGTAAGTGTCCGATAAGGGATTTGAATTCAAGTTTCCAGATTCTAAACCCAATGCTTTTTTTCTGCACGATGCCACACTCTGTATCTAACATTATATATAAATACACACACACACACACACACACACACACACACACACACACACACATATATATGTGAGTTGTGTATATCTCCACTACCTCACCAGCTCAATTTATCTTTCAGAATGGATTCTCCTTCTTCCTTATTCCATGATGTAGGAGAGAGAACCAGTGAGCTGTCTCATCTGCCTCCAACTTGAAGTCATCTGGGCTGCAATTTGGGTCCCCCGTGCAGGGAAGTCAATGTGACATGGTTATTTGTAGGAGGACCTGCTGGGTCCCTGTTGAAATCATTTGAGACCATTTTCCCTCACAGATAGAAGAAAGTGATCCACTTAGGGGAAGAATGCAGTCAGCTTGCAGAACTGAATTCGATTATCCATCCTGGTGCCTGACCACAGTTTGCCCTGCAGTTAAAAATGAAGGGGAGGGGTTATAGAACTAGAGGAATTATGTGAATGTGTGTGTGTGTGTGTGTGTTTAAGGGTATCATTAAATGTGCTTGTTATCCTTCACATTACTTACAGGAAACTCCTCTGTGTTAGGATGTTTTTTTTTTTTTTAATGAGGCCCTTTTAAGGCAGTGGGCAGCATGTAAAGAAAAAGAAAGTCTTATGATTAACTAGAGGTCAGCAAATTCTGAAAAATAAATGATATCCATTCTTCATGGAATATTATAGTTTTGGGGAAGTATTAGTGGATCACATTTATCACCTCCTGACATCGAGAGGTAGGGAGGCTGGCCATGGAGTAGTGAGGGAAAAAAAATGTCATGAGAGTAATTCTCTTAAGCAGTCAAAAGGGTAGGTAGCAGCAGCAATTAACTGACGTGCTATCTTCAGGGATGACTATTGTAGGTTTTCCAATGCCTATGTTGAAACCTATTTATTTTCTTGCTACTTTTTTTTAAATCAGTGGGTATTAATTAACCATCCACTCTTTGCTAAGTACATTGCAAGGTGTGAGAATACAATGACAACAGATATTTATGAAAATGCAGGAACAAATGAAGTTTGTTTTGATTTGTGTTTTTAAGAATGAGATACCTAATCATGATTGCAGGTATCAAGGAACATGTAGAAAATGGAAAATTGAAGGTGAGAGAATGAGTAAACTCTGGAGGAGGTAGGATAACATTGGATCAGAGGGTTTATAGAAGGGGAAAAGCCACTTCACTATAGAATGGAACAAATGAGGGGAGGATGGGAAGAGAACAGAACTGTCTTGAGTAATGAAATAGGGCAGATGAAGGAGCTTATAACAGATTGCCTCAATTATTCTCCAAGTACAAGGTGAGATCATCTGCTGAGGATGGCATTAGGGTGATCACTGGGGGAGAAAGAAGGGAAAGTTCAGAGTAGCCACTTCAGAGACTATGATAAATAGTCAATCAGGGAAACATTAAGAAGATTGTCATTCAACTGTGAGGATTCAGCTGAGATTCAAAAGCACAGATTTGAAATAGAATTTTGAAGTAGAATTAATATGGTTGCATGACCTTTTCAGCCATTTGGTAGTAGGAGTAGAGAAATCATATGGATGGGTGGGAGTAATTTTGAGCTGCAGATTGGTAGAGTGTGTAGGGAAAAAGGATGAGAGAAGAAGGGATTAAGGGATGGAGGATACTGCATAGTTGAACTAGTTGGGTATTTGGTAAAGACTGTGAAGGAAGTAAAATGAGTGGGGTTAACAGAATGGAAAAATAGAAAAGGATGAGAGGACCAAAGATTATGGTAAGGACATATAGGTCAAGGATAACTGAGGCACTGGGAAAAATTGAGGCATATGAGATAAGAATTTTAGAGTCCAAGATCATAGATATTGAATATCTTTGATTTATGGCAAAATTTAAGAATAAGTAGCTAAGGGGCAGCTAGGTGGTGCAGTGGATAGAGCACAGGCCCTGAATTCAGGAGGACCTGAGTTCAAATCCAGCCTCAGACACATAACACTTACTAGCTGTGTGACCCTGGGCAAGTCACTTAATCACATTGCCTAGCCACCCCCCCCAAAAAAAAAGAATAAGTAGCTAAGACAGGAGTTATGTGGTTAAAGGGAGTTGAAGAGGTTGATTAATTGGCAAACCAGTGTATTTGAAGGGATATCCACATGAACTAGGAGGGCAGAAGGTCGGTTAGAAAGGAAGATTGTCAGGTATTCAATCTGAAAATGGAGGAGGAGGAAAAGGGCATATTTGGTGGCATGTGGAGTACTTAAAAGGTTTCTGCCGTTACTGAAGCACTAATACGTCCCATAGCACCTCTACAATTTGTTAGTCTATCAGAGTTTCTGTGTCAGAAAACTTCATCAAAGAGCATTAGATCTGGAGTCAGAAGAGATGGGTTCATATCTTGACTGTTACTACAAGATCAACTCTGTGATTGGAGGCAGTGTGGTACAATGGAAAGAGTGTTGAAACTGAAGTAAGAGGAACTGGGTCCAGACTCTTCAGCTTACTACCTGCTTGGCCTTGGGAAAGTCTTTTCTCCTTTAGGTTCCTCACCTGTAAAATATGGGAGTCGCACTAGATGACCTTTAAGATGCCTTCCAGATTTAAGTGCCACAATTCTATATACCTGTAGCCAACCTGCTGATGGGCCTCTGCAAATTTAGCTCTTCTGGACTTTGGATGAAATATATATTCTCCTTAGGGTGCTCTTATTTGAAGATTTTTCATCTAAGTATGACCTACCAGGGTTTGTGTCCCATTGGTACAGCCTTTAAAAACCCTTCACATTATGATAAAGCATCAAAAAAGAACTTTAGTGGATGGCTTTTTTTTTAAAGTTTTTCCTATGAAAGTCTTTTTATAGCTTTTTTTCTGTAACAAAATGATTTTATTAGAATACTGTGAATTATTTATTAAACACATCATTTATTAAACACCTTTGCTTAGCAAATATTAAAAATAATACAATTTAGAGCAAGACTGAAAAAGTACAAGTGCCTAGCTAAGGAATGGGGACTTCTTCACCTTAAACTTCAATGGTTATGATTTTCCTTTTTAATCCAGCTTTGTTATTCTCCTAAACCTCAGTTTGAAATATATCCTGAATCTTTTATTATTATCAGATGCTTTACACTGGAGCCTCTTGTGTGCTTGGTGCTGGTAGTTGTCAAAAAGCCCCCAGGAAAATGGCCTACCTTATAGATGCTTACCTTTATTAGAGGGAAGAATTTGTTATCTTAGCTCTGCTAATTAATGCTTCAGCCTTGGCCGCTTTCTGACCCTCCATTGCCACAGTAGGAAAAAAAAAACTTATTCATATTTTTTTCCTCCTGGCTAAAATTTAAAAGAAAACTTTTCTAATATGGGATTATTTAGCTTACTCATGATTTTCTTCTACTCAATCAGAGGAAGGTTTCTTAGCGTGCATTCAGCTATATCTTATCACACACTTCTCCAGCATCATCCTTTTTTAGCATTCATCACTAAATCATTATTTAAGAATCCCTCCAGTTTCTAAGATTTTCTCACTTGGATTTTTGCTGATAGACGATGTTTCTTAAAGGGACCAGAATTTTCCTGCTAAAGTGTTCAAAATTATTTTGAATGACAAAAAATTACATTTATGTATTCCTTTCCTCTCTATTATCTAAAAAGGCACAACAGTTTGAAGTCTCAGGAGGGAAAGATGAATAATGTCACCCTGCTCCCCAACAGAAATTCCTAGGCCTAGGGCATTACATCACAGTAGAATAGATAGAACAAGAAATTAGTTCTTTGTTGTTTAGACATTTAAATTGTGTTTGGCTCTTTGTGACCCCATTTGGGGCTTTCTTGGCAAAGATACTGGATTTCCTTTTTACAGTTGAGCAAACTGGGGCAAACAGGGTTAAGTGACTTGCCCAGAGTCACATACCTAGTAAATATCTGAGACTAGATTTGAACTTGAGATGAACCTTCCTGACTTCAGGCCCAGAACTCTATCCACTGCCCCTACATCAAGAAAAGACCATGGGAAAACTTAAATTCATTGCTTTCAGTTTGCTAAGGCAGGGAATTCTGGGAGAATTTTTATTTACTTAGTTTTCCAATCACTCTGTCTCTCTCTCTCTCTCTCTCTCTCTCTCTCTCTCTCTCTCTCTATATATATATATATATATATATATATATATATATATATATGGTGGGAGTGGGGGTATTATAATTTTATTGTTTAATTTTGTTCTTTACGTCTTTACATCAAAGACATCTCTGAACATACTTTTCTTTACTACCTCCATCCCCATTGGCCACCCTCATACAACCTTCTATTAGAATTAACAGAACTACTTAAGGAAAACCAAACCACCCAGAGATAAAGGACACACTTGCTTCATAGTATATGGAAAAAGTTTGAATCCATAGTCCTTCCTACCACTACCAAGAAGAGGGAGATGTATTATGAACTGTATTTTAGGCATGTTAGCTAGTATGCCTTGCATATAATTAAATGCTTTTTTAAAAAAAAATTGTTGATTCTATTGGTTTCTATTCAGTATCATTTGACTGTAATGTTGATACTCAAAGAGGACAAGCTTCACTTAATTTGAAAATTCACTTATGGTGAACAATACTCCCGATGATGCCAGTTATTTAAAATGATATTTTTCCATTATAGTATTCGTAGCAGTGTGTAATAAAACCTCATTCATTTGTACTAATGGAGAAAAGGAGAGGTGTGTATATATATATTTGAATTTTTGAAATGATGTAGTCATGGAAAATTTTTAGAAATGTAGTTTTGTTACTTTCAAATAACCTGCACTTGCATAGCAAACTGAATCCTAGTAAAGTTACTGCTAATCAACAGATAATATTTTGTCTAATTAGCATGTCAGGAGCCTTTATTCCTGGAGATGGTTTCCACTTATATCTTTTCTCTTATTTTAGTATGTAAAGGAATATTCTAAGTGTGATTGAAAGTGTTTTCTTAGAATCTCATTTACACTATTTGTATTTAATAGGCATCATTTAAAAAATGATACATTTCATTCTTTTTCTTTTCTTTTCTGATTTATTTTTAAACATTTTTTATTTAAACTTTTGAGTTCCAAATTCTATGTTTCTCTCCCCCTCCCTGAGATGGTAAACAATCAGATATAGTTTATACATGTGCAATTATGTAAAATATTTCCATGTTAGTAATTTTGTACAAGAAGACTTGAATAAAAGAAAAAAAAAAGAAAGCAAGAAAGTAAAAAATAGCATGCTTCAGTCTGTATTCAAATAATATCAGTTCTTTCTCTGGAGGTAGATTGTATGTGCTTCATCATTAGTGTTTTGGGATTGTCTTGGATCATTGTATTACTGAGAATAGCTAAATTATTGAATAATATTGCTGTTACTGTGTACAACATTCTCCTGATTCTGTTCACTTCACTATGCATCAGTTCATGTAAATCTTTCCAGACTTTTCTGAAATCTTCCTGCTCATCATTGCTTATACACACAGTAATATTCCACTACAATCATATGCTACAGCTTGTTTAGCCATTCCCGAATTGATAGGCATCCTTTGGATTTCCAAGTCTTAGCCACCACAAAAAAGCTGATATTAATATTTTTGTACAAGTAGTTCCTTTTGCCTTTTGTTTTTCTTTTTGATGTCTTTGGAATATAGACCTAGCAGTGACATTGTTGGATTAAAGAGTATGAAAAGTTTTATAGCCCTTTGGGTGTAGTTCCAAATTGTTCTCCAGAATGGTTAAATCAGTTCACAGGTCCACCAAATCCATTGTGTCCCAGTTTGCCCACATTCCCTCCAACATTCATCACTTTCCTTTTTTATCAGATTGGCCAATCTGACAGATGTGAGGTGTACCTCAGAGTTGTTTTAATTTGCATTTCTCCAGTCAGTAGTGATTTAGACTATTTTTCTATATGACTATAGACAGATTGGTTTCTTTGTCTGAAAAGTACCTGTTCATATCTTTTGACCATTTATCAGATGGATTTGTATTTTTATAAATTTGACTCAGTTCTCTATAAATTTGTGACAAGAGGCCTTTATCAGAGATATTTGTTGCAAAAAGTTTTTCCCCCAGTTTTTTGCTTTCCTTATAATTTTGGTTTCATTGGTTTTGTTTGACAAACTCTTTTAAATTTCATATTGTAAAATTATCTATTTTACATTTTTTAATGCTCTCTGTATCTTCTTCAGTCCTAAATTCTTTCCTTATCCATAAATATGACAGATAAATTATTCCACGCTCTCTTAATTTGCTCATATCACCCTTTATGCATAAACAATGTAACCATTTTGATTTTGTCTTCATATACAGTGTGAAATATTGGTCTATACCTAATTTCTGCCATACTATTTTCCAGTTTTCCCAGCAGTTTTTGTCAAATAATGGGTGTTTGTTCTAAAAGCTTGGATCTTAAGGTTTATTATACACTAGATTACTATGGTCATTTACTACAATGTATTTTGTACCTAATCTATTCTGCTGATCCACCCCTGCGTTTCTTGGCGAGTACTAGATTGTTTTGATAGCTTCCAATTTATAATACTGTTTGAGATCTGGTATGGCTAGACACTTTCTTTCACTTTTTTTTTCATTTATTCCCTTGATATTTTTCACCTTTTGTTTTTCCCAGATGAATTCTGTTATTGTTTTTTTTCTAGCTCTACAAGGTAGTTTTTTTTAACAGTTTGATTGGTATGGCAATGAATAAATAGATTGATTTAGGTAGAATTGTCATTTTATTATGTTGTCTCAGCTGCCCATGAGCAATTAATATTTCCCAATGATTTAGATCTGTCTTTATTTTTGTGAAAAGTGTTTTATAATTATGTTCATATAGTTCCTGGGTTTGTCTTGGCAGGTAGACTCCCAATATTTTATATTGTCTACAGTATTTTAAATGGAATTTCTCTTTCTATCTCTTGGTACTGGTAATATATAGAAATGATGAAAATTTCTGTGGGCTTATTTTGTATACTACAACTTTGCTGAAGTTAATTATTTCAAATAATTTTAATTGATTCTCTAGTATTCTTTAAGTATAACATATCATCTGCAAAGAGTGATAGTTTTGTTTCCTCATTGCCTATTCTAATTCCTCCAATTTCATTTTCTTCTCATTGCTATAGCCAACATTTCTAGTAAAATATTAAATAATAGAGGTGATTATAGAGGTGCTGATGGCTTATTAAAATAAATATTACCTATCATTTTAAGTTAAGCTCCATTTATTCCTATGCTTTCTAGTGTATTTTTAAAAATAGGAATGGGTGTTTTATTTCGTCAAAGGCTTTTTCTGCATCTATTGAGATAATCATAATGATTTTTGTTGGTTTTGTTATTGATATGGTAAATTATGCTGGAGTTTTCCTAATATTGAACCAGCCCTGTATTCCTGGTATGAATCCCACCTGGTCATAGTGTATGATCCTTGTTATATATTGCTGTAATCTCTTTATTAATTTTTTTCTAAATTTTTGCATCTATATTCATCAGGGAAATTGGTCTGTAATTTTATTTCTCTGTTTTGGCTCTTCCTCGTTTAGGTATGAGCACCATATTTGTGTCAAAAAAGGAATTTGGTAGGATTCCTTCTTCACTTATTTTTTTCCAAATAGTGTATAAGTATTGAAATTCATTGTTCTTTAAATGTTTGGTAGAATTCGCTTGTGAATCCATCTTGCCCTGGGGGGTTTTTCGTAGGAAGTTCATTGATGACTTGTTTAATTTATTTTTCTAAGATTGGGTTATTTAAGTATTTTAGTTACTGGGTTATTATTGGGTTATTTAAGCATTCTTCTCTTAAACTGAGTAATTTATATTTTTGTAGATATTTGTGCATTTCATTTAGGTTATCAAATTTATTGGCATATAATAGGGAAAAATAGCTCTAACACTTGTCTTAATTTCCTCTTCATTGGTGGTGAATTCATCCCTTTCATTTATGATACCAGTAATTTGATTTTCTTCTTTCCTTTTTAAAATCAAATTAACCATATAAAACCAGCATCTAGTTTTATTAGTTCAATGGTTTTCTCACTTCAATTTTATTAATCTCTCCTTTGATTTCTAGGACTTCCAATTTTGTGTTTAATTGGGCATTTTTAATTTCTTCTTTTCTAGATTTTCTTTTTCTAGATTTTTTAAATTGCATATTCAATTCATTGATCTCTTTTTTCTCTATTTTATTCATGTAAGCAATTAAATTTTCCCTTAAGCATCACTTAGCTGCATCCCATAAATTTTGATATGTTGTCTCATTGTGATTTTCTTTAGTGGAATTATCGATTGTTTCTATGATTTGTTCTTTGACCCACTTATTTTAAGAGATTATTTAATTTCTAATTACCTTTTAATTTGTCTTCCCATTGTCCATTACTGAATTTAATTTTTATTGCATTACGATCTGAAAAAAATACATTTACTATTTCTCCTTTTCTACATTTGGTTGTGAGGTGTTTACATCATATCATGTGGTCAATTTTTGTGTAGGTGACATGTGCAGCTGAGAAATAAGTATATTATTTTCTATTTCCATTCAGTTTGCTCCAGAGATCTACCATACATAACTTCCAAAATTTCTTCATCTACTAACTTCTTTCTTTTTTTTTTTATTAGCTTTATCTAGTTCTGAGAAGGGAAAATTAAGATCCCCCATCATTATAGTTTTATTACTTATTTCCTCCTGTAATTCACTCAAATTCTTCTCCAAAATGCTATACCATTTGATGCATATATGTTTAGTATCGATATGACTTCATTGTGTATGGTACCTTTCAGCAAGATGTAGTTTCCTTCCTTAACTCTTTTAATTAGATCTATTTTTGCTTTTGCTTTGTCTGAGACCATAACTGCTACTCCTTGTTTCTTTCCTCCAGCTGAAGTATAATAGAACCTTCTGTAGCCCCTTACCTTTATCCTGTGTGTATTTGTTTCACATTTTTTTTTTTGTAAATAACATATTGTAGGATTCTGGTTTTTAATCTGTTCTGATATCCACATCTGTTTTATGGCTGAGTTCATCCCATTCACATTTATACTTATGATAACCATCTGTGTGTTTCCCTCCATGCTATTTTGTTTATCCCCCTATCTCTCTTAACTCCCACTCTTGCTCAATTCTAGTTTTTAAGGAATTATTTATTTTCTTCAGTGAGTTTTTGTATTTCCTTTTCCATTTGGTCAATTCTATTTTTAAGAGTTATTTCCCTGAGTAAATTTTTGTATATCTTTCCCCTGCTATTGACTCTTTTTTCATTATTCTCTTACATTATTCTCATTTCTTTTTTCCCCATTTTTTATTCTATTTCTCTAATTTGCTTTTAAAAATCCTTATAGAGGGGCAGCTAGGTGGCACAGTGGATAGAGCACTGGCCCTGGATTCAGGAGACTGAGTTCAAATCTGGCCTCAAACACATAACACTCACTGGCTGTGTGACTTTAGGCAAGTCACTTAACCCCGATTGCCTCACAAAACAAAAAATCCTTGTAAAGCTCTTCCAGGAATTTTTTTTTTGTACCTGAGACCAAATTACATTTTTCTTTGAGGCTTCATACGTAGTCATTTTGACATATTATTTTCTTCTAAATTTATGCCTTGATCCTCCTTGTCACCATAGTAACTTTCTATTCTCAAGTTCTTTTTTGTTTGTTTGTTTTAAATCATTTTTCTGCCTTTTTTTTTGTGACTTTATGTTTTTATGTGAGCTGGGCTCTGGTCCTCACTGTCCCAAGTGTTTTTAGGCTGAGGCTCAGAGCCTTACTGATGGCTTTCACTGAATTTCAGGGCTTAGCTGCTTGTTTTCAGTGGAGTGTAGGCTTCCCTTCTGGCTTATGCTAGGGGATGGAGCTTCCTTCTTGGTTTCCTTCAGTATGTGGTTTAGCTGCTGGCTGGATCCAAGTTGGGGGGGGCCCTGCTGCTAGTTGCTATGAAAATAGGTCTCTCTGCTGGTAGGCTGCGGGGAGGGAGGAAGGTGGGAGGTCTTGCTATTGGACAGCCCTGGGGTAGGGCTTCACTACAGGTCAGCAATGGGGTCAAGATCTGGGTGGTGACTTGTGATTAGGTGGGGTTGCTGGGGTGGGCCTCACTGTGGGGCACAGACTGCTCACTTACCCAGGGGGCTGCTGACTTGCAGGAGGACAGGGCTTCATTGGTGGATTGCCCCAGGCTTGCAGCCATGCTTCAGGCCTCCTGTGTGAGGTTTGCTGCTGCTGCTCTTGGACCTCAGTCTCCTCTACTCACCTCAGTAAAGTAGATCTTTTCTGTCTTGCTGGTAAGCTGCTTCCCTGCTCCTAGATCAATTCTGAGGCAGTTTTCTAGTTGTTTGGAGGTGAATTTGGGAGGAATTCAGAGGGTTCATTCTTCACTGTTGGCACCAGAAGCCTATTATTTATTTTTAATATTCATTTAATTTTTTTGAGTTCTGAATTCTCTACCTCCATTTAACCATTACCCCAGTCATTGAGAAGGCAAGAAGTATGATATCACTTATACATGTGAAATCATACAAAACAAATTTCCATATTAACCATGTTTCCAAAATAAAAAGTAAGAAAAATTTTAAAAAGTAAAAAAAATTCTTCAATCTGCATTCAGAATCCATCCATTGTTTTTCTGGAAGTAGATGACATTTTTCATCATAAGTCCTTTGAAATTGTTTTGGATCGTTGTATTGATCAGAATAGGTAAGTCATACACAGTTGAACATCATATACTATTGTTGTTATTATGTACATTTTCCTGGTTCTGCTCACTTCACTTTGCACGAGTTCACATATGTCTTCCAGGTTTTTTCTTGCTCATCATTTCTTATAGTACAACGGTATTCCATCACAATTATATACCACAACTTGTTCGACCATTTCCCAATTGATGGGCAGCCACTCAATTTCTAATTCTTTGTCAACACAAAAAGAGCTGCTATAGTTTTTATATAGATCCTTTTCTTTGATATCTTTGGGATACAAACCTAGTAGAGTTATTATTGGATCAAAGGGTATGCAGGGTTTTTTTGCTCGTAGTTCTGAATTGTTCATCATAATGGTTGGAACAGTTAACAAATCCCCTCTGACATTTGTCATTTTCCTTTTCTGTCCAATTCGCCAATCTGATAGATATAAGGTGGTACCTCAGAGTTGTTTTAATTTGCATTTCTCTAATCAATAGTGATTTGGGGTATTTTTAAATATTGCTACTGATAAGTTTTTTTATTCTGAAAACTGCCAGGTCATATTTACTCATATTCTTACAAATTTGACTTGGTTCTCTATATATTTGAGAAAGGAGGTCTTTATCAGGGAAATTTGATATAAATGTTTTTCCCCCAGTTTCCTTATTTCTTTCTAATCTTGGCTGCATTGATTTTGTTTGTGTGAAATCTTTTTTTAAAAATTTAATGTAATCACAATTATTCATTTTACTCTTGTAATCCTCTCTATCTTTTGTTTTTTCTGAAACTCCTTATCCATAGATCTAACAGGTACATTTTATATACTTCCCTAATTTGTTTATGATAGCACCTTTTATGTCTAAATCATGTACCCATTTTGACCTTATCTTGGTAAATGGTATAAGGTATTGGTCTGTACCTAGTTTCTACCTACCTCCTTTCCAATATTCCTAGCAATTTTTTTGAAATAAGGAGTTATTGGGGCTTTGGGTTTATAAAACACTAGATTACTATGGTCATTTACTACTGTGTCTTGTACACCTAATCTATTCACCTGATCCACCACTCTATTTCTTAGCCATTTTGTTTTTGTGATTGTTATTGATTAGTCATTCAGGCATATCAGACTCTTCATGATCCAAAGTACTTTTTGTTCATGGGGTTTTCTTGGCAAAGATAGTGGAGTGATTTGACATTTATTTCTCCAGTGTGTCCCCATTTAATAGATGGGGAAGTGAGGCATTTGGGGATTAAGCAATTTGCCCAGGGTCACAGAGTCAGTAGTATCTGTCTAAGGCTCAGATTTGAACTCAGGTCTTCCTAAGTTCAGGGCCAATGCTCTATTCACTACTCCATAAAGCTGCCTGTGTTTTCATGATTACTTCTTTATAATCAAATTTGAGATCTAGTCCTGCTAGGACATCTTCCTTCACATTTTTTTTCATTGATTCCTTTGATGTTCTTGACCTTTTGTTCTTTCAGAGGAATTTTGTTATTTTTTTCTTGCTTTCTATAACATTTTTGGTAGTTTGAAATGACAATGAATGATCATCTATCCCACCATTCCTACCCAAAAACTACATTTCTTAAAAACAATTAAATGGGGGGCAGCTAGGTGGTGCAGTGGATAGAGCACCGGCCCTGAAGTCAGGAGGACCTGAGTTCAAATTGGGCCTCAGACCAAACACTTGACGTGTACTAGCTGTGTGACCTTGGGCAAGTCACTTAACCCAGATTGCCTCACTAAAAAAAAAAAACCCAAAACCAGAAACAATTAAATGAAACCATCTATGGGAGCGATCACTTGACTGACAGTTTATATAATGTTGTACCTGCATTGCCTATTATATTTGACCTGAGTTTTGCTGCCTTTCAGTTAAAAGTCTTTTCATCATTTATAAGTAGTCTTCATCCCATCCTGAATGCAAATGAATAAAATTCCAAATGACTGAAATTGGAATAGAATTTTTGCTGTATTGTATCCTCACAATGAATTAAAGGTGATAAATAACTATCTAATGGCACAAAAGAGGAAATGAGTTCTAATCTCTTAAATGAGGAATAAAACCAGTATGTGTCTGAAGGCAAGGTTCTAATTATTTTTGTTTATTAAGGATCCCAGGATAGCTTTCAGATGGTAAAGGTGATGTTCGCTTTGATGTCCTGGACCCATTCCAGTTTAGGTAATTGCTAATTACAATCTGTCCACCTAATTCCCAATGCTCTAGCCTCTGAATAGCAGTATTTAACTATTGTTTACCTACCAAGGTATATGACTCTTAGAACAGCTGGTTGCCTTCTGTCGCATTGAGAGGTATGTTTTGGCCTACCTTAGATAGTTCTATGAGTAAAAGAGATAAAATAACACCAGACCTTTGAATACCTGGTATGGGACTCATTTTAACAATCCAGAAATTTGAGTCTTTTGGTGTCAGTAAATATCTTGAGACTGAAAAGTGTCTAGGTTAAATGTATATAAGATGGTTAGATGAAGATGATATATTATACACAGAATCACAAAGTTGGAAGAGATTTAAGACATTATTTTGAAGACAAATGATCATCCATCCAACCCTTAAAGATGTCTAGTGAAAAGAGTTCAGGAGAGAAACGATTAGGACCAGAACTAGAATAGCAGCCATGTGAGAATGAAGAAGGGGATGGAGTCAAGATAGTATCTGTGTTAGCTGTTACCTTTATCCAAAATTGTGCTTTCATTTTCTCCTTTTCTGGATGTTCCTGAATGACGATAACTTTTTTTCTCCTCATTTGACAAAGAAGGAAGGGAAGAAGGGAGGGAGGAAAGGAGAAGGGAAGAAAGTAAGTGAATGAGGAAGGAAGGAAGGGAGGAAGGAAGGAAAGAAGGAAAGGAGGAAAGAAGGAAGAAAGGGAGGAAAGAAAAAGAAAAGAAGGAAGAAGAAGCCTACCACTTCAGAGGTAACTCATTTCACTTCAGGACAGTTGTAATTGGTAGGGGGAAAAAAACTCCTATGTTGTACCATAATCTTTTTTTTTCTCCTCAGCTTCTACCCATTATACCTAATCTATCCTCTGAGGTATAAGAAAAACAAGTCTAATGGCTTTTTCACATGTTACTCTTCCCTATACTTGAATGCAGCTATCATATTCCCCTTTAACCTTCTCTTCATTAGGTTAAACATCTACATTTGATTCAAAAGACCCATTATGATCTCAAAGCCGTTTGCCATCCTGTTACATTTTTCAGGTTTATCAATGTACTTCCCAAGATGTGGGGCCCAGAAGTTAACCTTGTTTCCATGTGAGGTCTGACCATAGCAGACTATAGCTTACCTCATAAATCTCGGGTACTTTATCTCCCTCTCTTTTTTTTCTTTTCTTTTTTTTCTTTATTTTCTTTTCTTTCATTTTTTAAAATATAAATTTATTTATTTTTGGTTTTCAACATTTACTTCCACAAGAGTTTGAGTTCCAAATTTTCTCTCCATCTCACCCCTCCCCCCACCCCAAAATGTCATGCATTCTGAATATTCCTTCCCCTAGTCTGTCCTCTCATCTATCTCTCCCCCCTTCTCTTATTCCCTTCCCCTTCTATTTTCCTGTAGGGCAGGATAGACTTCTGTACCCCATTTCCTGTATTTCTTATTTCCTAGTTGCATGTGAAAACATTTTTTTTAAACATGTGTTTTTAAAACTTTGGGTTCCAAATTTTCTCCCTTCCTCCTTCCCCATGCACCCCCACTGAAAAGGCAAGCAACTCAATATAGGTTATACATGTGCAGTTATGCAAAACACTTGCATAGTAGACATGTTTAAAAAACTAACTCTATTTCCCTTAATCTTATCCTGTCCCCCCATTTATTCTATTCTTTCTTTTGACCCTGTCCCTCCTCAGAAGTATTTGCTTCTGATTACCCCCTTTTCCAATCTGCCCTCCTCTCTATCATCCCCCTGCTCTCTTGTCCCCTTCTCCCCCTATTTTCCTGTAGGGTAAGACAGATTTCCATACCCAGCTGAATGTACGTGTTATTCCCTCCTTAAGCCAAATACTATGAGAATAAGATTCACTCATTCCCTTTCACCTTCCCCCATTTCCTCTCCACTGTAACAGCCTTTTCTTTTCTGTTTTTTTTGTGAGATAATTTACCATGTTCCACCTCTCCCTTTCTTCTTCTCTGAGTATCATCCTCTCTCATCCCTTAATTTTATTCTCCAGATATGAACCCTTAAACTTCAACTCACCTTGTGCCCTCTATCTATCTATCTATCTATCTATCTATCTATCTATCTATCTATCTATCTATCTATAGATACATACATATAATTTTTTCCCTCCAACTACCCTAATACTGACAAAGGACTCATGAGTTATAAATATCATCTTTCCATACAGGAATGTAAATAATTCAACCTTATTAAGTCTCTTATGGTTTCTCTTTCCTGTTTACCTCTTCATGTTCCACTTGAGTCTTGTATTTGAAAGTCAAATTTTCTATTCAGCTCTGGTCTTTTCATCAAGAATGCTTGAAAGTCCTCTGTTTCACTGAATCACCATTTTTTCCCCTGAAGGATTGTACTCAGTTTTGCTGGGTAGGTAATTCTTGGGTGTAATCCTATCTCCTTTGCCCTCCAGAATATTATATTCCATGTCCTGTGTTCCTTTAATGTAGAAGCTGCTAAATCTTGTGTTATCCTGATTGTATTTCCACAGTACTTGAATTGTTTCCTTCTGGCAGCTTATAATATTTTCTCCTTGACCTGGCAACTCTGGAATTTGGCTATAATATTCCTAGGAGTTTTCCTTTGGGGATCTCTTTCAGGAGGAGATCTATGGATTCTTTCCATTTCTATTTTGCCCTCTGGTTCTACTATATCAGGGCAGTTTTCCTTAATAATTTCTTGAAAGATGACGTCTAGGCTCTTTTTTTTTGATCATGGCTTTCAGATAGTCCAATTATTTTTAAGTTCTCTCTCCTGGATCTATTTTCCAGGTCAGTTGTTTTTCCAATGAGATATTTCACATTGTTTGCTAATTTTTCATTCTTTTGGATTTGTTTTACAATGTCTTGATTTCTTATAAAGTCACTAGCTTCCAATTGCTCTATTCTAATTTTGAAGGAAGTATTTTCTTCAGTAATCTTTTGGACTTCCTTTTCCATTTGGCCAATTTAGCTTTCTAGCCGTTACAAGCTCCACCAAGCCAGCACTCCTCCTTGCCCCAGGAATGCTGCCCAGAAGTGTGACTTAGATCCAAGCATGGGAAGAGCAAGAGATTCCTGCCTCAGCACTGGCAAAGAGATCCCTGCAATCCCCCTCTGATCAGCCACTCGATTCCCCCTTAGTCTGTGGGCCAGAAGCTCAGGAGGCAGTTGCCATCCCCAGGACTGTGCTCTTGGGGAACTGGAGCTGAGACCTCGTGCTCCTCTCTCAGCACCACAGAAACAGACTTTTCCCACTGACCTTCTCAGTTGTCTTTGGTATTCATGGGTTGAGAAGTCTGGAAACTGCCACAGCTATCTGTGATTCAGTCCTCTGAGGCCTGCGCCAGGTTTGCTGCAGCCTGTGTGCCCACGCCCCACTGCGCTCCTCTACCAGCCTGGCACTATATATCTTTCTGATCAACCATCCAGGTTGTCTTGGGCTGGAAATTTGCTTCACTCTATCTTTTTGTGGGTTCTGCTACTTTAGAATTTGTTTAAAGCCATTTTTTATAGGTATTTGGAGGGGTTTGGGGGAGAGCTGAAGCAGGTCACTGCTTTCACTCTGCCATCTTGGCTCCACCCCCTCTTTCTTTTTTTTTAAATGTTCATTTGTTTTATTTTTAATTTATGGAATAAAACAAGCATTTCTGTAATATAATATAATAAAAAAGTTAATTACACATGAAACTGCATGTCTATTATGTACAACTTGCTATTCCTTTTAAATATACAATAATGTCATGTAAATTTCTTTTTTTTCCTCTTTTTTCCTTCCCTTCCCCCTCCCACCCCACACTGGAGATGACTACCATTAGACACAATGTGGCCTGTATTTATAGTAACCATTTTTGTTCTAACCGGTCCAGTCTAAATATTCTAATCTCAGGGAAAACAGAAGGTAAAAGTTGAACAGCTCTGCCTTTACTCCATCATGTTTTATCATTGTCCCATCCACTCTAAGCCACAGTATTTGATCTTTTTCTTTTCTTTCTAGAATGATTAAATTGTTCTTGGAACAATTATTCCTAGAAGAGGTATATCACTCTGGTACCCTACCAACCCACTCACCATCCCAGTGGCTTTCAGGTCCACAGTGTCCTTCCCTGGCCACCAGTCCCCTATGTAGGTTGTGTCACTCTTTGGAATGTAAAACTCCTTGAAGACATTGACTGTATTTGTTTGTTGTTGTTGTCGTTTTTTTAATTTTTAGTTCCAGCATTTAGTCCTATGCTTGGCACAAAGTAAGCACTTGATGAATGCAATTTCCTTCACCAGTTCATTCATTCGTTCATACATTTATGTAGTTATTAATTCTCCAATATAGCTATAAAATCTCTTCGTGTGTCTTCAGTTTTCATGGCAATTCTTAGATCATTCAGAGCTATAGTACACCAGGACATAGCATGGTATCTGAGCAGGTCACGAATTCTGGGACTCCAGGGGTTACAAGTCTTCCAGAAAGTTAATTGGTACCAAGTCATTTGGCTAATTCTAAGCATAACAGTACTGCATAAATGAGAGGGCACACCACAGGATATTAGGGAGAAATGTTTAGCAACCCTGTGTTCTAAGCCTTGATCAGGGTCTACCTGAATTTATTAACTATCAGCTCCACCATTCTTGAATTGGAATATTTTCTCTCCCCACTGACCTGTTCTCTTATACTATAGAAGTATTAGTAATAGTCTCTAAAACAACTGCATTCATGTCACCTATCACCACTGGTATTACTTAATCTCACCCTCTAAGTTCCTTTCCTATTAAAAGAGGGAGATGTGCTAGAAAGCCTTAGAGTTGAAAAGGACCTCCTAGATTATCTAGTCCGATGTATATTTTAATAGGAAATCACTTGAATTTCTGACAATTACTCATCTAGCCAATCTTTGAAAACACATGTGGGAGCAGCTAGGTGGCACAGTGGATAGAACACCGGCCCTGGATTCAGGGGGACCCGAGTTCAAATCTGGCCTCAGACACAACACTTGTTAGCTGTGTGACCCTGGGCAAGTCACTTTACCCCATTGCCTACCCTCCCCCCTCAAAAAAAAAAAGAAAAGAAAACACATGGGCAGCTAATTCTGCTTTTCAATAGTTTTCTTAAGAGATTGTTGTTTTTCTCCCTTAGGTTAAACCAAAATATGCATTTCTTCTATTTTTATTCATTGTTCTTAGTACTTTGGTAAAACTGAACAAGTCTAACATCTCTTCAATAGGGCAGAGTTTCAAATATTTGAAGATTCCAATCATGTACTTTAAGTCTTGTTTTGCCCCTACAACCTAAATAGCCAGAGTTGTGGGTAAACTCTATCTATAGATAGCATTGCCATGATCTAGTAATCCATCAAAAAAGGAAATGAAGTTTATCTCTGACTTTCTTCTCTTTCTTTCTTATGCCTAGCAATAGAACATCTGAGTCAAAGAGCAGGAGCATTTTAATCATTTTATTTGCATAATTACCAATTGCTTTCCAAAATGGCTATACCAGTTTACAGTTCCACAAACAATGCATTAGTGTGCTTATCTTTCTGCAGCTATTTTGACACTGATTAATCCATCTTTGCCAATTTGCTGTCTGTGAGCCAAAACCTGGGGGGTGTATCTGTTTAATTACTAGGTATTTGTAGCATTCCTTTCGAAGTTTATTTTCTCTTAAGAGCTGGTGTTCTTTTTCAGTGTTGTTCAACATGTTTCAGTAATAGAAAGAGCTGTGTACTTGATGTCAGAAAGACATGGATTCAAATCTTGACTCTAACAAGTTGTTTGACAATAGATAAGTCTCTTAAACTCTCTGAAGCTTAATTTCCTCAACTCTGAAATAGGAATAATAAAACCTGTAGTACCCACCTTGGTGTGCTGTTATGAGGATCAGATGAAATAGTGTATATAAAGTGCTTTCCAAACTTTAAAGCCTTGCATAAATGTCAATTACAAGTATTCTCTGTGCCCTCCCTCCTGGTAGCTCCTTACTTTCCTTTTTTCAGTTAAAATCCTTTTGATTAGTTTTGAAATATTTTAGCCAAATGTATATTAACCAGGCCTTGTGAGGTATATTCCATTTCTGTCATTTCCATGTTTAAAGCCATAATTAATAAATTCAAATCCTATTCTCAAACAGATAGAGCATTGGGCCTACAGTTAGTCAGACCTGAGTTCAAATCTGTTCTCAAACATCTATTAGCTGTTTGACCCTGGGCAAGCCACTTCAGCCTGTTTGCCTCAGTTTCCTTATCTGTAAAATGAGCTGGAGAAGGAAATGGTAAAACATTCTGGTATCTTTGCCAAGAAAATCTCAGATCAGATCATGTAGAGTTGGACACAGCTAAAATGACTGAACAACAAAAACAAGCTCTCAAATACCATCTTCTTAACCAGATTTTCACACTCCCCATTCACTCTTCTCTTCTGAAGCCTTAACTTTTATATATATAGGTGGCACTGATGAAAACACCACCAGTGCATATAGTATTAGGTCTTTGTTTTCTTGCCCAGAACTTTGTATGATTTCTGAGTTTCTTGTACTTGTATAATGCAACATTATGTGACAGTGGATATTGGATCAGAGCAATTAGCAACTATAAAAAAATGATCTCAGGAAATTCTCCATCATATGCCAAGTAAATGACTCATAAGAGACAGATAGATAACCACCCTCATTCATATTTATTTAACAAATGGATGCTTTCATATTCTTCAGGTGGTAGCCAACCATGCCAGGTGTTGCAGCACAAACCTACAATCCCTACTACTGGGGTAGTTTAGGCTGATGGATCTGTTGAACTCAGGAGTTCTGAGCTGCAGTGGGCTAAAGCTAACTAATATGGTTAGCCTGTAGGAGACAGAGGTGACAGGCTGCCTCCTGAGGGGCAACCTAGCTCAGGTCAGACATGAGAAGGTTAGAGATCTAATGCCTATCACCAGTGGAATCTGGCTTGTGAGCGTTCACTTAAGTTTTAGCCTGGGTGAAATAAGATTGCCTCATCATATGCACAAAGTATCAAGCATCAGTAAGTAGTACCTCTTCTTTGGACCACTGTTGGATAGATAACCTTTTTTTCTTGATGAAATCTGTGGATCCATATCATCATTTCTGGGAGCAAATTAATTTACTATTTTTTAGAGGATCCAATTCTACCCTATTGTATAACTTGAAATGTTTTGTGGTCCTTATCATCCCCTTCATCTTCTAACATCCTGATGCAGGTTAGCATTCCCCTCTGCCTTTTCAGATTCTGCTTCCTTTTTTTTTTTCTTGGAAGCGTTACCTCCGAGGAAAACTCCCAGATAACCTGGAAAGATCCAATCCTCTAGCACTTTCACCTTCCTCTGTAGTGGTGAAACCAACCTATAACTTTTGCTTATGTAAATAATCACTGGGGCAGGTAGGTGGTGAATTATATAGAGTACTTGTCCTGGAGTCAAGAAGATTCATCTTCCTGAGTTCAAATCTGGCTTTAGATATTTATTAGCTGTGTGACCTTGCACAAGTCACTTAACCTTGTTTACCTCAGTTTCCTCATCTATAAAATGAGATGGAGAAGGAAATGGCAAACTACTCCAGGATCTTTGCCAAAAAAACCCCAAATGGCATCACAAAGAGTCCAACACAACTAAACAACATAAGATTGTTACTGAACAGAATGTAAAAGAACTATAAAAGGGGTGTCCTTAAGATTAGTATTTATTCTTTTTGTTTGTTCCCATTGTCCATCTTCTGCCTTCTACCCCTATAAATTGATAAAAAGGTTTCAATCATCCCTTTCATTCTATTATAGGCATACCTTACATTTCTTAACAGATGTGTTTCTGAGAAGTTGTTTGTGAGTCATTTCTTTTAGCAAATCAAACAATATAAATCTATAAGGAAGCACATTAGGTAGAGGGACCCTGTGGTGAGTCCTTTTATAGAAGTAAGAAATCCTTGTGTAATTGAATAATCTCTTTTGCAAGCTAGCCTTTTTTATGTGTATAGTTGGAGCACAGGAGTCATTTGTGATGTGTGATGTTTTATTATAATAGTACTGGTGGGTTGATAGCATTAAACTCCATGTCCAATATCTGACTCTACCCACATTGACCGAAGTGATTGAGTTCCAAATTGGACTGCATTTTTGGAGTGAATTGCAATGTGATGATCAAAAGCATGGTTTTGTTTGTTTGTTTGTTTGTTTGTTACTTCTAAGGAATCTATGTAAACAACAGCAACACCTATTAATCAGGAGAACAACCAGCAACTTCATCAAGATAAACTGAAATACCCTCATTCGTCTCCTTAGATTACTTACCTCTTCCGCAAATTTCCCTGTTCTTGAGTATGTCCCAGGATTCTATACTGGGCTTCTTGTCTTTGCTCTCTATAATCTTTTTTGGTGATTTTATCAATTTCCACAAGTTTAACTATTGTCTCTGTGCAGTTGATTCTAAGGTCTATATACTGAGGATGATGTTCTCTTTTCATCCCTAGTCCTAAATCAGCTACCTTTTGTACCTCTCTCTACCTAGATGTCCCATAAGTATTTCAAACTCACCAAATGTAAGGACAGGTAACAACCCCGGAGGCACTGGAGCCTTTGGGCTCCAGCCTCTAACAGGTTCATTTTTGATCTATGAGGAGAGGAGAGAGGAGAGGAGAAGAAAGGAGAGGAGAGCAGAGGATGGGACGAGCTGAATTGCTTAACTGGAACTGGCCAGATGAGATTCTAGGAATCATGAAGTATAGGAGAGCATCCAGGTGGGAAATGATGAGGTAAATGTCCTATACTCTCTCTCTATAAGCAGTATAAGTAGGGTCTATATAAGCAGTATAATTATACCAATAGTAATGATAATTGTGATTATTCATCTATAATTCTTGGTTTTATTTGCCTATTATACAAGGGTTGATGTTTTCATCACCATGGAGAGCTCCCTGGGAACTCGGTTGCTTAATATCTAAGTCCCAGGGAGTTGAATGAGGTACACAGAGTTTGAGTGACTTGAGTCACAAAAGTATTAAGTTTCAGAGGAAGGATTTAAACCCAATATTTCCAAGTTTTCTATTGCCTATCCACTATTTGATGTTGTCTCCACCATTGTTCATTGTTCTCTTTCCCATAAATCTTGAACAAGAGGTTCACTCAGTATGTCAACAACCTCCCTCTTTTTCCATGTTTGTTTTTGTAGCAGTACATGGATCTAAATACAATGCTAGGATTGTCTCTCTCTTATCCCTTACTCTTTTCCCAGGACAAGCCTCTAACATGAAAATGGAATTTTTTGTTTTGTTTTGTCTTGATAAATTGTTAATTTGCAACTCATTACATGCAATTTTCTGCTTTTATTCCTGAGTGCTCTTTCATATATACCTTGTTTAAATTTGATTTTGAATTTTAATGGCTTTGCCATTATAGCATATCTGCTCTAGGGTCTCAGATGAACTGAGTTCAAGTAGAGGGACCACTAGGAAAGAGTCAATGTGGTTGTGTACCCCACCAGACATACTAGCAAAATCCTCATTCTTGTGTGTGAGAGAAATTCAAGCATATTGACATAGGATCCTGTCTAAGAGCTACTTAGAGCAGTAGGATTTTTAGTAACTCTGAGATGTTTTCATGGAGTTTATGGAGAGAAGGGTAAGGGATAAAATACATGTATTTCTTGCTTTCAGTAACATTGGATGAGTCAGTTCAGATGAAGAATATACAATCTAAACTTTTGCACCCAAAATAAAATCTAAGCCAAAATAAGTTTGACTCCTGGGAGAAATTAAGTAGCATCCTTCTTATTAGGCTATATTTATTGAGCCTTCCCATAGGATAAGGCACATTGTTCAGAACATTCAAGAAATAAAAATCCCTGACTTACTGGAATCTGTATGCTAGACATGTGAATTTTGAGCTTAGTCTTTAATTTTTAATTCCATCCATAATAAAGAGGGTGGTTTATCAAATTACTAAGAAGGGGGAAAATAAGTTTTTTCTTACTGAAATCAGCCTGGTAAAGTAATAAGAAAATCCCAAGAGCCCATCGAGAATCCCATCTTCCCCCTATTTGCCAGTTGAGAGGGGATTGTCTAAGCCTGGGAGAGCTTGTGCATGGATTTTGTTAATTGAACTGAATATTTTGTTCTTTGGAGTTTGAAACTTCGTGACTCGTATGTCTAATCCATAACTCAGATACTGTGGGAAGTAATTCACTATATCAGATGAGTCCTCTTCCACTGCTGGTTTTCTTATTTCTGTCTCATCAGAGATAGCAAATTACTTCTATTGTGTCTAAGGCATCATTTAAACAGGAGCCCTATTTGAAATGTAAGTGTGGAATAATGTTAACAGGAGAACATTGGCTTAATAATTATGCCTAAGGTGGCAATTTGTACTTGTGGATGGGGGGTAGAGGTAATATATGTTCTAAAGTAATATATCTTCGGAGTCATCTAGGACCCCAAATTACTGTGTTGATGGGGTGCATCTTATAAGTGTATGATTGTGGCTATTAGAATAGAAAAATGCATATTTTTTCAGAATGTTCTGACTTTGAGATGTGAAGCCAGTTGTCAGTATTAGAAAAGGAAGCCTTACATTACTGGAAGATTCAAGAACTTCATGCCTTAACCAGGTCTGGTTATATGTCTGAGTGTACCCCATCCCCCTTAACCCTTCCTGCAAAGTAGCACTGTTCCATGTGCCTATTCCTAATGTCACTATTATTCTGTAATGGAAATGTATCATTTCCCCTCAGATGCTGACGAGCTATGCTATCTGGGAGGCAAAAAAGCCATCTACTGTATAGCTTTGATCACTTTGACTGGTGGTGAGGGCCATTAGAGAAAGTCTTCTTTGTACCCATTAGCAGATATACCAGTGAAATCAAATGGTGAGAGAAAGAATCAGACAGAACATCATCAAACTTCTTGTATTTATTGTAATCAACTTCGATGAGTTTTAATGGTTTTGTCATTGCAGCAGAATGGGTTACTATATTCCTTTGGTGCATTTTGGTTCAAGTCTTAATATGCCAGTGGTGTACCAATTTGAAGAATGAGTTTGGTGGAGTGGGTGAGGAGTTAGGGGAAGGGGTAACAAACTGGAGAGAATAAAAGATGTGAAAATGAAAGCTTTCAAATCAGTAATTCTGTGACTTGCATCACTGACACTGTGTGTGTCTGAGAGTGTTCTGAGCACCTTACATACCTGTAATGTTTTGTTTTGACAACAGTCTTAGTTAATAAAGTCAACAATAGTCCAATGTTTGTCCTCCCTCCATGTACATGAAAACTAGAAGAATTGCCCAAGATATCGTGAAACAAAAGAGCTTGGTTTTTAAAGCTGGAGACATTTCTCCATCTCCCAAAACAGTTAATTGTTTCCTGTAGTGATCAATAAACAACCAGTGTATCAGTCTGACTTTGTTTTTCCATCCAGAGACATTCTTTTTTTTTTAATTGTACTATTACCTATAGCCTTGTGACTATAACAGACAGCAGTTACAATATGCAACAAACTAGAGCTCTAATTAGGATGGGCCACTTGTCCTTTGCCCTAAAGGCCCAATGTTTTGTAGCACTGATAGCCCTTAATCAGCAGATAGCAACAACTGAGTTTAGCATCTAGTTAGGGACAGTTAGTCCAACTGATGTGGCACCTAGATGGTTCAGTGGATAGAGTGCTGGGCTTGGACGCAGGACTTCTGAGTTCAAATCTGGTCTCAGACACTTAGTAGCTGTGTTTCTCGAGGCAAGTCCCTTCACTCTATTTGCCTCAGTTTTCACATCTGTAAAATGAGCTGGAGAAGGAAATAGCAAACCACTCCAATATCTTTGCCAATAAAACCCCAAATGGGGTCATGAGGAGTTAAACATGACTGAAATGGTTGAACAACAAAAGTTCAAGTGGATGTGTTTCAGATGATGTGATCATCTGCCTGCTCCAGCCCTACCCTCTCACGTAGGGGTAGTCTCGTCATACTTTGAGATCTCTTTCTTTATACCATAGGACAGAATTTCTCCCTTTGGTCTTTTTCTGTGCTCCTCATTTAAAATTAAATTGGTTACAGGAGCGTTTTTAGGTACTTGATTAGGGTAGAAGTGTTGCTAGCTGTTGTTAGGTTTAAGCATTCTTTTTGTTTCAAAACAGTCCACTGTTTTCAGTAATATAGCCACATTTTGCTCAGCAAGGTAAAAAAAATGCAGTTACATTCAATTGACCTACATTCTAGAATAAAATAGGTCTAAAGGGATGATCAATTGAAGCCTTTGAAGAAGTCTTCTATCTCCCTGGTGCTCCTCTTCCAAAGGGACAATTTTGCAGGACTGGTCAAACCACCAGAGAGAATCAGGTCATTGGCATAAAGGCAACTTGGACATTTTGCCCAATGACCTCTGTATTAACCTACTCTTTTCCAGGGCTGGGAGAGTGAAATCAACCAAGGACTGAGGCTGAACTCTATCCAACATATATTTCACCCACTAGGTAGGCATTACATACATTTCTCTAGATGAGACTACTGGGTAGATGTAGAAATGGTCCCATCACTATATATTTAAAACTAAAAGGAACATTTGAGCTAACTATTATTAACAAAAGAATGTATGTTTTGCAACTTAAAAAATAAAAACAATACATCTTCATACTCTCTCCCATCCCCTACTGCCAGGATTTACAAAGGTACAAGACACATGTTAACATGCATTTGATGGTCATTGTTAATATAATTTTTAAACACAGAAGACTAACTTTAGTGATAGAACACAACCCTATTCACATCACAGAAATATGAAACAGCATTATGAAGCCATGAAGAGAATGAAGGGAGGTAGATACACACCCACTGACAGACATAATCATGTATCTTGGATGAATGAGCCTCTGCAAATCCAGCTTTATGCCTCCAGCTTTATAGTATTTCCACTCCTTTGATTCAGACAAGTAGACCAAGGTGAGGTATGCAGTTCAGAAGATTGTTTGCTAACCCAGTGGGTTGTAATTCTGAAGAGTAGTTAGGTATTTAGATTTTGTCTCACTACTGGATCTGCCTGCCAGCAATAATGGTATGTAATAACTACACAAAGAATTATGTGTGGCTATTCATTAGTGCCAGGAATTTCTTCCATCAACCTGTTGCAGATCTATGGTAGAGCTTAGAACTTAAATCCAGAAGAACAGTAACTTTAAGTTAGCTGCCAAAGATCACTCAATGAATGTCAGAGAGGAGTTTAAATGACCTAGTTCATTCTGACTTCAGATTTGGCACTTTATTAGGATAAGCTGCCTCTTTAAGCATGTATGTGTATATGGTATATGTACATATACAATATATTCTCCATATATGTATTATTTTCTAAAGTAGTTAACTATTCAATTAGAAATCAAAATAGTATACTGAGAGGAGATTATGAAACACTTAAATGGTAGGAATATTTGATTTAAAGGTTATAAAACTGTGGAGTAGGATCTTCACTAAGCGATCCATGTTGATTCCAGAATAACTGGATGAATTCACAGCTCTACCACTAGAAGATGTTTCCGTCTTCTAATAATACTTCTAACATTAAATGTTTCTATCTTTTGTCATCTTTGTTAATTTTATGCATTGAAATCTCAGAGTTCTATTAAAATGCCTTTGTATCATTATTGGTGATTTGGGTTAATTTTTATATGGTTAATAGTATGGAATTCTTCTTTTGGAAATTGTTCATATCTTTTTACCATTTGACTATTGCTAATAGCACTAGACCTTTCGTATTTGTTTTAATTCCATATATATCTTGGATTTCATACCTTTAACAGACATATGTGATGCAAAGATTTCTTTAATGCAATTTAAAGTGATCCTTAATCTAGAGAAAAGATAAGAACATGTACCTAATAACTTTCATTAGAGAAGTGAGGGCCTATGTGTATGAAATACTGCACATGCTGTCAGGGAGTCACTAGGTTTATTTGTTTTGCTACAATCTTTTTCAAAATTTTTTTTATTACAAGGGAAGGCTTATTGGGTAGGGGGTGAGGGAAGAGACATACTGAGAAATGAGTGCTGGGTGAAAGTAAGGAGCATCAATAAGACTTTTTAAAAGATGGGAAACATTTTTATGTAACCTGCTTTGTTGATGTTTTTCTTCCCATTAAGAATCCCTCAAAAAACACATACTATGTTTCTAAATTCTACCTATACTTTAAAATCTCAGTTTAAATGTCACCTCCTCCTCTGTAAAATCTTACCCCAACTTCCCCCTCCTACAACTGGTTGGGATCTCTCCTTCTACTGCCTCATCCCCAGCACTTGGCCCGTTTCTTCTTCTTCTTTTTCAATTGTTTCGGTCATGTCCAACTCTTCACCACCCCATTTGGGGTTGGCAAACATACTGGAGTGATTTGCCATTTCCTTATCCATCTCATTTTACAGATGAGGAAACTGAGGCAAACAGGCTTATTTAGGCAAACAGACCCTATTTAGGGTCACAAAACTAGTAAGTGTCTGAGTCCAAGTTTGAGCTCAGGAAGATGAACTTCTTGACTCCAGGCCCAGCACTCTGTACACTATGGAGCCACCCAGTGGCCTGTTGTCCTTTTCTTATAGCACTTATATTGCATTTCTCTAACATTCTCTGGTTACGTTGGGTTTTATATACATTATTTTGTTGTTGTTGCTGTTTTTGTTCCTTATAATAACCTTTTGAAATAGGTTGTGTTCCAGATGGGGAAACTGAAGGTCTGAGACTTCTGTCCCACTAAGGTGTGGGACAGAATCTGGAACCCAAAGCTTCTGATGCCACATCTAGAGTTCCTTCTTCTACACTGTGTTGCTTTATCATATTCTCCCAGTTAGACTGGATTTTACAGCTTAGGGTCGTTAAGACGCATCATTGTGCCCTCCATGTTGTCTTGCACATAGAAGATATTCAATAAGTACTTGTTAAATTGAACTGACTAGCTAGGGTGATTATATGACTATTCAAATCTGGTAACATGGAATTACAAGCATAGCTTTTGAATTTGTAAAATCCCTGAGTCAGAAATGGACATTGGTGTATATGTTTTATACACTCTTTCCCCTCTCTCCTTCAAGTACACACACACACACACACACACACACAGAGCAAAATATAGTGGATAGAGTGCTGGACATGGAGTCAGGAAGATGGGGGTTTCATGCTGTTTCATGAGATAGCCAAATACCAAGTTACCTGCTATAATTACTCCCTGAAATTAATATGTTTCCCTATGGAAAGCTGGTCTTGAACTATAATTTTATCATCTTTTTCTGCCTTTTTTTAGGGTTCTCTTCTCTATAGATGGAGGCAGTCAGGTGGCTTAGTGGATAGAATGCTAGGCCTGGAGTTAGGAACAACTGAGGTCAAACCTGGCCTCAGACAATAGCTGTGAGACCATTCACATGTCATGTAACTTATGTTTGGCTTAATCTATTGGAAAAAGAAATGCAAACCACTTATCTTTGCCAAGAAAACCTCATGGACATTAATGGCATGCAATGGTCCACTAGGACATGAAAAATTAGACATAACTGAACAGCTCTCTTTAGATGAGTAGGCCCTACTTATGTGTATATATTCATATGTTTATGCATATACATCTATACAGATGTATGTACACACATATATACATATAATAAAAATGACAATAATAATAATTAACATTTATATAGCACTTACTATGTGCCAGGCACCATGCTAAACACTTCATAATTATCTCATTTGATCCTTACTATAACTCTGGGAGGCAGATGCCATTATTATACCCATTTTACAAATGAGGAAACTGAGGAAAACAGAGGTTAATTAACTTGCCCATGGTCACATATCTAGTAAAGATCTGAGGCCGAATTTAAAACTCATCTTCCTAATTCCTCCTCTAGCCATTATACCACCTAACTGCCTGTGTGTATGCACCTATACCCACACACATATGTACACACATGTATACGTATATGTGTGTCTGTAATGTAGCATACTATCTATGCATGTGCCTACATGTTTATATATATATATATATATATATATATATATATATATATTATATGTTTGTATATATATATATATATATATGCATTATATGTTTGTATATGGAATATAAGCAGAACTCATTATATATTATATAATTATTAATATATCATATAATGCGTTTATATACAACATATACATATTTATATAATGTAAAACATTATGCACATTTATATGCAAAATTCAAATTTTGTCTATAATTTTGTCTGTTGTTTTCTTCTCCACTGTCTCATCCCAGTGAGAAATGCATTTGCTGTATTTAGAATAACAATGGATGATTTTTAGAAAGTAAACATTTGGTTTTCCCATTGGTTTTTGAAATTGAGTTGTGTAGGAAGTTTACAGGCGCTAGTGGAAATTAAACATTAAAAGGGGAAATGGACTAAGAGCTTCTTCAGCAGATACAGTTGACATTCTAATTGTGATTCTCATTTCATCTTCTTTGATCCATCTTCTTTGTTCTAGATGGAAACTACGTTTGGTCTTCCTCTAAAGTTCCAAACCTTGAGAAATTTGAGTAGAAGCTAGAATTCTGGAAAATGTTAACATATTTTAAGGGGCTTTTTCCTTTAACAAAGTTATCTTTTTAAAAACTTATATTGGCATCTTTTGGTTTTAGGTCATCTTCATTTACAAACGTATCCCTTTCCTGCTACCCCTGCCCAGTGAATCATTTCTTGAAACAAAGAATGAAAGAAAGGAAAAATAAAAGCATTTCACTAAAACTAAACAACATATTAACTGAATCTAACAGTATAGAAACTGATCCATACCCATATCTTATTTCTGCTAAGAGGGGAAAGAGGTACATTTTTTCTTATTTTCTCTAGGGCCCAGTTTGGTCATTTTAATTACAATTCAATTCTGTCTACATTATTGTAGTCACTATGAGTACTCCTTACTTCCCCCTGTATCAGTTCAGATGTGCTCCCATTCTTCTCTAGATTATTCATATTGATCATTTGTTAAGATACAGTAAAATTTATTGCCGTATACCTGTGTATCATAATGTGTTTCAACACTCCCATTTGATAGCTATGTCCTTTGTTTCTAGTTCTTGAATACCACACACACACACACACACACACACACACACACAGCACTACACTGCACCAAATTTAAAACTACATCTAATTTAGAAAGTTACCTGCTTCCTATACCACATTGTTCTATTCAGTGACTGTACTTCCTGGTCACTAGCCCAAATTACTGAAAGCAAAACATCAAGATTGCTAGGAAGAGGATACCATGTGCCAGCAAGATTCATATGTACTTTACAGTTTCTAGAAAGTGTGGCCACAGTCTCTGTGTGTGTGTGTGTGTGTGTGTGTGTGTGTGTGTGTGTGTAACAGGAAATAAGACTGTATGTCTGCCTTACAGAATATTTGTAGGGTAATGTATAGCAAAGTTGGAAAAAATAGTATGGATAAAATTTTAAAGAACTTTAAATATAAAATATAGAAGTATATATTAAATATTTCTGTCAGGAAGAACTTCAAAGAATTTTATTTTCCCTGGAGTTAGGAAGCACCAGGAGTTTGGAGGAAAAAAAATACATATACATCTCTGTGTGTGTGTGTGTGTGTGTGTGTGTGTGTGTGTGTGTGGACACAGAGAGAGATGGAGGGAGCAAGGAAAGAAGAGAGAGAGAGATTGTGATTTCTTGAAATTCAGCCCTGGAAAACCAGGCTTTCATAAAGTCCATTGGGATTCAAATGCTGCTATTTGACCTTGCCTTAAACCCAAATCACTCAGGGTCTCACTGATTGGCCAGCAATAGGTCCCAGCCCATTGTCTGAATTTTGATGTCTCAGAGTGAGTGTAAATAGCAATTGTTTCTGTTCTGGCCAGAAACCCTGAGGGTCTTCCCCTCCCAGATTGATTTTTTTTGAGTAGATAAAAGAGGCCATTTTTTGCCTTATTTCTTACCTAGCCTTAATCACCAAATGGGTGTTGCCTCAGACAAACTGAGACTTGGAATGACCTTAGCTTAAAAAGGCCAAGGTCTTACATTGCATCCAGGATGTCTTGCCACTTGGATTGGATGGCTCTGGAGGAGAGAGTAAGGCTGGTGACTTTTCGCAGCCCTGCCTCACTAAAATCTAATTCACTTGCAAATAAAGATATCACCTTGCTAATGTCCTAGGTCCTCTTCCAGAACAAAGGACAGACAACAACAATGTGTGTGTGTGTGTGTGTGTGTGTGTGTGTGTGTGTGAGTGTGGCACACAGGCACTGTGTAAATGTGTATGTGTGTGAGTGTGTGTGTGTGGACACAGAAAGAGATGAAGGAGCAAGGGAAAGAGAGACAGAGAAAGACACAGAGACAGAGAGACATTTAGACAAACATTTATGGGCATTGCATGCAATAAGGAAAGTGCATTTTTAAATGGAATTGGTATGGGGGTGCGGGCAGGAATTCATCCATTAGAATCATTCCTCATAGTAAAAGTAAGGTCCTAATTGTTCCTATTACCACTGAGCTAGAGCCTGTGGAAAGAAAACTTTATAGGTCTGGTGCCATTGTATAAGAATGTTCACTACTGCTGTCATTATTATTACTGGTAGTGGTAGTAGTAGTAGTAGTAGTAGTGGTAGTATTGTTTAGTTGTTTTTCAGCAGTGTCCAACTCTTTGTGACCCCATTTCGGGTTTTCTTGGCAAAGATTCTGGAGTGGTTTGCCACTTCCTTCCCCAACTCATTTTACAGATGAGGAAACTGAGGCAAACAGGGTTAAGTGACTTGCCCAGGGTCTTACAGCTAGTAAATGTCTGAGGTCAGATTTGAACTCAGGATATAAGTCTTCCTGACTCCAGGCCTAATACTGTATTCACTGTACCACCTAACTGCAGTAGTAGTAGTAGTAGTAGTAGTAGTAGTAATAGTAGTAGTAGTAGTAGTAGTAGTTGTAATAGTAGTAGTAGTAGTGGTAGTAGTATAGAAAGGAGAGAAAATGAAGGGAGAACATCTAGAGATGTCTAACACAGTGAATGGAGAGCCTCCTTCCAAGTCAGGAAGATCTGTATAGAAATTCTACGTCTGATACCTCATGACCCTTTGGTTCTGGGCAGGTTTTTTAACTTCTCAGTGCCCCAGGTAACTCTCTGAGATTAGAAGACTCTAAGCTGTCTTGGTTAAGGGAGTTTCCTCACCAGGAATTCCTTATATCCAATGAAATAACAGATTCAGTTTTTTTAAATGCCAATGATATAGATGAAGAAAAAGAGATGAAGTTGGGAGGTAATGAAAGAATGAGAGAATTGTTGTGAAAGCCAAACAAAAATCCAGATGTCTGCTTATCTCTGGGGTCCGTCTTTCACCAAGCTTGCTTTTAATTTCTCCCTGCCTTAAGCAAGGCTCCCTGATTTTCTTCTCTTCAGAGCTGATGATCTCCCCTCAATATCCCCAGAGTACTACTGCTTAAATGTCTGAATGTATGTGGCTGAAGTTCTTGTCTATTATTTGGAGTCTGAAGGGAAAAGGCCATTCTTCATATTCACATGCATTTTCAAGTATTTTCAATCAATCATGCATTTATAATCCAACTGGGAAGATGTGATTCAGACACAATAGTCCGTCTGCTTCAAGAGTCTGCTTTAAAATTGATCAGCTGGCCAAGTTAAGTTTAAAAAAAACAAACAAACTTAGACTTTGTTTTCTTTCTGGGAAAAAAGGAAGAAAAAAGCCTCAGAAACCCAGCAGCAGCAGGTGCTGCCAAAATGTTACTCTTCTTATCTGAGATGATTTCAAGAGAGGAGTAAAGAAATATGTAATTACTTCACTCTCAGGCTGCTGGGAAGGGGCCCATAGCTCTCTGGTGCTATCCGTTTATTTGATGTAGGGGAAGAAAGGAGCAAAAAATAAATTTAAAAAATATACTTTCCCAAAGGCTCACATGAAGTTATTCAAACAAGCCAAAATAATTTATGTCTGCTGTGTATGTAAATATCTATTTAGGCAGAGGAATCCTGAGTGGAAGACTCTTTCTCACGTGTCTTTTTTGCCTCTCTCCATCACAGACTGACACGTGCTTGTGCTGGTAGAATACATTGTCACAGAAAAGCACAGAGCAACACAAATGTCCATATAAAACTTGGCCTTCTCCTCTACAAAGTAATTCAGAGGCCCTTGTTTATTTAAGTAACACATAAGACTTGGAATTTCAAAAACAAATGTGTAAAGGGGAAAAGGATGGATATTAATTCCCCTTATATGAAGGATTATAAGTTGAAATAACCTAGTAGGGGAAGTCTCCCTACCCCAGGAAACAAATTGGAAGTATGATTCCTTTCCCATTTTGGCAGTGTCCAGAAGGTAGCCTTCTGGCTCTGCTGTCACCTCTTATCTACTCAGTATGCATGTTGCATCCCTTCTTTGGATTTGATTCTGACTCATATGTTTTCTCTCTCCTAACCTCCTTCCTGTCCCCAGATTTTGTTCCTCTCCTTTGCTGCTTTTCTCCATTTTCTCTTCTCCTCTTCTTTTGTTTAGAGTCCCAGAATTCTGATACTCATTGGGATTTAGAGGTTATCTCATATATTATCTAAATACTCTATGCCTAAAAATTCCAAAACAAAGCATTCTAATATCCTAGTGTCTCTTAGACATTGAAGTAAAGAAATTCTTGCCATCTAACCTAAAACACTCTTATTTCACTCTAGCCTGAAATGGGTATATCTTCCATAACCCACCAGCCACCAACATTCACCCAGTTGGTAAAATGACTGAATTTCCTTTGGCTTTTTTTCCTCATAGCCTCTGTTTCTAAATTGTGATTATTCTAATTGCTGATCTACATGATCTCCAAGTTATCTGTATCGGGCTTAAGTTATGCTGTCCAAAAAACTAACATCAGACCTAAGCAGAACATAAAAAGACATTATGGTCTAATATTATTTCTCCATCCCTGAATGATGCTTGACCTTTAACAGAACAATGCTGCATTGCTATCTTACATTTAGCTTATGGTAAAATATAAGGTCTTGTTTGTTTTTCTGCCATACTTGGCAAAAGATTTGGTAACAGGTGTTTGAACTATGCTCTCCTTTGGTTATAGGGCTTCACCAATCTTGCCCTGAAGCTCTTCCAAGGCCTCTTGTGGCTCAGCTTCAGGATTTTGTAACAATCCTCTTGAAGAGACATGTTCCAATTCTCTTCTCTCATGAGCAAGGAAATTTGGGTTGGCAGATGGTGCTCTTCATTTGGCTGACTCCTTAAATGGTGTAAAAACAGTGGAATGATGTAATGTCCCCTTTTCCTGGTCATGCTTTTTGTAACCAAAGGTCCTCTTTTGGCCTCCAGAATCTTACAACACGTTAAATGACAACAACAACAACAACAACAACACTATGCTTAATTATGGTATAAACTCTGTGCAATGACAAAATTATTCCCAGTTTGCAAAAGGTGACTATAAATTACTAGGTAGTTATGAGTATTAAGTTTCCTTTCCAATGGATATTCCCATAATAATGATGATGATGGTGATAGTAACAATAACAACAATAACAATTTTACACATATATACGTATACACATATATGTGTATGTATATGTATATGTATATATATGCACATATATACATATATGTATATATATGCATATATATATATATGTGTGTATAGGTGCATATATATGCATACATATATACATACATATATATATGTGTATATATATACACATATATATGTATGTGATCTTAGTTGATGCTCATAATAACCCAGTGAAGTAGATGGTATTATTATCTTCATTTTACAAATGAAGAAACTAAGGTTGAGGGAGGCTAAGTGACTTGCCCAGGGTCACACAGCTGGTGAGAGTCTGAGTCAGAATTTGTACTCGGGTCTTCCTGACTCCCAGTTCAGCACCCCATCCAATCTAGCTGTCTGCAGTTATTTCCAAATGACACACAAGAGGTTGGCTCCCATTCCCAGGGCTTGGTGTCCAGAGGAAAGGAAAAAAATTATAATGGCGTTTCCTCGTACCAACTCATGTTTGCTCTGTTTGCTATGAAAGGAGGAAGGAATCGCTGAGATCTCTCAGTGCTCCAGGTCTTTTGATTTTATAATCTTGTAAATAGAAGAGAGGAATACATTGAAGGGGGGCAAGAGGAAATTCCTGAAAAGCTCTGCACTCACTCTGAAGGCGGGAGTGCAAGAAAATTTGCCTAAAGTATTCTTTTACCAATTGCTTCCAATTCTACTCCCCCCAACTTCAAGAACTGCCTATCTATATTCATTCTGCCAATGTAACTGCTAAATTCCATTGCTTTCTTCTTCAGGCTCAGCCTTTTTAACTTGAAAGATTCACCTTATCCTCTTGTTTCCTGTGGTGGGAAATATTGCAAGGAGGTGAGCACAATGCAGTATGGCATAGACTTAATGAGCATCTTTTCCTGCTGGTGTATACTCTCTTAATTTCCAAGGGGATTACTACAGACAGGGAAGAATGCCATAAATAAATAGCTTGTTCCTTTTTATCTGATGTTTTGGTGTTTGAGTAGAGTTTGGGTTTGAGTAGCTCTAAGCTTATCTCTTGAAGTTCAGTTAACTCAGAATGAGGAGTTGTTGTGTTCTCTGATTTTGTTTTCTGTCCTTGCTGCTTGCTGCTTGAAGACGTACCCTGGTCATTCTAGGAGAGGGCTAGAAGGAAGATGAGAGAGGGATAGGAAGGAAGGTTCAGTTTAGGTTTAATCCTTCCTGGCAGTCTCTGTTTTTATTATTTTCCCCTATCACAATAAATCATATTCTCAGGTATATGAAAAACAGGTTCATCCTTGTGTCACTGGGCATCCACCTAACATCTGCTTCCATGTAACCTGCTCAGAAAGCAGAAACTTAGCTTGAAGGTGAAAGAGTGAATGGTATCAGGGAAGTGTGAAAGGTCTTATTTTCTGTTTTCCTAACGGGATAACTTCTCTATGCATCCAGAATCTCAAGAAAGGCATTTTCCTTTTAGTGGTAGAAGGCAGAGGTGACAGCCTAACTTTGACATGCATGCTGACTTTGGAGATATATTCTTCCTTTGGCACATGGCCAGAGGAAACATTGGCAATATAGAAAAAAGTGAGTCTTAAATGATCTTCTTTCTGCCTGGTATTAGCCTTCTGTATTGCTCACTTGAAGGGGATATTAGCCTTCTAGAGGCTGTGCTTTCTAACACACTTAAAATATAGAGGTAGCTAGCAGGCACAAGGGAGAGAGAGCTCTTTTAATCTTAATGGGAAAATTAGAGGAAAAGAAAAGACTGAAATTAATAAAGATCTTTGGAGGAAGAAAATTCAGAAGACCTTGAGCATAGGCAGATAAACCAATAGACAAGCCATTAACATCAAAAGGAAATATGGCTTCCAGATCTAGTAAAAGAGTTCAGGTATTTATGAATAAACATTGAAAAACAAAGGAAATTATTCAGTCAACAAGCCTTTCATAAGCACATATTATGAACCAGGCATTATGCTAAGCACTAAATTCCCTGAGTGCAGAGACTGTCTTACTTCCTTTTGTTTGTAAAACCATCACTTAGTATAGTGCCTGACACTTAGGAAATGCTTAATAAATGCCTTTTCATTCATTCATTGATTCATTCATTTTTTCTATGATAAGCCAGTTTTCATACTTAGCACAAATTGTATTATAGTTAAGTTATGTGTCCATTAAGTTTGGTTTTCCTTGTGGCCCTGGAAAGTTGCTGTACAGAAGCCAATCCAAACATGGGAATTCATCTTCTAATGAAAAGATGACATACATGGGGGGAAAAAAAGGTCACATTTCTCTTAATCTGGGAGACAAGGTTTTCATTGTTGCTGTCTGTTTTTTTTTTTTTTTTTAGAGAGGCTGCTCGGAAGAGCTGAACAAATCCCAACATGATTAGGGAAGCAACATGCCTTTTTGTCAGAAATGGACTTCCTTGCAGAGTGTTATCAGGAATTTTTCCCAATTATATGCTGTGATTTCCATGACTTTGGTCCTATCCATTTATTCTAATATCCAATTCTAATTAATTGACATTCTACCCAAGGTGGAATTAAGAAGAAAAGACATAATTTGGCTAATGGAGGCAGAAGGCAGCCTACAATGGTGCAGCTTCCAATTAGTCATGGGGTGAAAAGTGAATGCCTGTGTCCCCTATTTTCCTTTGAACTTCTGTATGAACCACTCACACAAATAGCTATGCACAGATCATTGCAGATAATTCCTCACAAATCACTTACAGGCTCCTTGTGACTGGAAAGAGACATCTGCTCCTTTTGTTATAATGCCTGTTAGATGGCAAGATTAAACAGATTATACCTTTGGGGTACTATGTATTGTAAGCCATGTCAGATCCTACTCTATGAAGACATTATAGAGAAGTAATCAATTGCTTTGGAAAATGGATTTCTGGTTAGTAGCATTCCCAGCCATTACTTGGTGACTTCCCCTCACCCTCCATTTAATTTTCTTTTTTTGCCAGAATGACAAACAGCCAATAACTTGTGCAGAGAGGTTAGTTGATGTGGCTTTGCTAGGTATGCATTTACTCCTTTATCACCACTCCTCAGTGGGCATAGCCAAGTTTAGATTGTTTTTCAGATACAATGAATGTAAACACCAACTGGGAAGAGAAAACACTTAAGCTGAATGACAAGTCAGTTGGAAAAGGTACTACTGGGGAGGCAATTGTAATCTGTGAACAATATGCAAAGCTAGGTGGAATGTTTTCTAAAGGAAGGCACATTTGAGAATTAAGCAAAGTCCCCTTGTGAAAGCCAGCCAAAGTCCCTTCAAATTCCATTTAAGAATAACTGGGAAAAAGTACTAGAGAAGCGAGGTCAGGCATATGCCTAAAGGGGAATAAGCAAACTATTTGTTCTTAAATATTTTCCATTTCTTGTGTTGACAAAAAAAAAAAGACCGCTTTCTTATCAAAAATGAACAAAGGGCTTTTAATTATTTTTTAGTCAAGTTTATTTTTCCTTATAGTGGAATTGAGGCTAGTAGAAGAATGTTTTGGTAGAACACCATTGTTCACAGAAGTAGTCTCTCCCCCCCCTTCTATCAATTCAGTTTTGCATACACTCAATACATGCTTAATAGTTGTACTTTTAAATGCAATGTAATGAATATTGAACTTAGGTCTTTGCAGAATAGAAGGTCTGCTTCTCATATTGACCTAGGAGTAAGGGATAGAGATAAGATGGGAATTAAAGCTGTGATTTCATTGGAATTCCTGGTAAGGAACTCCTTCTACCAATGCAGATTCAGTAACTTCTTAGTGAATTACCCTCTATTTTACGATTTGGCCTGGTGGTCTTGAGACTGTCTCCTCTTAAAGAAGCTTATAGAATTTATGCATGAAAGCCATTGTTATAAGATTATGCCTGATGGTCTTGAGGCCATTATGACCTTCTCTTAAGGGAGGCTGTGAGCTGATAGAATGTACTCATGGAAAAAAATACTAACAATAATATTTTTGAAGTTAGTACAGTTGTGTTCCCCAAATAATTTTGTCTACAATCAGCATTTTTTCTCCCTGATAACCCCAAATAATATTTTGCTCTGACATATGGAAATCCACCAGTCCAGAATGGGTCACCAAAAATCAGAGTATAAGAACTTCAGTCTCAGAAAGCTCCTTTGGAGTAGCAGGAGCACCCTTTCCTGCTGAATGGACCAGTATCTCTGTGATCTCCATTGTAGTGCCACCCTTGTTAGGGTATATGCCCGACTTATATGTTGAGTACCCCTTTTCCCTTTTCTCCTTTCCTTTTCTTCTCCCTCATTATTTGCAATAAAGCTTTTCATTGAATTGATTCCTATTGTTTAACATGTTATTCTCTGTATCTGAACTCATTAAGGGTTTGTTTTCCCTGATGTCTCTGGCTGGCCTCTGGTCGCTCCTTAGACATAAACTGGCTACTTGTACAAGGACTTTAACCTGTTGACAACTGCACCTCTTCTGGGGGAGTACAGGACTGTGAGTCCAGTCATAGAAACAAAGGATCAATAGGGGAACCCTATGTCCTCCCAGGAGGGACTCCTTTATGCCAGAGGACTATCACAAAACACCATCTTAAAGTTACCTAGAACTTTGATAGATTAAGTGACTTACCCAAGATTACATGGCCAGTTGTATTAGAGGTGGAACCTAGGAGCCTCATCTTAGATAGTACAACTGAAAAATTGACTAGAGGGGCAGCTAGGTGGCACAGTGGATAGAGCACCGGCCCTGAAGTCAGGGGAACCTGAGTTCAAATCTGGCCTCAGACCAAACAATTGACTCTAACTAGCTGTGTGACCCTGGGCAAGTCACTTAACCCCAACTGTCTTAAAAAAAAAGGAAAAAAAGAAAAATTGACTAGAAGATCATTCCTCCCTAATCTGTACTGATGGATATTCTGGGTTGTGTTGGGTCCAGCTCTAACTGATGCAAGTGATCCAACTGAGTACAGAAATTCAAGGAAACATTTATAGACTCTAAAATACAATATATGGATAGACGGTTATACATATAGATAGTTGGATGGATAGATGGATTTATGGAGAGACTTACAGATAGATGGATATACATATAAATATATATTATGATAAGGGATTAAAAGGATATAATTAATAAAAAATAGATGCTGTCCTTCTCCACCTCTGAATTTGTGAGGGTCACAATGCTGGATAAACAAAAACATCCTTCAGGGAAGCAGGCATTCCACTAGACCTCAGAAATGATGCACATACACAAAAACCGCCAGGGGATGCTTTTTTATATCCTTGGTCCTTTTGACCAACCAAACCATCCCAGCCTTTGTAAAACAGATAATTACTCCTACCAAAATCACTGACTATTTTAGAGGGTTCTATTTAGGAATCATTTCAAATTATCATTTCATCTCCTGCTGGAATGTTGGCAGAGGTGGGGTTAAAAGGTATGAAAGATAGAATTCTGTGATCATCTAAAGCAGAGATTCTTTGCCAGAGGTGCACCTATTTGGGGGGACCCTTGAACTTGTAAAAATTACATCTTAATGTAAATATGATTGGTTTCCTTTGCAATCATATGCATTTTATTTTATGTATTTTTTAAAAAGTTATTAAGCAAAAGGGTCCATAGATTTAACCAGACTTCCAAAGGGGTCTATGAGAAAATAAGTAAGAAATTCTTTTCTAAAGAGATTGATATGATTCCTTTTTAGCTAGATGAAGTGGATTAAGGTTTTGTGAATGTGGGTTACATTTTTTTTTGTGAATGTGGGCTATATTACCTTAAATAGAATCTTTTATATTTCTGTGCTGTTATTAGAAAATAAAAAAAAAATTTAAAAAGATTGGAGCATTTCCATTCTATGGTTTTGATTCTATAGCAAACTATTGTTGACTTGTTAATTGGCTTATACACACCAACCTCCCCTATGCCTACTGGTTTTGTAGCATGTGAAGACTAAGGTTTTGATTTAACAGATAGTGCTATTTCAAAAGATACACCTGTCTACCTCTTTCTCCATCTAACCATATATAGCCATGGAAAAAGTGACTTTTTGCTTTCCTTTTCCCCAGGCCTTGGAGAAGAATGCATCCTCTATAGACATTTTTAATAAGAAAATTAATCACAAGTGGGGTGCCAAATTCAAGTGGATTACTAGCTATGGCATGAAGTGTGTGTATATGTGTGTGTGTGTGTGTGTGTGTGTGTATATGTATGTGTGTATATATGCATGTGTTTAGCAAATATAGTAGGACCTGAAAATGAAAACAAAACAGAAATAAAAAGCACCCACACACAAACCCAATAAAAAACTGAAGCCCAAATTTTGTACATGATATTTTTAGTATCAGAAGTTTCTTACTCAGGGTTCCCTATCTCAGTAAGATTATAGGACTTGTATACATATATATGTTTATATATGTATGTGTGTATATGTATATATATATATATATATATATATATGCATGTAATGTGTGTGTATGTATATATATATATGGAGAGAGAGAGAGAAAGAAAGAGAGAGAAGAGAGAGAGAGAGAAAGAGAGAGAGAGAGAGAGAGATGCATATTTAACTTAACTTGTGTGGATAGCCAGTTTATGTTTTGTCATTTTCCAAGCTAGAATCTTACCTTAATATCAAAGGGATATAAAATTGTATCTATATATAGAGACGCACACATATACATACACACATGTGCGTATATACATAGGATATACTTATTGAAGCCACTCAAGAAGTATGTAAAGGTATCCCTTAGGAAATTATGTGCCTTTGATACTAAGGCAAAATTGTAGCTTGGGAAATGAAATTTCATTCCTAAGATAAGAAGGAGGAAGGAATAGCTGGAAGAGGCATCTAACATGTTAGATAACAGATTTAGAATACACAAAAATCTCACCATTCCAAAGTGAGAGTCAGAATCTATTCTCAGGGCTACACTGCAAATCCTAAGGGAACATAGTAACCATACTCTGGGAGCCATCTTCCTCAATCCAAGTGGGAATCAAGATAGTAACTCCAGTGCATGTTTCCCCATTGTATCCTCAGAGCTTAACATGACACTTGGCATATGGGAAGCAATTAATAAATTCTTGTCAATTTATCAACTAAAAAGTTTAAATTGAATAAAAATAAGTATAAATCAATAATACCAGTACATGATGGGACAGATGTGACTGGACAATAGTTCATATTAAAAAAACCTGGGAGTCTTAGTAGACTATGGAGTAAATGTAAGCCAACCATTTAACTAGGCCACCAGAAAAGCTAATGGAAATTAGGCTGCATTAACAGAAGCATAATATTCCCAATTAGAATTGTGATAGTTTTGCAATCCTCTGTCCTTCTCAGCCCAGTTCTGGAGTTTGGTTTCAATTTCGAGTATCACATTTTAAGAAGAATTGTGACAAGTTGAATCATATCCAAACAATTTGGATTGTGAGGAAATTGGAAACCACACTATGGATGACCAGTTGAAGTAAATTAGGGATGTTTATTTATTCTGTAAAAGAGCACATGTGGGTGGGCAAGAGGCATCCTGATTTTTCAAATACTTAAAAGACTATCTTGTGGACAAAGTATTAAACTTAGCAGAATTGAACATTGATTGGATGCAGAGACTGATTTTGATTCAACATGAGGATCCTAAAAATTAGTTCTGCTCAACTGTGTAATGGGTTATCTTTGGAAGCAGAAGTACCCCACCTTTGGAAAAATTCAGCAGAAACTATGTGACAACGTTTTGGTTGTATTGTTAACTACCACTATATGTAAGTGACATTCTTGTTTATGTATGGATCAGATTATATGACTTTTGAAGTCCATTTAAAATCTGAGATTCTATGATTACCTAGTCCTATATTAGCTTATTGTCTGGAAAGGACTTTAGAGATTCTCTATTCCTACCCCTACATTTTAAAGATGAGAAAGCAAGCCTGGTTTCTAAATGATTTGCCTAAGTTTGCACAGAGACTATAAGTAATAGAACTGAGATGAGAACTTACATTTTCAAAACTATTATGCCATGTGTGATTCCTGTCCTCACTCCTCATGCCATTATATAATACATTCAGTTTTGTTGAGTCATTACAGAAAAGCAGCTACTTTTACTATTAGAATTGGCTAGAGGCAGCTAGGTGGCACAGTGGATAGAGCTCTGGCCTTGGAGTCAGGAGGATGTGAGTTCAAATCCAGTCTCAGACACAAGATACTAGCTGTGTGACCCTGGGCAAGTCACTTAACCCCAATTGCCTCACCAAAAAAAAAAGAATTGGCGAGCCTTTCCTTGGTGGTTTTTATGGTCTTATGTAGCTAAAAATCAGGTAATAAAATATTCATGATGCTTTAGTTTCATCTGAATGAAAAGTGTTACATGAACTTAAGTTATTGTTTTTTAAAAAATAAAAGCATGACAAATGGTTTTATAAGAGGAACTCATCATGATAAGGAAATATTTTTTCCTTTGACTGAATCCTAGAAAGCTCATTTCAGTTTTCACAGTGAGTTTCTTTTATTTTTGTCTATGTAACTAAGAACTCTTGTTAGTCAACTCTTGGACCAAAGTCACTGTATGTCTTAAGTGAACTTTTCTTTTGAGAGTTATCATCCTTCAGAAAATGATTAACTCTATAGTTTAAAATCAAAGCATCAAATGATTAAGGTTAAAAAGCAAAACTTCCAAAATTAACATGCTACTTTTATACTTTCATATGTGTGTATGTATATGTATGTATATGTATATGTATGTATGTACATATAAATATATACACACATGCATATGTACATATACACATGTACCTATACCAGTAAATGTTTTTCTTTCAATTTTAAATTTTATTGTACTACAATTTATACCACCTTAATTTCCAGATATATGCTTACTCCTTCCTCCACCCAGAAAACCATCCCTCATAACAAAAATTAACTCTGAAAAGAGAAATAAAAAGTTCAATGATACTAACCAACATATTGATTGAATTTGAGAATATAATGAAGACAGTGACATGTATTTCTTCATCACTTAGGTATAAGCTTGGTCATTATAATTATACAGTGATCAGTTTTTGTCATTCTATTTCTGTTGTTATAGTCATTGTGTATAGTGTTTTCTTCTCTTCCTGTTTCATTTTGCAATAGTTCATATAAGCCTTCTTGTGCTTTTCTCTTTTCTTCATATTCTTAGTTTTTCAAAGGTACAATAATTATTTCATTTAATTCATGTAACACAATTTGTTTAGCCATTCCCTAATTGATGGACACCTACTTGTTTTTAGTTCTTTGTTATCAGAAGAAAAAAAAAAGAAAAGATGGTAACAAGATTTTATTCATGTACCACAATTTGTTTAGCCATTCCTTAATTGATGGACCTGAATTTGTTTTAATTCTTTGTTATCAGAAAAAGTGGGGGCATTAGTGATGTTCTGAGACATATGGAACCTACTTTTGGTCTCCTTGGGGTATATATGTGCAGCAATGGGTTCTCAACATCACACAGTATGGGAATTTCATTCACAGGTAAAGTTGAAAAATTAATCCATTTGTATTAAAGGAAAATCAACATATTTCTCCTCTGTTTCTGTGTTTTCTGAATTAGTATTCAGCTGGGCATAGAAAAATTGTACTTCTTTTTAGATTATGTGTATCCTGCTGTCTCAGGAGTACTAGCTGCGGTGTAGTAGCAATAGGTTAGAAATTAGGTAACCCGAGTTCTAACTGTAGCTTCATAGCTTTCCAGTTGTGTGATCATGGGTAATTCATTTAACATTAAAATGTTTTTAAAAAATTAGTGTGAGGAGACTTTAGAGATTATGTAATCCAAACTCCTCATTTTATAGGTAAGGAAAGTGAAATCCAATAGAGTTTGCACAACTAGGACCCCATTGTATTCTTGATTCCTGGCCTAGTACTCTTTTTTGTTGTACTACAGGGCTTCTTGTTATAACATAAAACCAATTTGGGTTTCAGTTTACTCTTCTGCCAAATGGTGATAATGTCTTACTTCTCTAGCTCACAGTGTCCTTGTGGGGACAAAACTACAGTGTGGTAGGGTCTGAATGGAAAAGTGCTTTAATAGCTTTAAGATGTTAGAGAAATGTAAGGCATGATGGTTGTCTGCCTTATGCAATATTCTGTAAAATATTTGAGGAAAAAGGCCCTTTTTAAAAAAAAATTACAAATGTGAATTTAAAATTTTCAATTGCAAATTGGAAAGAATTTTTACAAGCAGCATTGGAATCTGAAAACCCTACAATGTATACAAGTATTTGACACTCTTTATTAGTTCTATAACATTCTACTTAGATAAGGTGTTTTGTTTTGTTTTTACTAGAGAGGCAAATAAGTGACTCAGTGTATAAAGTTAAGACTTGGAGTCAGGAGGACCTGCATTTTAATTCTCTTTCAGACACTTATTAAGGGATGATCCTGAGCAAGTCACTTAACCTTTCTGTGTCTCAGTTTCTCTATCTCTAAAATGGAGATATAATGGCACCTAATTCAAAGGGTAATTGTGAGACTGAAATGAGTTAACATATTTAAATCATCTTGTAAACCTTAAAGCGCTATATAAATGCTTATGATTATCATTATCATTTGGAAGCTAGGTGGCACAGTGGATAGAGTGCTACACCCGAAGTCAGGAATACTCATCTTTCTGAGTTGAAATCCAGCTTTAGACTCTTACTACCTGTGTGACCGAGGGCAAGTCACTTAACTCCATTTACCAAAGTTTCCTCATCTGTAAAATGAGCTGGAAAAGGAAATGGCAAACCGCTCCAGTGTCTTTTCCAAGAAAATCCCAAATGGTGTCATGAAGTCAGACACGACTTAACAATAATATCATCATGACTATTATTATTAATTATCAAGTCCTTCCATGGGAAATATCATCCATAGTCCTAACCAGGGAAAGGTGAATAGAACTTTGACCAATGGTGCTGAAAATTAGAGGGCGCTGAACCTGAACCACATTTGCTAGCCTTTACCGAGCTTAGTACCTAGTTAGTAAGAATAATCAGTTAAGATAGAAAGCTACCAGATGGTGCCTCTTCGTCACTGCAGCCACATCCCAGTTGGGCTCCTTCACAGCCAGTGCCACTATTTCTTACTCGTCCCTACTCTCAAAACTGTTATTGCTCTTTCTTCTCCTGTCCATTTGGAGCTCTTAAGTCATTTTCTGCATTAAGAGTTTCATAGAGCTAAGTGGATTTTACCCACAGGTAGCTTGTTTACCATCTTACATGACATGCAATCACTGTATATCAAGGGACAGCCCTGCTGCTTCTCAAAACAAAATTTAGTTATCATCAACTAATATGTGACTCTAAAATTGATGTTTGGTGGTGGCCTATTTATTCTTGCTCAATTTCTCCTAGTTGAAATCTCCTTTTCTGAGTTAAAGGGTAATTTTTCAAATCACTACAACCACGAATTCTACCTGGGATCCTGGAGCCCAATTGTGTCCTTTCTTTCTCTTACATCACCAAAAAATAAAAATTCTGCCGTTTGAACTGAAATGAAGGTTTTGTTGATGATCTCTGGAACCGATTAGATTCTGTCTTGCTCTTCAATCGTTACTTGAGCTCTGCGGGACTTACAGTAATAGAAATTTATTTATGTCAGTAAAGTTGACAGGCATGATTCAGAAAATCCACAGGGAGCTGATATGTTAAGTAAGAAATTGCCATTTTTACCAGTACCATGTTGACTGTGGTTGAAGTAGTTAACTAATAACTTGAGACAGAAAAAGATATAGTCACCTTTGTCTATCCAGGAGTGAATTTCTAGAAAATATGTCTGGAAGTTTTCATTTCTGTCCTTAGAGGGTAATACTTTTCAGATACTTGAGGCTACCACTTACTCTCTTTGTTACCGTGAATAAACCACTCAATTGGCCTGTAATTCATTGATTCTATAAAACAATAGGGTGGGATGATCCCTCATCTGGAGTCCTGATCAAAGGAATTTCCATTCTGCTTAGAAACAGTCCTATAATCCAGATGTGAATGTTTCCAGAGGTTATATTTTTCCAAACTAAAATTTAAAATGTAGAAAATAGCCACTGTTTAAGACAAGAGGGAAAAGGCATACTAGCTAAGGAGAAGAATCAAATGAGGTAGGAGTGAATGGTGTGTGAGAAGTAAGTGTAAGATCTGGAATATATTTTATCAAAAATTGCTTTTTAAGTGGCACTTCCTCTTGTTACAGAAGACATTATTGAACAAAAAAACAGCCCTAATGCAATTCAATTTAAATTTATCACTCTATTATTTTAATATATTTACTCAGGGTTAACAACTCATTAAGCACAAAATTGCTCACTCTTAATGAGTCTCTGATGTTGAAATCAAGCTGCCTGAAACTTTACTGTAAAATAACAGTGGTATGAAGTTAGGTGGTAATAAAAATTAAGTAAATGCTGTTGAATAACCAGGGAATGGGAACAAATTTTGTAGCATAGAGTGAGTAAATGTGTCATACTCATGATGCTGCTGGATATGTAAGGAATTAATTTTTAAAATACATTTTGCTCTCTAAAACACTATAAGCATTTGTTTATTTTGTGCAACTAACAGATAAGGTTAAAAAGGAAGGAAGGAAAGAAGGAAGAAAGACAAGAAGAGAGACAGAGAAAGAGAGGAAGGGAGGGAGGGGAGGAGGAGGAATATACACACACATACATATACATACATACACACATATGTGAATGAATGTGGGGGTGTATTAGCTAAATACAAGATATTGGTACCAGGAGAGGTAGCAGATGATATCTGGTACTTGAGTTGTGTCATAAAGGAGTAAGGTTAACAAAACTGAGAGATAGAAATAGTTAATGGCCCAGATTGTTGTTGTTGTTGTTGTTTGCCTATAAAAGAATTTCATATTCTATTAAATCAGTATCATTATATCCATGTTCTCTATGGCTTATGTGGATATTCGTAATGAGATATTGCATAAAGAACTTGATTGTATATTTTTCTGGTTGTTTTACATGCCTTTGGCCGCGTCATCTTATTTTTTTCCTTTTTTTATTATGGATATTTAAAAGCAGGGGCAGCTAGGTGGCGCAGTGGATAGAGCACCGGCCCTGGATTCAGGAGGACCTGAGTTCAAATTCGGCCTCAGACACATAACACTTACTAGCTGTGTGACCTTGGGCAAGTCACTTAACCCCATTGCCTAACCTCCCCCCCAAAAAAAAGATATTTAAAAGCAGATATTTTAAAACTTTATCAGTTGTTTTCCCCTCTGACACATCTGTTCATTTTTTCATTTGTAATTATCTTTCTTCATGTGGAATAGGGATTAAATTTATCCTGTTTGACCCCAGAGAGCACAAGTAGGGCTGAGGGGTACAAGTTACAGAAAGGCAAACTTCAAGTTCAATAAAAAAAAAAGAATGTGGTGGTAATTAAAACTGTCCTCAATGTGAATGGTTTGCCTCTAGAGAGTGGGAGGTGACAATCACAGAAAGATTTCAAAGACAGAATACCCGTTTGTCTGGATTGTTGTGGGAGCAGCCCTATTATGGGTGGGTTAGGGAGGAAGTTAGACAAAGGTCATCTGGGAATTCTGAGATCATCTGAGGCTGAAGTGGTATCTGTGCTTCTATAAGTACAATTGCAAAATGAAATTGCAAAACTAGTGTGAATTTATGCCTACTTCTGTTTGTGTGATATCACAAATGTGTTGTGAACTCTGTGAAAGTGGAGATAAGGCTAACTAAACTCTATATCTCCTCTATTGTACACTCTAGGTGCCTGATAAAGCTTATTGATTTTTTTAAAATTATGATCATTTGTAAAGTACATAGGCATGTATTTATGTATCATGACCAAAAATTACTATCTGAAAATGTATTAATTAGGCTTATGTTGACATTATTCTTGTCAGTTACAATGTCTGATTTAAATTTGTCTCCTTGGATTTTACTACTTGTCAGTAAAGAATGAAATGCTTGAATTTCACATGAGTAAATTAAACCATCTTTCATTTCCTAGCTAGAACTAAACTTTAGTTAATATTTTATGAGTGGCAGTTCCAAAAAAAAATAAGGCATAGGATTTTATTTAAGTTAACAGATGATAATCGTTCACAATAAAACTACAAACATGATTCTAGTTAAATAGCTTCTTAGGTTTTAATGAGATAATCTAATTAATGAAGGTGTTAATAGTTGTTTCCTGCTTAAACACATTTACTCAAGTTTGTTCATTGGCTCTAATGTATATATGTGAATACTTGCATAAGTATATATGTAGATATGTACATAAATGTATACACATATATGTTCTAATGAAATTTTCAATGATTGTTCCCTGCTTAAAGATATGAGCCTAAGTTTATTTATTAATGCTAAAGTATATATGTGCATCTATAGATATAATTATATATATGCATATATACACACACACACCCATAAACATGTAAACCTGTTTCTGTATAGGTATATATTACATAAATATATGTACTTATATGTGTATGTATATATGCATATGCATTAGATCCACTAAACAAACTGGGATTAATGTCTTTAAGAAGTATACAGCTATTAACAATTTCATTAATTATAATACCTTATTAAAACCTTAGATATATTCATACACATATAAGTATGAACATATGTAAGTACACATGCTACACATGCAAATTACATACACACAAATATACGTACATGCTACACACAATTATTAGTGTGTATACTTAATATGTGCTTATATATATTTATACAAACATATATTACATATATTATAATGTGTGCATATAGATATACTTTTTTAGGTTTTAATAAGGTTTCTAGTTAATTATATTCCTTGGTTAAAGACATGAACCCAAGTTTGTTCAATGCATCTAATGTATATGTGTGTGAATAATGCATATATAATATATAAAATATTAACACAAATATATGCACATATTTACATACATTATATACCTTTACGTAAATATGTGCAGCTAGATAACCATAGCTAGATAGCCAACATAGCATAGTGGATAGAGTTCCAGGCCTGGAGTTAGGATTTCCTGAGTTCAAATCTGGCCTCAGATACGTATTAGCTGTATGACCCTGGGTAAGTCACTTAACCCTGTTTGCCTCAGTTTCCTCGTCTGTGAAATGAACTGCAGAAGGAAATGGCAAATCATTCCAGTAACTTCACCAAGAAAACCCCAAATGCGGTCATGAAGAATCAGACATGATTGAACAACCCAAAACATAAATATGTACATATCTATATTTATGGTACATATGTATATACATAATTATGTTTTAATATACATGTATATGTTTTACAGCCAGTGAACAAACTTGGGCTCATGTCTTTAAGAAGGGAAAAACTATTGTCAACTTCATTAACTAGAACACTTCATTAAAACCTAAAAAAAAAAACTGACTAGAATCATATTTGTAGTTTTATTGTGGAAGATTGTAACTTACTAGCTTAAGTTTTACACACGCACATGCAGACGTGTACACACACACACATTCACACACACACTATCTATAGTACTTTGCAAAGTGGATGATAATGTCTTTGTTTCTAAAACCAACAATACACACACAATATTTAAAGTGGCCTCCCTTCTCCAAATCAGTCTTATCTGTCTTTAAATATGAAGGCTTCTTTTATTTATTGGTTTCTTTTTCCTGAAAAAGAGATTTCATGCTGTGGATAGAGTTCCAGTCTTAGGGTAAGGAAAATTTTTCCCTGAGCCATATTGACTGTGAGACCCTGGGTAAGTCCCTTAGACTATCAGTGACCCAGGCAACTTTCTATGGTTATAATTTATGATGAATTGCTGATCTGTATCTGTGGAAGGATTTCCCATGCTTTGAGTTCCCCATATGAATGAATTCACAGTTTTGGTCTGTGTGTGTGTGTGTGTGTGTGTGTGTGTGTGTGTGTGTGTGTGTGTGTGTGTTAACCTTTATTCTGTTTTTTTTCCTTGAATTTCCTAAGAAGTTTTATATAGTTAAACTAGTTCTGGACTTGGAGAGCCCTGTACTAACTTAATTGTTGTACATGTTTGGTTCATTTTTTCTAGTCTGTTCCTATCCTTCACTCCAAATAATGAACCTTTATTTAGAATCATGCTGATAACAACCACAGACATCATCTGAACTAACCACCCTCAAATTTAGCAACAAAGAAAATACATCGAGAAATATGCAATCATGTTTTCATGATGATACATGTAGTTAGCAGCAGAACCTGGATTAGAACTCAAGTATATGAAGTTTTAGTCCTACTCTCTCTCTGTTAACTGACAGATGTGTTGATACACTTTTACGCGGTTTTCAGTTTCATAGGGAGGCAACATGGAATGTATAGTTGGAAGAGCAGTGGATTTGGAGGCAGGGGGTCTGGATTCTAATTTTCAGCTAGGCCACTGTAGTATAAGTTTAGATCGATGTTCACTGGGTTGATATTTGCAGGCTTCATTTTACACAATATCCATGTGACTTTGGGCAAGTTCATTTTTTTTTTCATTCAGTCAGTTGTGTCTGGCTCCTTGTGACCTTATTTCAAGGGGTTTTCCTTGGAAAAGATATTGGAGTATTTTGCCATTTCCTTCTCTACTTCCGTGGACAAATTGCTCAGCCTTTTGGGGTTATTTTCCTTATTTATAAAATGTGGTAGTGCTATTGATAGTAGTAGTAGAGTGATTCCCCTACAAAATTCCTTCCAGCTTTAAACCCATGAACATTTCCAGCTCCCTTTACCTATGAACGAGTTCATAGATTGTTTTCGATCGCTTGAAAAAGTTGTAGACTGATTTCTAATCATGTATCTAAAAGTCAACCTCTCTGTCACCATAAGATGAAAAAAAATTATCACTTGCACTATCTCCTCTAATTCACTTTTTTGCTACTTGAAGGAGATATTAGATGGAATGACATAAGCTTCTTGGAAGAGGACCCTCACAATAATGAGCATGTATGCCCTTGCTCTCCCTCCCTGGCTTTTTTCTTTAATTCCCTCCTTGAATTTTTATTACTTTCTACATAGTACTTATCTATATCGCCTGGAATCATCTCAATTTCATGTCATTTTGTGGCAAATTATGATTTTAGCCTAAGGGTTTTGTCTTTTAAAAATCATCATAGGACCTTTTTTTTTTTTGTAAATATAGTTGGGTAAAGGTCTGTACGTGTTGATGGGTACTGTCAACTACTAGCAGTATTGACATCGTCAAATTAGCTGTCTATTGCTGTATTCCTTGTATTTCCATGTTTAAAAAGTGTTACTAAGTTGGTTGCTTAGTTTCTGGATTCATTTTTAGAGGAAAAACAATGTTCCTATGTTTAGAACACCTTATTAAAACCTAAAAAGCTATTTAACATGGGGATATAACTCAAGCGAAGAGCCTATCATCTAAGAAACAAAGACTAATGCTTATCCCTTAAATGGAAAAAAAGAAGAGAAAGTAAATGAGAGTGGAAGAATGCTTAGCTGACAAGCAGATGGCTTTCCCTCCTTTGAAGCAGCCCAGTAGTTTCCAGCTGTGGTTGTGATGGAAAGCAGAGAGATAGATGTTCAGCATGATTTAGACATTCATTTGTGAAATCAAAGTAATTAACACATTTTTATAACTTTCTTTTCATTTTAAAGTGAAAATATTCACCTCTTTTTTACTTGTTTTCATTTCATTTCTTGACCCTAAACATAGTAGTTTTAGTATCAAACTCTATCTGCATAGTGAGATCCCTTGGTTTCATGAACCCATTTCCTAGTATGTATTTAATATAACATCTTAAGACAAAAACCAAATCCATAGTCTCATTTGGACCTGTTTATCTCCCTAGAATATCAACTGCTTATAACATTATGTTCGGTGAAGTAGGAGACATTGTTAATATCACTTCTTTCTTTAAAAAACAAACCCAACACCATAGACTTTTATGAAAAGTAATTATGAAGTACTTAAGGACACAAGCACATATTTAACAGTAACCAAACTGCCTACATTTCCTTTATGTACTTAGGGCAGGAGGACAGGACCTAGGCAGGTGCCAGGGAAGCTAATAGAGCATTTAATGATCTCCATGGTTTCATCTTTGGTTACCCCGAAAGACTATTGATCATCAATTTATTGACTATTTGCTAGCCTAATTAATAAATTGATTATTAATTATCCAGAAATTCTGTCTCTCAGGCTTTTCATTTGTCACAAAGGTCATCTAGTCCAACCTCCTAGTTTTGCAGACAAGAAAGCTGAATCTGTACTACATGGGTAGAAAATAGCAGATATCTTATACTTCATTAATACAGTACTCAGGGATAGAAAGATATTAGCCCTGTTATTGTCTGTGCTGCTCAAAGCATGTTCGAAGTACTGGATGTCACATTTTGTAAGAGGCATTAACAAGCTGCAACTTGTCCAAGAGAGGACAACTAAGGTAGTGAGATAGCTGGAATGCATGTCATACATGGATTAGTTGAAACAATGTTTAGTCTTAAGAAGACCTGAAAGCAGTCTTTAACATTTGGAAAGGATGTCATACAGAAGTGGAATTAGACAACATGTAACAATGGAAAGAGTACTGACTTTGGAGACACAGGACCTGCATTGGAAGCTGGCCTCTGTTACTTATTACTTGGGCCAAATCATTTAACTGCTGCAGTTCTTCAGTTCCTTAATCTATTAAAGGAGAGGATTAGACTATATGACTTAGTCCAAGGGTGGGGAACCTGCAGCCTCTAGGCCACAGGATCCCCACCCCTGACTTAGTTGTTTCCATATCTATATCCTATGAATTTTTTTTTGTTATCCTATGAACAACTTGTTTTGTTTGTTTGCTTGTTTGACACCAGCAAGCAGATCTGGGTCCAAGAGGAGAAAGTTATGGGGAGGTAGATTTTATCTGAAGAGAAAAAAAATCTTCCTATAAATTAGGTTTATCAAGAAATGGAATGGGCTGCCTCTAGTGTTACTGACTTTCATGTAACAGAAGGTCTTGAAGCAGAGATTAAACGGCCACTTGTTAAAGTTATTGTATATAAGATATAACTTATCAGAGTTTTTTTTAGAGCAATTAGAGTTTAAAGGGACTGCAAGTCTCTTTAAACTTTAAAATTCTGTAATTTGAAATTAATTTCTTGGAGCCAGATCCATCTAAGTGCAGCAGAATACCTTACTCTCCACTTGAAGAAGCGGTCCTTCATGGTGGAAAGAGCAGTGAAATTGGAATGAAAAGAGCAGAGGTTCAAGGCCTAGTTTCTCTAAGTTGGGTAAATTACATGTTATTCTGGCCTCAGTTTTTTATTTGGCCTTGGAAATAATAATGGTCACATTACCTGCCTCATTGTCCCCTCAAGTCTTACCCCAAATGCCACATTGTGACATGCAGGTGACCCTGCCTTTTCAAATTATAGACTGCAAACTCTACCAGGTCTTACTAAACTGGAATGACTTGAACAACATTACCTATGAACTGTATGTCTGTTGTCCAGGAACTAGTTTAGCTAACATTGTAGAGATGCTCATTACCCGATTGACTGTAGCCACAATGATGAGTTTTTCAGCCACAGCAAGCCTCAAAAAATACATGTGAAGTTGTATGGACGTTGCAACCTGTGCTGGTCAAGGGAGTACCCAAAGCCATGATTGAAATCAGATCCTAAAAATAGTTTTATTGTAAGGATCAAATGAGATAATGTTTGAAATTAGTTTTTCTAAAGGTAAAGTGTTATACAAATAAAAGCTACTATTATTATCTATTCATAATCAATTAATTAAAATGCTACTTTTGTAACATAAATAAATGCCCCCACCATATCCATTTTGTAAATAGGGTTTTCTTCACATTTGCTTTTCTTTGAGTATAGGTGTACATTTCCAAGAGTAAAGAGGGCTTTAAAAGTATTTTGTTTCAATTATAGGGCAATTTGAAACTGAAAAATACAAGCATTAAAAAAATAAGGAATGCTGAATGAATAAAAAATTATTAAGTGCTTATTATGTGCTAATCACTGTGCTAAATACTGGGAATACAGCGAATACAAATTTTTAGTGACAGTTTCTGGTCTCAAGGAGCTCACACTGTATTTGGAGAAGACAACACATAAAAGTTTAGATTCAGGGCAGAACAAAAGACCTGAAATCCTAATTTATAACAGCAGGATGAGTTACAGCTCGTGGGTACTGAGAATATCATAAGGACTCATTTCTTTAAATACACTTACTGTGAATTCCCTATACCTTATTAGGGAAATAGGGTTTCAGGAAGTCACAAAAATTCCCATTTTCTGAAGGCTTTGGGACCTTCTCTTTTATAGTTCTCTGCAGAGATAGAAGTATGAATTTCTCAAAAATGCAATACCTTCCAAGAAATCTTCCAAAGGTCCAAAGAGGCCTATCACTATCATGGTTATGTTAAGGGTTGATTTAAGATGAAGATGGGAAAGCAATTGATACCAGGGAAAAATCAGAGTTCCTTCTAGAAATTGCCTGCACAACACTCACAAGTAGTTGGTTCTTCTAGAACATGACTGCTGGGGGCTTCTCTGAGGAAACTTGTATTATTTGAAGGCAGTAGGCCCTATGGATATCCTACCAAAACATCAGATATAAATGTAAGATGGCTTTACACAAATTAGCCCTCTCTAAGAGGGGGAAGGGAATTAGCATTTATACAGATCCTTCTCAGTGGGAGACGCTGTACTAAGTTCTTTACAAATATTATCTTATTTATCCTCACAACACCCCTGTGAGGGAGGTGCTATTATTAACCTCGTATCATAGTTAAGGAAACAGGAGCAAGCAGAGGTTAAATGGCTTCCCTAGGGTCACACAGCTATTAAGTGTTTCAGGCTAGGTGAACTCAAGTCTATCTGACTCTAGGTACACAATCCGCTGAGTGAACTAGCTGTGTATATACTGATATATAAACTTCTGTACATTTAGCAGATCTGTGTGTTCCAATACAAGGGCAAATTAGCTTTGCTTTTGTGACATAGTCTAGAGAATAGATAGGGCCAGCCAAACTTGCTACTTGCAGTGGTTTTGGTGATTGTTGTTTAATCATTTTCAGTCTAGTCTGACTCTTCCTGACCCCATTTGGGGTTTTCTTGGCAAAGATACTGGAGTGGTTTGCCATTTACTTCTCCAGCTCATTTTGTGGATGAGGAAACTGAGAAGAACAGGGTTAAGTGACTTTCCCTGAGTTACTCTGTTAGGAGGTATCTAGGGTCAGATTTGATCTCAGGAAGATAAGTTTTCCTAACTCAGGAAGACTCCAGACCCAGCACTCTCTCCCCTGTGCTACCTAGTTGCCCATTACATTATGTATATATATATATATATATATATACACACACACACACACATATATATATGTATATATATGTATACATACACACACATACACACACACACACACACACACACACACACATATATATTGTTTAGTCATTTTCAATCATGTCCAACTCTTATGACCCCTTTTGAGATTTTCTTGGCAAAGATATTGTAGTGGTTTGCCATTTCCTTCTCCAGCTCATTTTCTGGATGAGGAAACTGAGAAAAATAGGGTTGAGTGACTTGGCCAGGGTCACACAGCTAGTAAGTGTCTAAGGCCAGATTTGAACTTAGGTCTTCCTGACTCTAGGCCCAGCACTCTATCCATTGTGCCACCTAACTGCCTCAAATGCAGTAGTCACCAATATTTTTATTCCTGCATACCCATCCTTATACTTTGGTATATTATTTATTTAATAGCACAGATGAGCATCAGAGCTGTCCAATAACTGACTGGCCATATTCTGCTTTACAGGTTAAATCTGGTTTGGAACCAGAATTGGGTAGGACTGGGAAGGAATGGTTTTTTTTTTCTTCTCTCAGATCATTAAGAGTACATGCTAGTAAAAGGTTGAGTGATTAGTCAATTGTTCATAACAGTTACCTTTCTAAATTTTAGAGTTTGGCCTTGGGAAAGGAGACCAGAAATTTGAAAGGTGCTTGCTGGACATGTGGAATCAAACCAAGGAAGATGGCCCTAGGAGTCAGTCTGCTAAAGCAGATGTTAAATGACTTGCCTAAGGTCACACAGCTAGTAAGTGTTTGAGGCTACAACTGAATTCAGGTCTCCCTGGTTCCAGATCTATCATCCACTGAGTGACCTAGCTGCATGAATGTATATAAATTTACCAGATCTGTGTTCTCTGCTCACCCATCACAAGGGCAAATTAGCTTTGCTTTTGTGACGTAGTCTGTGGAATAGATAAGGCCAGCCAAACTTGCTACCATGCAGTAGTTCTGTTGTTTGTTGGTATTTAGTCATTTTTAATCGTTTTCTTTTCTAGCAGCTATTGCAGAAACATTTCTGAGGTTTCACTTTGAGTCTCTCCTTTTCAAATCTTTTTCTTACATCAACACTTATTTTGTGACAATGGTTTGTCACTGATCATTAGAGATAGGGGGAAAAAAAGAAGAGTAAAGATTGAAAAAGAAAGAGGGAAGAAAAAAGACAGAAAAATATATGGGGAGCAAGAGAAAGGAAGAGAGGAGGGAGACAGAATGAATAGAATGCTGGTTCCCACTAATTTTTTAATACTCTGTAACTTCAAGTTAGATTCCTTTTCTTTGTATGGAAATGATTTTTCAAATAATTCTAAGGTACAGAAAGTCCTTTACTTACATCAATCTTATGCATGTTAACCTATTGTGCTATTTATTTTGTTCCTTGAAAATGCTTGTCAGACAACCTTTCAACACAATGATGAGTGATTTACATTAGTGTGCACGAGAAAATGTTACTCCGGAGACATACATCAGTTTTTGTTCCTTTTTATACAAGAGAACAGAGAAAGGTTCGGGTTCTTCTTCTTCTTATTTTTTTTTGGATTTCTGAATTAACCATAAAATCATAGAATCATAACTTTAGACTTAGGAAAATACCTTAAAGCTCTTTGTCCAAAAGCCTCACTTTAGAGACAAGGAAACTTGAAGACCAGGGAAGTTAAATGAATTGCCTGAAGTCACACAAGTAATAAATAGCCAAGCCAAGATTTGAACCCAGGTCCTCTGACTTTAAATTCGTTGCTCATTTTGCTACCTCACTATTTGTAACATGACTTATAGAGTTATTAGATGAGAAATACTTCACCTTTCAAATGATCTCAAACGTTCACTTTTTTGAGCTACTGCTACTAGCAAAAGCAAAATAGCTTATAGATATTAGTATACATTTGTTTTTATTTTCTTATTTTATATAATTCTTTGTTATTACAAAATAATTTCTGTACATTATCTTATTTCATCCTTACAACAACCCTGTGATGAAGGTCAAATAACTGGTGTTATCTCTTTTTTTTTTTCAAATAAGAGTCTCAGAAGTGTATCTACCCAAGATCTCACCTCTTGTAAGTGACAGAACCAAGTATTGAACCCAGGTCTTCTGACTTCAAGGCTTATGCTCTTTCCATTACATGTTAGGGCTCTCTAGTAAGGCTGTAGTACCTATATCATCCCATTGCTTCATTTCACCATGCAATAATTTCTTGACAAATTTGTGACTGTTGCATATATTTGAATTAGCAAAGGCAAGCCTGTCACATGAAACTTTGGACTCATTGGGTATAGCTTTCATCTGTCACTAATTTTATTAGAACCATAACTGTTAGAATGAGAGCTTTCCAAGAGCAGCTGACTCTGTTCTTCCTCTATTTTCATGAGGCAATCAATCTCCTAGAAATGAATTTCCTGATTTTTAGACCTTTAGACACCTTGGTTGGATTGCTAGCCTGTGATGAAATGGCCCATAGCATTTGGTATTAATCTCTCCCCCCACCCCCAGCCAATAGTATTTTATTTCTCCAATTATATATAAAGATAATTTTCAACATTTATTTTTATAAAATTTTGAGTTCCAAATTTTTCTCCCTACCTCCCTCTCCTCTCCCCTACAGCAAGCAACCTGATATAGGTTGTACATGTACAATCATGTTAAGCATATTTCCACATTAGTCATGTTGTGAAAAAAGAATAATAACAAAAGAGGAAAAAACATGAGAAAGAAAAAACAAAAAGTGAAAATCATACGCTTTGATCTGCGTTCAGACTCCATAGTTCTTTCTCTGAATGTGAATAGCATTTTCCATCATGAGTCTTTTCGAATTGTCTTAGATCATTATATTTCTAGGAAGAGCAAAGTCATTCATACTTGATCATCATACAATGTTGCTGTTACTATATACAGTGTTCTCCTGGTTCTGCTCACTTCATCAGTTCATGCAAGTCTTTCCAGGTTTTTTGAAATCTGGCTGCTCATCATTTCTTATACCATGATAGTATTCCATTATATTCACATACCACAACTTTCTCAGCCATTCCCCAATTAATGGAGATTGGAAAGAATTTCCAATTCTTTGCCACTACAAAAAGAGCTGCTATAAATATTTTTGTGCATGTGAGTCCTTTTCCCTTTGGGAAGCAGACTTAGTAGTGGTATTGCTAGATCAAAGAGTGTGCACAGTTTTATAGCCCTTTGGGCATAGTTTCAAAATCCTCTCCAGAATTGTTGGATCAGTTCACAACTACACCAACAATATGTTAGTGTCCCAGTTATCCCCCACGTTCTCCAACATTTATACTTTTCCTTTCTTGTCATATTAGCCAATCTGATAGATGTGAGACGGTACCTCAGAGTTATTTATTTTGCATTTCTCTAATCAGTAGTGATTCAGAGCATTTTTTTCCATATGACTATAGATAGCTTTAATTTCTTCATATGAAAACAGCCTGTTCATATCCTTTGACTATTTGTTAATTAGGGAATGACTTGTATTTTTATGAATTTTGCTTAGTTCTCTAAATATTTGAGAAATGAGGCCTTTATCAAAAACACTGTCTGCAAAAATTGTTCCCTGGCTTTTTGCTTCCCTTCTGATCTTGTGGTTGCATTGGTTTTGTTTTTGCGACACCTTTTTAATTTAATGTAATCAAAGTTATCCATTTTGCATTTCTTAATGTCCTCTGTTTCTTGTTTGATCATAAATTCTTCTCTTCCCCATAGATCTGACAGTTAAACTATTCCTTGCTCTCCTAATTTGTTTATGGTACCACCCTTTTTGTCTAAATCATGTATCCATTTTGACCTTATCTTTATATACGATGTTAGATGTTGGTCTATGACTAGTTTCTGCCATACTATTTTCCAGTTTTCCCAACAGCTTTTGTCAAATAGTGAGTTCTTATCCCAGAAGCTGGACTTTTTCAGTTCATAAAATAATAAATTACTCTAGTCATTGACTAGTCTGTCTTTTGTACCTAAATGATTCCACCAATCCACCAATCTCTTTCTTAGCCAGTACCAAATAGTTTTGATGATTGTTCCTTTATAATATAGTTTTGGATCTGATACAGCTAGGTCACCTTCCTTTACATTTTTTCATTAATTCCTTTGATATTCTTGACCTTTTGTTTTTCCAGATGAATTTTATTATTGTTTTTTTCTAGTTCTATAATATAATTTTTGGTAGTTTGATTGGTATAGCACTGAATAAACAAGTTAGTTTAGGTAGAATTATTATTTTTTTTATTAGCTCAGCCTACTCATAAGCAATTAGTATTTTCCAGTTGTTTAGAACTGATTTTAATTGTGTGAAAAGTGTTTTATAATTGTGTTCATATAGTTCTTGGGTTTGTCTTAGAAGATTGACTTCCAAATATTATATGTTGTCTACAGTTATTTTAAATGGAATTTCTCTCTCTTGCTGCCAGGCTTTGTTGGTAATATATAGAAATGCTGAAGATTCATGTGGGTTTATTTTATATCCTGTGTCTTTGCTAAAGTTGTTAATTATTTCAAGTAGCTTTTTATTTGATTCTCTAGGATTCTCTGAGTATACCATCATATGATCTGCAGTGGTAGTTTTGTTTTCTCATTTCCTATTTTAATTCCTTATATTTCTTTTTCTTCTCTTATCATTAAAGCTAACATTTCTAGCACAATATTGAATAATAGTGGTATTAATGGACACCCTTGTTTCACCACTGATCTTATTGGGAAAGCCTCTAGCTCATCTCCATTACAGATAAAGGTTGCTATTGTTTTTAAATAGATACGACTTATCATTTTAAGGAAAGCTCCATTTATTCTCATGCTCTCTAGTGTTTTTAATAGGAATGGGTACTGTATTTTGTGAAAAGCTTTTTTCTGCATCTATTGAGATAATCACATGTTTTCTGTTTGTTTTGTTATTAATATGGTCATAAATTGTTAGTTTAGCTTATATTGAGACTGCCCTTCATTCCTGGTATAAATCCCACCTGGTCAGAGTGTATTATCCTGCTGAAAAATTGCAATAATCTCTTTACAAATATTCAATTTTTTCAATATTCATTAGGGAAATTGATTTATAATTTTCTTTCTCTGTTTTGGCTCTTGGTTTAGTTATCAGCACCATATTTTTGTTACAAGAGGAATTTGGTAGGACTCCTTCTTTGCCTATTTTCCCAAATAGTTTATACAGTATTGGAATTAATTGTTCTTAAAATATTTGGTGGAATTCACTTGTAAATCTGTCTGGTCTTGGCTTTTTTTTAGGGAGTTCATTGACGGTTTGTTCCATTTCTTTTTCTAAAATGGGGTTATTTAAATCTTTTATTTCCACTTCTGTTAATCTGGGCAATTTATATTTTTGTAGATATTCATCCGTTTCATTTAGATCATCAGATTTGCCAGCATACAGTTGGGCAAAAAAACCTCCAAATATTGCTTTAATTTCTTCTTCATTGGTGATGAATTCACCCTTTTCATTTTTGATACTAGTAATTTAGTTCTTCTCTCTTTTTGTTAATCAAATTAACTAAACGTTTATCTATTGTATTTTATTGTCCCCCCCCCCATAAAACCAGCTGTCAGTGGCTTCTTTCAATTACTATTTTACCCTCTGGTTCTAGGATATCAGTGAAGTTTTTCTTGATAATTTATTGAAAGATGCTGTCAATCCCCTTCCCCTTTTTTTTGGTCGTGGCTTTCAGGTAGTGCAATAATTCTTAAATTATCTCTCTTGAATCTTTTTTTGCAGGTCAATTGTTTTTCTAATGAGGTATTGTACATTTTGTATTTTTTCATTCTTTTGATTTTGTTTGACTGATCTTGATGTCTCATAGTGTTATTAGCTTCCACTTGCCTAATTCTAATTGTTAAGGAATGATTTTCTTCAGTTAGCTTTTGTAACTCATTTTCCATTTGTCTAATTCTGCTTTTTAAGGAATTGTTTTCTTTGGTGGATTTTTTTTCACATTTGGCCAATTGTATTTTTTAAGGAATTATTTTCTTCAGTCAATTTTCCTTTTCTAAGCTTTTGACTCCCTCTTGCATAACTCTTGTTTCTTTTCCCAATTTGTCTTCTACCTCTCTTATTTGATTTTAAAAATCCTTTTGGAGCTCTTCCAAGAAGGCTTTTGGGGCTTGAGACCAATTTATATTGCCCTTTGAGGCTTTGCCTGTAGGCATTTTAACATTGGGGTCCTCTTCTGAGTTTGTGTTTTGATCTTCCTTGTCACCGTAGTAGTTTTCTTTGGTCAGGACTTTTTTTTCTGTTTGTTTTTTTTCCCTTATTTTTTGGCTTATTTCATGAGTTTTGAAATTGAGCTCTGCTCCTGAGGCACAGGGAGCACTGTCCCAAGCTTCTTGTCTTGGGGGTCAGGGACCTGTTCACTAGCTTTTTTTGCACCGGGGTGGTGGTGGCTTGCTCATTGCACTAGTGTGGCCCCACCTAGTTGCACCTCTTGTGCCCAGGGTTTCTGGGGCAGTTTGCCTTCTGTGCTGGGAGTGGAGGCCTCTCAACTGGCCTGCTGTGGCATGGGCCTGCTGAGCCAGAACTGAGGGACCTCAGTTGCTCATCTGTGCTGTGGCTAAGAGCCTCCCCCTGGCTGCCCAGACAACATCTGCACTAGGCTGCACTCCCCTTTTACCCAAGTGAAACAGACCTTTCCTAAGGTCCTTATAAGTTACTTTAAGTTGGAAAATTGTTTCACTCCAAGTTTTTGTAGGGTCTGTTGCTCTAGAATTTGTTTAGAAGCTTAATTTAATGTTATTTCTGAGGGAAAATGGGGAGAACTCCAACAACTTCCTGGCTTTTCTATGCTATCGTGTATCACTATGTGTGGTCTTAATCTTGTATAAGTTTGTCATGATCAAGGAATGGAGAAAGAATAATAAAATTTAACTAACTGGACAGTGAGTCATAGAAACAAGGTAAAAATGACCTCTTCTATGCCCTGCTTGGGGTAGGGTACTTTACAAAAACAAGTTTTGAAGGAAAGGATAAATTTTGTATATAATCTTTTTTCCTATAATAAAGATTAGGAGCTAAGAAGTGATAATAAATTTAGGATAGAGAGGAGTGATGGGGGAAGAGGTTGAGGGTGGTTTAGAAGAAACATTTAAGAGATGTATATAAGGAAGATTAGAGTATAAATCTTATCAGAATGAAATGTGTTGGGTTTTTTTCCCCCATTGCAGTATAGTACTGATGAGATAAGTGAGGCACTGTAGTATAGTAGGGAAAAAAAACAGATTTAGAGGCAGAGAAATCAGGTTTGATTTCTGGCCCTGCTTCTTCCTATGTAATGTCAAAAAGTTACTGAATCTATCTGGCCTCTGGTTTTTGAATTGTAAAATGAAGAGCTTGGAACAACCTCAGGTCTCCTCTGAAATCATTTATATATGTGTGTGTGTGTGTGTGTGTGTGGTGTGTGTGTGTGTGTGTGTGTATGTGAGAGAGAGAGAGTTACACATATGTTATTCTACGTATGTATAGTCCTATATAGAGTTATATAAATGGTGTATATGTGTATATATTCATACATACATGCACATACACATATATACACATACATATACATAAGTTTATATATATGTATATATGTTATTTAGCTGTTTCAGTCATGACCAACTCTTTGTAACCCCCTTTTAGGGAGGTTTTCTTGGCAGAGATACTAGAGTGGTTTGCCATATCCTTCTCCAACTCATTTTCCATATGAGGAAACTGAGAAATGACTTACCCAGGGTCACACAGCCAGTAAGTATCTGAAGGCAGATCTGAACTTGGGTCTTCCTAACTTCAGGCCCAGCACTCTATGCACTGCACCACCTACCCACAAATATTTACAGCAATACTCTTGTTAGTAGCAAAACACTTGAAGGATAGTACATACACATCAATTTGAGAATGGCTGGTCAAATCATGGCGTATGAAAGAACAGAATATTATTATGCTGTGAGAATTGATGAGAATGAATAATTCAGAGAAATTCAGGAAGACATATGAACTGATGAAAGGTGAAATTAAAAGAATTGAGAGAACGATTTATACACTGATTACAGTCATGTAAAGTAAAGCAACACTGAAAACCTTCAGAACTCCACTCAATGCAGGGTCTAATTGTGATTTCAGAAGACTGATGTTAAGATATCTCCTGCCTTTCAGCAGAGAGGTGAGGGATGAAGTGAAACCAGTTTCTTAATTTGCTTAATCTATTGATTTGCAACAAGGAGGAGCTGTACTGGGGATAGGAGAGGTAGGGAAATTCTTTGGGAAATAACAAATTTCTTAACAAGAATTCCAAATCTCTAAGCAATGACAATTTTTTCCTTTTAAAATATCTGATTAATGTACAAAGAATATCATAGATTAAACCTTTAAAAAAAGAAAAATAGTTATTCCCAGAGATTTAATAATTTTATTAAGAATTCCAAGAAGCCAGTGACTCAGAGGTAGTAGTATATAGCAATGGAAAGAAAATTGGGTTTGGAGTAATACAATTTTTTATTAAAATCTAGGTACTTTTATTTTATTTCTTATATAACTTTGGGAAAAATCACTTAGTTTCTCTAAGGTTCATTTTTCCCATCTGTAAAATAGGAGGGCCAGACTAGGTAATTTCAAAGGCCCTTTCTGGCTTTATATCCTGTGATTCTATGTGGAATAAAGCTTAAATATCAGGCAAGAATTTGGGTACTTTTTTTTTTACTTAAAAAGGTAGCATGACAGTGGATAGGGCACTCAATGGAGTCCAGAAGTCCTGAGTTCAAATCCAGCCTTAGATACTCACTAGCTATGTGATCCTGAACAAGTCACTTCACTTCAGTTTTTCCATCTGTAAAATAAAGATGATGGCCTCTAAGGTATTTTCAAACTCTGAATTTATAATTCTATGAATGACCATACTTATGAAAGCATTAAGGACTTACTAGACAAGAGTGACATTTTATTATATATTTAGAATTTTTTTTGTCAGTCTGAAACCATCTGGCCCCCACTCCCTCTGCCTTTTCCCTCTTTGTTTCCCTATGAGCAGTCATGCTGTGAACCTCTTTTCCTTTCTACCCTTAAATTCCCTTTGGCTGCTATTCCCTGTATATTCTGCCAAGGGACCCCCATGGAGTCTGCTTCCTTATTACTTATCATGTGATGCCTTTTCTGACAAACTCTTATGTTAATATTCTGCACCTCAAAATTTTAATTGACTATACAGTTAAATTTACCCTTATTCTGGTTGATCTACTAGCCATAAAATAGATATTTACTTAACAAGAGAGCATTTTCCCTTCAATTCAGAAACTGTTTTTGCAATATGCCTGATAATCATCTTTCTAACCTGGTTTGATTAGGTACATTTCAGAAGCAAAGATTTTGGCTGTAAATCAGGGGATAGTCAAAATCTCCCTCTGTCTTTCAGAATGCATAAAAAAATCCCTAATATCTAATCTCATTTGTTTTATATACAGTGGAGGTGGGGGGGAGCAATTTCATGCTGGCAAGATTTGGATATATGTGTGTGTATGTGCATCACAAATATATACAGTGTGTATATATGTATATGTTTATTTATACACACATGCATAAATACATGTGTGCATAGTATACATATACCTGTATATGTGTGCATGCATATGCACAGACATGTGCATGGATACATACACATTTATACATATTATACATATAATGAGTAAAATGGACCTTAGAGGCCATCATCTTCATTTTACAGATGAGGAAACTGAAGTGAAGTGACTTGCCCAGGATCATATAGCTAGTAAACCTGGATATGATTTCAGGATTTCTAGATTCTATTGAGTGTCCTATCCACTATCATGCTGCCTTTCTAATTAAAAAAAAAGTATCGAAATTCTTCCCTGATATTCAAGCTTTATGTATATTGCATATGTGTGTGTGTGTGTGTGTATATATATATATGTACACACACATATATATATATATATATATATATATATGTACACACATATATACATACAAAAATACACATTTATTTAATCATTCTTTTCTTCTAAGTTACGTTTAACCTAGTAGTAGAGTACAGGTCTTCTAAATCTTAATTCTGTATTCTTTTAACTAAACCATACACTCTCTCTATACACCTGATACTATGTTACTGGGACCTATTGCTACACTTTTACTTCAGTCAAATTAGATTTTTTTGAAAGGGTGGGGAGACAGCACATATTGGAGGTTAGGATTGATATCCCATTGTTAATTAGTAGCTACGTATATAGAGGCAGCAAGACATAGTAAAAGGTGCTGAGCTTGAAGTCAGAAATACCAATGCAAATCCTGCCCTCAAACTGATTGTTAGCTGTGCCGCCCTGGGCATGTCATACTCCTCTGCCTCAGACAGCTCTCTAGGATTTATATATTATATCATAAGTAGGTTATGATTGCATTATTAGGAGGTAAGAGGGTGTCCCCTAGCTAATAAAATCATATACTTCATGTATGTAGTTATGAACTGAGCAGTTATTTGAAACCCAGTTATGACATGCTTCCATAATGCTATACAAATATTTCCCAACTCCCAACATTTCCAAAAATGATTGTTCATGGCTCATCATTTTTTAAATCTATTTCATTGACTTTCATATTTTCCTAAGTGCAGTTCTAACCTTTTCCACATTTCTCAGGATTAAAAAATATCAACCTGCTTCTTACTTCTTCAAAACTTTTTTTCAAAGTTAACAACCATTCCCATTTCTGCTTTCATTCCATCCTCACCCATTATTGTTAGTCTTTTCCACTCACATCCCTACTTTTGTAATTGATGTGACTTGAACAGTTGATCAGAAACCTATATAGCCTGCTAGCTATATCTGTGGAATGGGAATCTGAAAGTCTGGAGATGTTAGCAACCCAATTCTTAAGTTTATTTTGTGCATAGGGACAGACATGTTGTACTAAGATTCATTCAAAAGGTGACTTAAATCCTTACTGTGGGAGGTAGAGAACAAGTTTAAGTGCTAAAATGCCCGAGATCCACCAAAGACTCTTTCTCCTTAGACAAGAAATCAAGGGTAAACTCAGCCAGAGCAATTCAGATAGGCAGTACTGTCTGCTAAATGCAGATCATTGTTTATCTTCCAGTTTTTGGTACTGTAATGAAAAGGGGGAGGAAGTGGTTCAAATGAAGAGTAGCAGTGCCACACAGGGAAAGCAGTAAACAAAACTTTATTGCTACTAGCAGGAGAAAGAAGAGAATAGTCTTGGTCCATGGCTTCCATCTTCAATAGTCTATAGATAGTACATTTTTTTTTAGGCAATTGAGGTTAAGTGACTTGCCCAGGGTCACACAGCTAGTAAGTGTGAAGTGTTGGTCTGAGGTTGCATTTGAACTCAGGTTCTCCTGACTCCAGGGCTGGTGCTCTATCCACTGTGCCACCTAGCTTCCCCTAGATAGTACATAATGGAAGGTAGCTTCAGATGTGCAACCACTGCAGTGATAGAAGCCCCAGTGCCCCTGCTTTGAGTGGAATGAGGATTTATGGGAGGGAATAAGTAAAAGTAGCATAGGATAAGGCATGGATGAGTTTTGCTCTACACAGCTGAAAGAAGTAACTGGTAAATAGTTTGTCTAAAAATCACTTTTACTTCATGAAGCCTTACCTGAAATGAGATGCGAATGGTATAATGGAAGGACTGCAGGACTTAGTGAGGAAACCTGAGTGTTCATACCACCTCTTCACTTATGAATGGTGAGACCGTGGTTTAGGCATTTACCTGGCTTGAGCCTCAATTTCCTCATCTGTAAAATGAGGATAATACCTATAATGACTATTTTTCAAGGTTTTGGTGATGAAAGGTCATTGCCCATGACTATTTACATGCAAATTGGGATGAGTGGACAGATTTCTTCTGCACACCATCCTTTACAAGACATGGTCTACCCTCCCCCCACTTCTTTGCAGAGATGGGGGGCAGTCCACAAGGGTATAAATTTGAATATTATGTCACTTTTAAATATATGATTGGTTTAGCTGATTTTTAAAATCTTTCTTGAAAGGATGGATCTCTGGGATGAGACAAAGGGAGTAGCTTGGGGGTTGGAATCTAAGCACTCCAAAGATAAAAAGATATCAATAAAATATATTTTTAAAAGAAAGTCATTTGAAATAATATGAAGTACAGGAAACAAAACCAGAAGGTAAACATTCACACCTTCACCCCGAGGGCTCTCTGTGTGTGTCTCTTTTTTTTTCTCTCTGCCCTCAAAAAACACATGTGGGTGTGCATATATGTGCATATGCAAATTCAGGGAAATATGGAACAAAGAAAAAAGAAGGGAAGGAACTTATACATTTTTATAGCTAAAGGTCATTTTAAAAAGTTTAAATAATTGTTAGTGTAAGCTTAACTTGGTTTGTTGTTTTTAAAGTCAGAGTAACAATTTATTCATTAAAAATAATTTTAAAATAGGAGGGGAAAGGTATCCAATTAATATAGGAAATATGCCAAGATTTTCTATTCAAGAGAAAATTAGATAATTTCATGTTTCAAAAAAGAGGAAATTTTCTTTGGAATTTTATAGTTTTTAAGTATCCTCAGCAACAATAAACAAGTGAAAGAGTTCCTTGTGCCATCAATGGAAAATGCTCAGTGGATGTTTGCTGATGGTGTTGATACTCACTCCCACAAGCCATTCTAGAGCTATATGGGAGAAGGTAATGTGTCACTATCTGTGATGTACTTGGTGTTGACTTAAAACCAGAGGGTCATATTCTTCCCTCATTGTCATGCTGCCTCTCTCTTACTCTTTTCAATAGGAATATGATATGTGAAAAACAAATTGGGCAATGTGACAGGTCTGCACCATGCACATATCACTCTACGACCCTGTCTTCACTGGGCTGGCTAGCCCAAATTAGGAAAACTGTCACTATAATACTTCACTTAGCTTTTTAAATTAAAAGCTTCAAGAGAGCATAATTTCCTCAGCCACCCTCTTATTGAATTACCAACTCAGGAATCTGGATGGTAGAATCTTAATTTTGAGACAACAGTGCATCCCTCAGGCTCATTTGATTCTGCTCGGTACTGTGGTGCTTACATATGCTTATCAAGTGTTCTGATGGCTTTGATCATTAGTAGGTAGGATGTGACAATAGAAGACCCACTCCTAGCATGTGTTTGGTATACTTTTCCTTGTTGCCAAGGACTAAGTGGTGGGGAGGGGGAGCCATTTGTTGCTAAAGGTGATGGACTGCTGGATGGTTCGAGAGTGAACACATTGGCAGGTTCTTCTTAGGTAGTACTGCCAGGCTGATGGAGGAACTCCATGATTTTGATAATAGAAGTACCTTGAACTCGATTCTGAGGCTTTGGAGCAGTTGTGTGCTATGGAATTAGTTAATGAGGCTTTCTTTATTTGAGCTTTGGAATGCCTCCAAAACCTACTCAGGAGGGAAATGAACAAATGTCTTTTTGTTACCTCCAGATAAATCATCATGATGAAATGCAGATGCTCTGCCTGTTCAGTCTTCTCCCTTCTTTTTCCACAGTGGACACTCAATTACCAAAAAGGCCCAGGGAGAAAATAAGAGAAGTCCCTCATTATTCTTTTGTTGTTGTCCTTACTTTTTCTTGTGGTGTTGTGTCTGCTTTTTTTTTAATGAAGAAAAATATGAGAATTCTGGATACACAAAAGGGTATGTGAAGTTGATAAACTTCTGATGATGAGATTCTAGATATTCTCAAATAATGAATCCTGTGGAGCAGCTAGGTGGCACAGTGGATAGAGCACAGGCCCTGGAGTCAGGAGGACCTGAGTTCAAATCCAGCCTCAGATGCATTACGTTTACTGGCTGTGCAACCCTAGGCAAGTCACTCAACCCCAATTGCCTCACCAAAAATAAATAAATGATGAATCCTGTGAAATCATTGCATACATTCACATTTACAATGTTCAAAATTATAATTATGTAAAATATGATTATTGATTACAGCTCAATGGAAACACACAATATGAATTCAAACAATGCATCTACTTCTTGGTATTCGTTATTGCCATTAATTTGTAACTGGTTGTAAAATATCGCAATTGTATAGAGGCTAGTGATTGACTTAGATAATGCACAGCACATAAACAGCTATGTAATAGATTTGTGTGCAGCATTTTTTTGAGCACTGAGGTTGGGACAGAGGTGGTGATTACATTCATTGAAATGTGAAGGAATCATCTATCAAAGCCTTGCAGTTACATTTCCTCTGGTGATACTTCAATGTGCCAAAGCAATATCTCATAAAGTAGTTGAATTTTAGTGTGTCACTGAATTTGAACTGTTTTCTTTAGTGGCATTATTTTGGAAAATGTTAGCTTCACACTAGGGTTTTTGTTTGCATGACAGAATACATACACAAAAAATTAATCTGTATTTTGATGGGACTTTATTCTTCCATTCTATCTAGAGAAGGAAACATAGGCAAGCTAGATGACATAGTGCCCTTTCTGTTCTGAAAATCTACAATTAGATGAAGGTTACTGCCTTTTCATCCATGGGCATGATATTCTTTGTAGCAAAAGTGTTTAGAGTAAAGGTTCATTTAAGGATGAAAGCTTTCCTCTGTCATTTTAACCAAGCACACAATGTTCACACTTTTTAGTGAAATGAATTTAATTCTGACTATCAAGTTTGGTCTTTTTGCATCAAAACTTCACTATTTCATTCTCTTCCTGTGATTCTGAGGGTTAAAAAAAATGGTGGAGAGGAAGATGGAAGATTGGTTTATCATGGAAAAACTAATGAGAAGCAAATGATCTGTGTGTATTGCTTAGGCATCTATAGGTATAGTAGTGTGTAACTGGAGGGAGAAAACTGTAAAACTGGCTTATAAGCCGGTATTCTTTTCTAGGGTCATAACTTCTCAAATAGGGGAGGAGAGATGACTTTAGGAGTTTAATAACAATAATAATAATAATAGCTAGCATTTATATAGCATTGTAAGATTTGCAAAATGCTTAACAAATACCTTATTTTATCCTTCCAACCATCCTGAGAGGTAGATGCTATTATCAACTGCATTTAACAGATTAGGAATTTATGGCAGTTAAGTGACTTGCCCATGGTAATACAGCTAGTAAGTTTGTCTGAGGCTGCATTTGAACTGAGGTCTTCCTGACTGCAGGCACCTGCTCTATCCACTGCTTTATCCAGCTTCCAAGTTCAAGAAAAGAGTATTGTATTTTGTTGAGAAAGAGTTTAGACATGAATCTCTCAAATACATTTCAATATATTGGAATACCTTATTTTTGACCTCCAACCCTTTACCACCCAAAGAATTAAAACCAGTTGCAGAATGGCATCCAAAAGATAAAGTTTGTATGCCACCTGGCTGACTTAGTCCTTTCTCATCCTTCAAGGCTCAGTTCAAGTTATAACTCTGCTATGAAAGACAATTAAAACCTAAATCTCATACTTTCCCTTCTGATTCACAGTACTTATAACTTGTACAAGTTAGTTGACAGGCATTTACTGCATTTTGAAATCTTTTATTAGATGATAATCCACAATAACAACATTATATTGTTATTTAATACTTAAAGAATTTATGTCCTGTCTCCCTAAGTTATATGCTTACCAACAGAGAGAAGACAGGACAAATGAATCATGCATCTTTCTGTCTCTTGTAGCATCTGGCACAGTATTCCATCCATAAAAGAACTCAATAAATTCATCATCTGTAAAACAATGGAATTAAACTAAATGTTTTCTGTGGTCTGGTCTAACGCTAAATATTTTCCTTCCATGATCCTAAATATCTATTCAGTGATTGACTTGTTATCATATTTTCCATATAGTTGTTCAAAATCTTTTCTTCTTTCCTGTAGCTTCCAATTCCTCTCCCAGCCTTGTTCTGTCTGAACAGATGACCTCATCTCCAACTTTAACAAGAAGATTGACCGTATAAGATATGAGCTTCTTTATCACTCCTCCCCATATCTGAAAACCCTCTCTGTCTTAGCCACCCGTCTCCTCCTTCCATTCATTCTGAGAGGATAAGATTGTAGTAACAGTGCTCAAGGAAGAGTTTGGGGTATAACCTTCCTCCCAGCAAGTCTTAGGATCTTAAGAATGTGACCAAAAGATCATTGTAGTGGGCTGTATCTTGATCAATAACACAGGTACAACTCTCCCCAAGAAAGGATAAAAGGGTTATATTCAAGGATTGACAAGCACATGGACTTTGAGGAATAAAAAAACTCTAGCTCAATAGAAAAATATTCATCAAAAATGGCATCTACACACTGGGAATATAATTTTTAGCAACAATCAAAATACAGATATATGAAGAGAAAAAAAAATTGGATTACGAATTAGAACTTCTCTTAGGATCTCTTTAGGTTTTCCTGATATGAGATCCTCCAGTCCATCAGTTACAAACCGCAAATGTGAAAGTGAAGATGTGAGAAATCAAAAAGGAAAGAATCAAATCTGACGATGTCTCTGATTTGAGTTAACTATGGAGCATGAAGGCATGGTGGAAAGAGTCATTGGATCTGAGTTCAGATTCCATTTTTCCTATTCATGATCTTGTGTGACCTTGGATAAATCACTTTAACTTTTAATTTTTCAGCTTTTTCATTGGTAATCTGAGAGGGCTGGATTAGATAATCTCAAGGGTCCCTCTTGGCCTTAAATCTATGATCCTATGTGTCTTCCCTTTATTATCCCCTGTACTTCTGGTCCCGTAAGGGCATGCATATGAAAGCCTATCACCAATTACCTTCTTTCTTGCTAGCATCTTTATAGCCTGCTCTAAAAAATTAGAGGGATTTGGTAACAAAATTAAATTTTCTTCATTCCCAGCTCTATGCCAGACCTCATAATCTCTTTTGGAAGTACCACACAACGACAAGCTAATTCTGGATTAAGAAGGCCTTACTTTATTGGCAATGAATAGCCATCACTCAATTCAGTTAAATGCCCTATAACTGCTTCCTTTTCCCATTTCATTTTGGCTGGAGCTACATGGGAGAAAAGTATGTAATTGCATCCCTACTTTGGTAGGTTCCAGTAGGTTATTATGATAGGTCAAAGAATACCTAATCAGGCAGACTCTTCTGCTAAAGTTAACCTCTCCATTTGTGTCCTTGATCCCCTACTCACCAATCATTTTAATTATTCTTCTTTCTACTGGCTCTTTCCCTCGTTCTTTAGACTTGTTCAGGTCATTACTATCAAAACAAACAGATAAAACAACAAAAACTCTTTCCCTTGACTCTTCTACCCCCTCAACTAATTATTCCAACCCTGTTCTGACTGTTAAATTTAATAAGGAGAATGGATACTTAAACACTTGTAATCTGGCGTTTGCATCTACCACTCCATTGGAACTCTTCAAAATCATGAATGACCCTCTACTTTACAAATCAAGGCCTTATCTAAAGCTTCAGCCACCTTAAATTCTGCAGCATTTGATACAATTGACCATTTTCTTTTTAATAGTCTCTTCTGCCTTGGATTCCATGACACTTCAATATAGTTTTCTTTCTAACTCTCTGAGAAAGTCGTCTTGGTTTTCCATATTAGTTCCTCTTCTTCCTCCTGCCCTTTATGTATATATATTTTCTAAGGCTCTGACCTTAGTCCTTATGTTCTCTACTCCTATGGCTTCAGTTGTTACCTTTATGCTGGTGATATCCCATTCATTGTATCCAGCTCTGATCTTGTCCCTGAGAAGTCCCAGTATGTCCAACTACAGGTTGAATAGTTTCATCAAGATCTCCTGCAAAACTAAGGCTCTGATCAAAACCGAACTCATCACCTTCCTTTCAAAATCTGCCTCTATTTTCAGCATCCTCATTCTTGTTGATGATACCACTATCATCCCAGTCACCTAGGACCCAAAGTAAATTGTCCCTCACTCTTCTTTCATCCTCAACTCTCTGCTGCTACATAGAATCGATTGCCAAGTCCTCTTGATGTGTGCAAAGTGGTTCACATTTGCTTTCTTCTGATACTGCAAGAGGTATTCTTCTACCCTTTGACTTCTCCCCTCCTCACTTCTTTGGTCCTGGGATATTTCAGAATCCTTTTTGGTTATTTGACTACTCATGGCTTGAAGACTTAAAAGTCACAAAATCTATTCTTTTTTTATGAGATTGAGGGCCATCAGCCCTCAAAATCAGCCTTGTCAGTTTCTCCTAAGGTCTGCTGAGCCCTACCATGTACCCTGTTTCTAAGTCCTATAAACACTTGCAAATACACACATATACACGTGTATGTGCATATATGCAAACATATAGATGCATATGTATATAAATCATTCATATGAAACATGTATTTACATATAAAATGTGTATGTATTTGTTATATTTTATATATGTATGTTAATATACATGTAGATGTATATGTACATAAATTGTGTACATATTATATAAATTATGCATGTATATGCATATGTGTGTGTGTATATATATTTTATATATATATATATATATATAAACTTTTGGAATACTTTTAATCAACAGAATTGCAGTGTACAAATTAGATAGAAAATCAACTACATGTGTGGGTGAAATTTCTTTCTAACATGAAAGTTCTGGCAGCTAACATGGACATAAAGAACAGAGTGTGAGAGGGATGTCGGAGCCACTTAGTGGGGTAGGGATAAAACATAAAGAAGGTTGATGTGGAGTGAGAGAGGGAAGGTCAGGGCTTTGGGAAAGGAATCATGTGCTGACATGGTCACAGTAGAAGGCTTCATCTCTTAGAATCTCTGGGTCCCAGTTAGTGGTTTGAGAAAAGCCCGGAATCTAGGCACACAACAAAAGCAGTGGAATATTTTGAGCTGAAACATTCTGAGCTTTCTGTGGCTAGATTAGGGCACAAGTTGAAAGTCCCACAAGAAATGCAGGAAGTAGACTGTAGTAATGAGGGTGGAAGGGCATAAAGACAAGGAGCTACAGGACTTACTCCACTGTACCTTGTTCTCATAAACTTTCTCATCCCCAGAATAGCTAACCTCACCACCTCCAAGACTGGGGTGGTGAGGAGGGCTCTCTAGCCATGTAACTGTGGACCCCTGGGCTTTTGCATTTGACTTACTCTAGATCCTTAGGACTTCTGGTCTTTTCTATTCACCGGATGATTGAGCTTTCTTTTATGGATTGTCTTGGCCGATTACAGCATTAGTTCATTAGGTTCAAGGACTATCTAGCTTTTCCTATTTGTATATTTATCTCTTAGTACACTGCTTAGTATTGAGTAAGACCTTAATATTTTGTTTTTTGTTCATTCCATTCATTCTTCCTTCACGCTGCCACTATCCTTGGTCAGGACCTCAATCCTTGTAAGCCTCTTAACTAGTGTTTCGACTTCTAGTGTCTACCTTTTCCAATCCATCCCCCACATCCCTGCCAAAGTAAATTCCCTCATATGTATAGGTATGATCATGTCATAAACCATTCAAAAACCATCAATGATTCCCACTGGCTACCAAATAAAACATTCTTTAACTTGACGTGCAGTACCCTCTATAATGTAGGTCCAACCATCCTTCCTGCCTTTTCATAGTATTTTCCCCAAAGCCTATCATAGTGCCTTCTACAGAGTAGGTGCTAAATTATTTGAATTGAATTCATTTATTGATTTAAAACTCCTCTTAACTAGATTGATCAGGTTCCTTTCCAAGAGACTCATTTGCCTCCCCCACCTTTTTTTTTAAATAGGGCAAATCTCAAGTTAATTTGGTAGGTCACCTTCCAGGAGTGAAAAGGCTATTTCTAAAATGATTTGTAAAGTTTTCCCATTCATTTTTTAGAGACATTGTGCCTCTTGAGGCAGACTAAGTGCCTATTTATTTATATGTTATACCTGCCACATTAAATCTCTTACTTCAGCCATCTAGTCCTGTAGCAAAGGAAAATGGAATAGTTATAGGTTTGACAATTGCTGCTAATGTTGTAACTTTCTTGGTTGTAGAATATCCAACTTCCAGAATATAGAAATATATAGAAGGCAGGCTTAGGCTACTGGAATGTGTCTGGGGTGGAGAATGGATGGAGGAGGGAGTGGGGAGTAAGGAAGAGGGACCTCTTTATAGAATTCAGACCTAAAGGGGATCTTTGGGATCATCTATTGCAACTCTATCTTGTTATAGATGGAGAAAATTGAGGCCCAGAGAGGGGAATTTATTTTTTCAGAACCAGTTAGTAAATAATAGAAAGTAGGTTTGAATGAGTTTTCTGATTTCTAAATCCAATGCACTCTCCAGTGATGTGTTTATGAGGAGTATTGTTTCTACCCCTTTTTAGAATTCTATTTTCCTTCAAATTACTGGACACGTCTACTCCAGTAGAATGTCAGATCCTTACGGGCAAAGATTTTGTTCATTGTTATCTTTTTATCTTTATCAAATAGCATAATACCTACATATAATAAGTGTTTGTACTCCATGGCCAAGCTTGCCTGTTATTCCAATTATCTTTTGATTTCCTGCTTTAGCATTCCAGTCCCCTATGATGAATGTGCCATCTTTTTTTTTTTGTTATTTTTAGAAGATGTTGTAAGTTTTCATAGAACTGAACAACTTTGGACTCTTTAGCATCAGTGGTTGGAGCATAGACTTGTGTTATGATGTTGAATGTTTTGCCTCGGATTGGAACAGATATCATTCTATTATTTTTGAGATTTTATGCCAGTACTGCTTTTTTCACCCATTTATTGACTGTAAGGGCTGCTCCATTTCTTTGAAGGGATTCTTGTCTGCAATGGCAGATGGAATGATCACCTGAATTAAATTTGCCCATTCCTGTCCATTTAAATTCATGGACACCCATGATATTGATGCTTAAACTTCCAATCTCCTTTTGACCACATCCAGCTTACCTTGGTTCATAGATCTTACATTCCAGATTCCTATGCAATATTGATCTTTACAACATTCGACATTACTTTCATCACCAGTTACACCCACAGCTAAGTTTCCTTTTGGCTTTGGCTCAACCTCTTCATTCTTTCTGGAGCTACCAAGGGAGTTCCAGAAAAGTATCTACTTCTGTTTCATTGACTACACTAAAGCTGATAACTGTGTGGATCACAACAAAATGTGACAAGTCCTTAAAGAGGTGGGAGTGCCAGATCATCTCAGTTGTCTCCTGAGGAAATCGTATGCAGGCCAAGGAACAGGAGTTAGAACTGAACATGAAACAAGTGATAGGTTTAAGACTGGGAAATAGTATGACAAAGCTTTACAGTGTCGCCTTATTTATTTAACTTACCTGCAGAGGACATCTTGTGAAATGCCAGGCTGAATGAATCAAAGGCTGGAATTAAGGTTGCTGGGAGAAATATCGACAATCTCATATATACTGATGGCAGAAAGTAATGAAAAATTAAGAAGCCTCTTGATAAGGGTGAAAGAGGGGAATGTAAAATCTGGCTTGAAGTTTAACACTGAAAGAAAAAAACTAAGATCATAACTGGTCCTATCACTTCCTAGCAAATAGAGGGGGAAGAAATGGAAGCAATGTCAGATTTTATATTTTGGGGCCTAAAGATCACTGCAGATGCTGAGACTGAAGCCATGAAATTTAAAGATGCTTTCTCCTGGGAAGGAAAACTATGTGAAATCTGAACAGCATACTAAAAAGCAGAGACATCACCTTGCCAACAGAAGTCTATGTGGTCAAAGCTATGGTTTTTCCAGTAGTAATGTATGGCTGTGGGAGTTGAACTATGAGGAAAGCCAACACCATAGAATCAATGCTTTCAAATCATGGCATTGGAAAACTTTTAAGTTTTAAATACTTACAGAAATTCAGACTACTCATTAGAAGGACAAATATTGAAGCTGAAGCTTAAATGACACAGCCACATAATGAGAAGATAGGACTCATTGGAAAAAAACCCTGGTGTTGGGAAATATTGAAGGGAAAAGAAAAAGGGGATGGCACAGGCTGAGATGGATAGATAGTGTCACAAAAGCAACAAAAATGAATTTAGACTTCAGGAGATAATGAAGAATAGAAGGGCTTGGTGTGCTATGGTTTATGGGGTCACATAGAGTCAAACATGACAATGAATGAATGAATGATAGAATAATAAGTGATTGATGTATTCTTGGTAAATTAATATATTTTTTGGTAAATGAAGTCTTAGGTTATAGCAGCTATTCTCTCTGGTAACTACTTTGTTAGTTGTTTCTTGAATTTGATATGTTGGGGGTCAGCCAAGTAGAAATGTCCAGGCAGATAATTAGAAATAGAAGATTGGAACTCTTGGGAGATATTGAGGTAAAGTTTTAGAATGAAGCCATCCACATATACGTGACTGTTAAAGTCATGGAAGTATATAATATTCCCAAAAGATGAAGAAATGAGAAATTATAGGTGAAGTCATGACCTCGATGCATACCTATCTTTAGTGGGTTTGAGGAAAAGAAAAATGTATGACAAAGAAAGAAAATTAATCAGACAGCTATAAGATATATCAATAAGAGTGGAGTCTCAGAGAACCTAAGGAAAAAGAGAAAATCCAAAAGAAAGACAGCAAGGATCACATGCTATAGAGAGGTCACAGAAGATAAAGACTACCGGACACTGGACAGATTAGATGGAACAATTCTCAGGCTTATCTGTACAAAAGTAAAAATTTGCGGTAGAAGGAAGTCAAGTCAGTAACCAAGACAATTTCAAGTTAATTAATTTCCTGGTGTGGAGAGGTAGGGAGGGAAGAAGGCAACCCAAAATAACATCAGAAATATCATGTTTAGTTGCTCTTAACATAAAGAATCAGTGTAGACATGTTAGAGGCAACTAGTTGGAGCATTAGATAAAGAGCTATATTGGGAGTTAGGAAAACTTTATTTCAAATTCAGCCTCAGACTCTTACAAATACATAATTTTTATTTATTTTATTAAACATTTCCCAATTACCTGTAAAAATTTTGTCATTTAAAAAATGAGTTCCAAATTCCCTGCATCTTGTACCTTCTACCTCCTTTAGTAGGTAAGAAATTTGATATTGATAATACATGTGAAGTCATGCATGACGTATTTCCGTTTTAGCCATGCTACAAAAGAAAATGAACAAAAACAAAACAAGAAAAAGAATTTTTAAAAAAATATATTAATCTTTATTCAGAGTTTATCAGTTCTTTCTCTGGAGGCAGATAACACTTTTATTATGGGACCTTTGAAATTGCCTTGTATCATTTCTTTTCTTGATCATCAGCTAAGTATTTCACAGTTGATCATCCTTACAATATTGCTGTTACCATGTCTAATGTTTTCCTGGTTCTGCTCACTTCACTTTGCCTGAGTTCATATAAGTCTTCCCAGGTTTTTCTGAAACCATCCTGCTCATCATTTCTTGTAACAAATAGTGGTCCATCACAATCACATACCACAGCTTGTTCAGCCATTGCCTAATTGTTGGGCATCCCCTCAATTTCCAATTCTTTGCCACAACATTTAGTCTAATTCCCTTGTAAAAAGAAGGAAACCTTATTCACAGCCTAGTGAGATGATTTTTCCAGGGTCATGCACATTGTTGCTGTAAGAACAATACAGTTCTCAAGAGTTACAAGTATCATCTTCTCTTGTAGGGATGTAAACAGTTTGCCCTTATTAATAACATGTGTTTTTTTTTTTTCTGTCTTATTTACCTTTTTATGCCTGTCTTGAGTCTTGTGTTTGAAGATCAAATTTTCTGTTTAGCTGTGGTATTTTTATCAAGAAAGTTTGGAAGTCCCCTATTTAGTTGAATGTCTATCTTCTCCCCTGAAAGATTATGCTCGTTTTTGCCGGGTAGTTGATCCTTGGTTGTAATCCAAGCACCTTTGCCTTATGGAATATCATATTCCATACCCTGTGATCTTTTAATGTAAAGCTGCAAGGTCCTGCATAATCCTGATTCTGGTTCCATGATATTTAAATTGTTTCTTTCTGGCTACTTGCAGTATTTTCTCTTTGACCTGGCAATTTTGGAATTTGGCAACTATATTCCTTGGCATTTTCAATTTGGGATCTCTTTCAGGGGGTTATTAGTGGACTCTTTCTATGGCTCTTTTACCCTCTGGTTCTAGGACCTCAGGGGAGTTTTCCTTGTTGATTTCCTGAAAGATGCTGTCCAGGCCTTTTTCCATCGTGATTTTCAGGTAGACTAATAATTTTTAAATTGTCTCTCCTGGATCAATTTTCCAGGTCAGTTGTTTTACCTATGAGATATTTTACATTTTCATCTATTTTTCTCATTCTTTTATTTCTGTTTGACTGATTCTTGCTTTCTCATAGAGCCATTAGCTTCCATTTGCCCAATTCTAATTTCTAACAAATTGTTTTCTTCTCTTAGATTTTGTACCTCCTTTTCCATTTGGCCCATTTTATTTTTTAAGGAATTCTCCTCAGTGAGTTTTGGTGTCTCCTTTTATGTTTGGCTAATTCTGCTTTTTAAGGAGTTGTTTTCTTCAGTTAATTTTTGTCTTTCCTTTTCCAAGCTATTGGCACTCTCTTGCATTCCTCTCATTTCTTTTTCCAATTTTTCTTCTACCTCTCTTATTTGACTTTTAAAGTCCTTCTTGAGCTCTTCCAAGAAGAGTTACAAGTATCATCTTCTCTTGTAAGGATGTAAACAGTTTGCCCTTATTAATAACATGTGTTTTTTTTTCTGTCCCATAATAAAAGTGTTATCTGCCTCCAGAGAAAGAACTGATAAACTCTGAATAAAGATTAATATATTTTTTTAAAAATTCTTTTTCTTGTTTTGTTTTTGTTCATTTTCTTTTGTGTAACATGGCTAAAACGGAAATACGTCATGCATGACTTCACATGTATTATCAATATCAAATTTCTTACCTACTCAAGGAGGTAGAAGGTACAAGATGCAGGGAATTTGGAACTCATTTTTTAAATGACAAAATTTTTTACAGGTAATTGGGAAAGATTAGGCCAGTTCATATTTCCTTTTGAGTTTCCAGATGTGGGTTTATTGACAATGTTATCCTTTTCAGAATCTCTGCCTTGATCTTTACTGCTCCCATAGAAAGAATCTATAGTACATTTATTTTTGCTCATGGTGTTTGCTTATTTCCTGGCCTTTAAAAAGACTGAGCTCTCCTGCTGGGGAGCAGGGGGCACTGACCCAAGCTTCTTGTGTTGGGAGCCCAGGGCCTGGTCACTGGCTTTGTGTGCTGGGGTCTCCTATGCTGGCAGTTAAAGGCTGTAGGGTTCTGGCAGCTTACTTGGTGTTGGGATGGAAACAGTAATACTGGAACTCTAGGGGTAGGATTGGGTAGTCTGGCCCCTGGAGGTTGCCTATTCATTGGAGACTTGGCTGCTGTAGAACACTGAGGCACATGGTGGTTTTCTGAGCCTATTTCCACTGGTTCCCCTGCCCATACTGAGGCCCTCGGGGGTCTTGGTGTTGGTGTTTGCCTGCTCTACCACCTGCTGTTCAGGATCTCTCCTTAGTATGCTGAGGTGGGGCTTTCCACTGCCTTGCTGGGACACTTTCCATTTTGTACTTCTCCCCTCCCTCAAGGCAACAGGGGCCTTTCCTGTTAATCCCTCATGCTACCTGGGCTACAAGATTGCTGTATCCTGTCTTTCTGCTGGTTCAGCTGTTCTAGGGTATTTCATGGTGTTATATTTTCTAGGCTTTCATAGATTAATAAGGGGTGGTTAGTACAACTTACTTCTTACTCCGCTATCTTGACTCCTGGAAATGGAACTCTCATGCACATTGTTAATAGCCAACCCGGGACCAGAAACATGTATCTGGACACATTGTCCAGGATTTTTTTTGACATCTCATGTTTTCACTTCATTGTGAAGGCTTACCTTATCTTGTGAGCAGGAAAAAATATTTCCCATGGTAGCGAATTTAGATTAATGACAAACCCTATGTCTTGGTGTCACTGGTTAGCTCTATATAAGTTATCAGGTAATTTTCAATTCCGAAAGGCTAAAACTATATTAATTTGGTGGGGAGAAATGAGGCTTTTCTCCTTTCAGTTTTCATTGTTGGAATTTTACCAATATTAGGGATATCTGGAAATTGATAACAACCCTGTGAGGTATGTGGCATTATGATCCCCATTTTACAGTTGAGGAAACTGAAACAGACAGAGGTTAAGTGAGTTGCCCAGGATCAGCTAGTAAGTGTCCAGGGCTGGATTTGATCTCAGGTTTTCCTGATTGCAGACTCAGGGCTATGAAGAGAGAGAGAGAGAGAGAGAGAGAGAGAGACAGAGAGAGAGACAGAGAGAGACAGAGACAGAGAGACAGAGAGAGACAGAGACAGAGAGAGAGATTCCTAGAAGTTGTGGCATCCTTGAAGAGAAGGAAGAAAAACTCTTCAAATGGGAGATTTGGAGAAGTACATTCCAGGTGTGGAATAGCTGTATGAATTCACACAGGCAGGAGAGAGCAGGAAGAGCTGGAGAATATCTAATAGTCTATTGCCAGTTGATGAAAAAGTGGAATGCAAGAAGGGGAAGGCAGTAGTGTTAATAAAAAAAACTGCTGGAGTTTTATGGAAAGCCTTGCATACCACAGTCCCCTTTTATTTTCATAAAGAATTTTCCAGATCGTGGTTCTTAAACCTGGAATCTATGGACATTTTTTCCCATTGATAATGTATATCAATATAATTGATTTCTTTTGTAATACTGTTTTATACATTTTAAAACACCATTATAAGTAGAGTTCCATGGGCTTCACCAGATTTCCAAAATGGTCCATGAAACAAACAAACAAACAAACAAACAAACAAAAAAAGTTAAAAATTCCTGTCTAGACAAAGGCTAAAACAATCTGACAAGACAATGGCTTATATTCCTTCTGGCTATGGCCTTGTATTAGCCCAGTCACTTTCCCCCCAAAAAGTCTCTGGAAGATACTGAAGAAGAACTGAAGTGAGCAGGATGTATGTGAGTGGGAACAAAAGTGTTGGTTTAAAATTTCTGGTCACAGATATGTGTATGGAAAGTCCTCTCTGATGCCTGTTTGTAGAGTGGAAGTGTCCTTGATGTTTCAAAGCCTTTGTCAACAAAGAATAATCTTTATCAGACCCACCCAAGATGAAAAGGCTTTGAGCACAGAACACAAACAGATCATATATCTGTTATCAGATAGCCAGTTCAGCTATTTTCAGAGATCCTCATCACTTGGTTGGCCAACAGGTCATGATTTATTGTTATTATTATTACTATTTTATATACTGTCAAAGTTCATCTATTAAAGTATAGAGGGGTCATATTCTCTGCCATTAAGGGGAAGTCTCATGCCAAAGGAATTCACCTTAATTCATTAAAGTATAAGCACATGTGTGAACTTATCTAACCCTTTTGACTTTTACTTTCTGTCTGTCCCTCCAGTAGTCTCCCTGTTGGATACCATACCTGCCTTCCTTTGATGTTGGTGTGGTTCAGTAGTTCAGTTGTGTCTGACTCTCCCTGACCCCATGAACCATCCTATCCATGGGTTTTCTTGGCAATGATACTGGAAAGGTTTGCCATTTTCTTCTCCATTGAAATAAGGTGGTAAAGTGACTTGCCCAGGTCATGCAGCTGGTAAATGTCTGAGGCTGAATTTGAACTCGGATCTTCCTGACTCCAGTTCCAGCACTCTATCCATTAAGCCACCTAGCTGTTGGAGGAATAGCAAGTCCTCTAGACATATAGTATTTGAAATCCAGTTGAACCACCTGTTCTCCATGACAGTGTTTAACCTACTTGAGGCGACTGAATTCTTATGTCCCATATTCTCTCTTCTATTCATGGGAAGGTGGGGGAAGAGAGTGGAGAGGGGAACAGGCAAAATCTATTTGAAATAATTATTCTCCTCTGAAGATGTGTTCATGGAACAAGTGTGCCCAAGGTTTGTTGCTGTGCATGGTGGAACTGCTGTTCATTTATTTATGAATGCAAACAAAGTCCAATTAGTTTGAGCTCAAGGAAGAAGGAGGAGGAGGAGGAAAAAATGGTCACGGATAGCCCTTTACAGGGATTTTTTTTCTTCCATGTGAATCTAGCAACTCATTTTCATGAGCTGAATTCTGCCAGAGTGAATATCCTGTTGGACATTGGCTCTGCAGATGTCACTTTTAGACTTTGAGAAGTAGCATTTAATAATTTTAATCTTCCTCTGAATATAGATTCTTTCTCCCTACAAAATCTCTTTGAGCTCTTGCTAAATTTCCATCTCTCAAGGCCTCCTTGCTGTTCCCTCCCCCATTATTACACTGATTGCATGCAAAATTAATTATCAGTCCTGTCACATATTGCACAGCTAACAGTGGTCAGTATTGAATTATGGGGGATGCAAACGCAATTTTCAGCAGCCTAATTGCTTCTCCTGTATCCAGCGAAACGTTACATTAAATATCCACAGCGAGCAGATTGTATTCGATTTCCATAACAAACTGGTGGGATTTCATTACTGGAATCCCCAGCACCTAGGTACATACCTATTTCTTAACTGCTCTGTCTCTCTGCCTCAGATGGAAGTGAATGCCTAGAGATCTATATGGTTCTGTTTAGGTGTTATACAGCCTTAAGTATTGAATGGGGAATTAGGTGACCTTGATTTGAATCCTATTGACCTTGGCCGAGTCATTTAATCTGGCTAAGTCTCAGTTCCTCCTCTTTAAAATGGGGATAATTACAATAGCTAATGTTTTACATAGCACTTTAAGGTTTGAAAATATTTTACATATGGTATCACATTTGATCCTCATAACTAACTTGGGAGGTGGGTGCTATTATTATCCCCATTTTACAGATGACTAACCTGAGACTGAGAGTGGTTAAATGATTTGTTCAGTGTCATATAACTAGTAAGTACCTAAGGCAGAATTTGAACTCATGTCTTCCTGACTTTAAGTCTAATGTTTAATGTATACCACCTAGCTGTTTCATAATAATAAATAATAATAATAATAATACTTGCCTTGTCTTACCCACTGGACTATTTGGAGCAGAGTGCTTTGTAGACAGTAAAACAATTCTATAAATGTGAAAGGCAGTGAAGAGACGTAGACAATCCCTCTGATTTCCAAAGCATCCCACACATTGTGGAACAGTGAGGGGAATTCAGAGACTTAAAATTTTAGTGTCAGCAATTCAGCACTCATCTCATCTATTTCTCTGTTTTCATAAGTGAAGGAAGTCAAGACAAGATAGTTGAAATCGTATCTTAGGGATCATACAACTATTTTTTGTCAGAGATTAGAACCTAAGTCTCTTGACTTCTATCCCCTGTTCTTTCTCTTGTAACACCAGGAATTCCTTTATTTTCAACCTGTTGTGGAGGTATATACTTCTAGCCTCAATTCTGAACTAAGGTAGTAAATCTTCACATAATTACCACTATAGGTTTATACATCTTATTTTTTTTTCCCTGTGGCTTTCAGCACATATATTGTAATGGTAATCCTCAAATCTACTTTACTTTGGGAGTTATTGAATTATAAATTGGCAGCATGGCCTATAGAAATAGAAGAAAGTAGAATTTCTAATAGATCATGTTTGGGGCTATTGGCCTCCCAGGGTAACAATTTTCAATATTGCGTGTATACATCCAAAAAGTTAAAAAACAGAACAAAACAAAAAGCTTGTAAACCTTTTGTTTGGAATGAGGTCATTCACAAGTATTACAAAAGCTTTTATGGTTCAGCATCTGATAAGCATTAGTGTGAAACATTGTGACTTATTAGGGATTCATAATTCTTTTAGCCCATTTATTTTTTCAACTTCTTGATTTAATAATTTTTTTAAATGTAATATTGCTTAGAATAGAACATCGACTTAGAAACTGTTGGCACTTTATCCCATTTATTTGACATTTTCCTGCCAAAGAAGCAATTTTTTTCAGGGTAGAGAGAAAACTGAACCTTTAGTTGTGGGTAACATTCTGTTGTCTTCAGGTTTGTCCTTCCTAGCAAGTGGCATCAAACAGGTTAAGGAATGGCCTTAGCTGTCACTGGATGTCACCAACAATGTAAAACATTAGGAAAAAGAAAAAGGAAGAAAAACATATCTGAAGAAAAATATAAGAGGCTAAAAAAATGATCAAGATGAAAAATAGTAGGGAGCCATCTATCCAGGTCCTTAAAGACATTGTATGCCATAGACTGCCAACCTTTGCTCCAGGGTATGGGTCACCAAGGGAGGCACAAATGTGAATCTTTTCTCTTCTGCTGTCATCCCTGTAAGTTGATATATCAAAGAAAATGTCTGCTCCTTGACTGTGATATCCTCCACAGAATTCTTCTGATCATTTCTATCGAGGAAAGAACCAGAGACTCTGATCTAAATTTGAAAAGCTTTTATTTTTTTTTTCAATTCACCATATGAGACATCCAAGGAGTCCATAGAGTTTGTTTGCAGGGAGGTGGTATTTTATTATAGTATTTTCTGCCTTTTCTTCCCCTCAAAGCCTTCATACATCTAAGACAAACCCAATATTCGTTCCTTTGAGAATGCAGTGACTTTGAGAATTACTAGTGGTTTGATGAGCTTCTCCATTTGATGAGCTCTGCAGTCTCACAGTGAGTGGTTTTTCCAAGTTCACAGCCTAGTTTTCTTTGTCAGCTCTGGACTATTTTATCTTCTCAAAATACTCTGGAAATATATGAATGGAGAGGAAGGAGAATTTAAGCCTCATTTGGGCTTCAGAATGAGCCATAAATAACATTTTGACATACCCTCAGAAAAACTCTATCATGTCCTTTTACTCTCTCCCAATTATACAATGTAATCTGCCTCAATAGAATCGAAGTTTCTTGAGGGCAGGAACCATTTCAATTTTGTCTTTGTATTCCCAGAACCTAGTATACTGCCTGACATATGGCAGGCACTTAACAGCTGGTCTTCCATCAAAACCAAAACAAAACAAAATCAAAAATCTTTCTAACCCCTTCCCTCTAAGAATACCTCTCATTTCTTTTTTTTTTACTTTGTATATCCTGTAATGTACACAACATATGTGTATGCATGTATGTGTGTCTCTCTATATATGTATATATGTGTGTATATACATACATACATACATATATGTGTATATATATGTATATATGTGTGTGTATATATATATATACATATATATATAAGTGTATGTGTATGTGTATCATACACACACGATTGATTGTCTTTGCTTTTTAGAATATGAGCTCCTTGAAGGCAGGGGCTTGTTTTTAACTTTCTTTGTAACAACCCCAGTGATTAACACAATACACAAAGTAATAAATGCTGATTAATTGATTGATTATTGATCAGTCAATTGACAAAATGCTATAACCAAAACACAATCCGAAAAAGGATGCTCATATTTCCGGGAAGAAACTCTTTTGGTATATCTGTAAAGACTTTAAGAATAATTAAAGAGCTCTACCCAAGTTGAAAATATCTGAGATAAAAATACAAAAGGCAAAATTTCCTACAGAGAAATCTAGTCCAGTAGAGAAGCACACAAGTGACTATTGGCAAGGAAGCATCTCCACATTTATTCCACAAGTTAATCAATCAACACAAGAAGTATTATTTGTTAAGTGTCTGCTTTGTATTAGCCAATGTGCTAGATGCTGGTGACACTGATAAAAAAGTGAGAAAGTCTCTGCCTGCCCACAAGGGGCTTATATTCTATCAGTAGTAGAAGCCTGCTCCGACAAAAGTAAATTCTCAGTGTACTCATGTTCTTTTTACTAATTAGTAATTCTGACACCGTTTAAAATAATAGCAAATGAAAACTGGTTGGAAAAAGAATGTGGGGAAAGGAGTATTAGAAGAGGAAATGGTAAAATAGTATTCCTAGGATCACAGATTTACAAGTAAAAGAGATCTTAAGTGTTGTATGATCCAATGCCCTTATTTCAAAAACGAGGAAACTCCCTCCAGAGAGGTTAAATGACATTGTCCATAACCACAAAGGGATCGAGTGGCTGAGATCCTGTGATTCCAAATTCAATGTATTTTCTACTGCACTACTCTGTTTCACTCCACGTCAAAATAGATTGTGTCTGTCTTAGCTGCGCTTTACCCAGGACAGATGAGATATAAAGTGCTCATTTTTAAATTCCATAGCAAAGAGTGATAGAAAAATGTAAGATTGTATTCTTATTACCATTTTTAATTTCACATTCATCAGTGAGAGTGACAGAATATCAGCAAAAAAAAAAAAGAAAAAAGAAAGGAACTTATGGAAATCTTCTAGTGAAATTGCACCCTCTTGGTTCCAAGGGAGACAGAAAAGAGACTCTTACTATTCATTTCTTGCTCAAAGTTTGCTCTCTCTACCATACACTTGGTTTTTTTTTAAACATTGAGGATTTTGTAGTCTATGGTGAGATTTGAAGAGATAAGTGGGTTGGTATTTAAAAAACAAAAAACAAAAAACACAACCTTCTGTTTTCCCAGTGGGGCTTTATCCTCCCCCCCCATAAGATTCTCTGTGGTTTTCAAAATGCTTGCAGCTCACCAGATGACTGACACCTATCATTTGCATCCACATGCAAGTATTTCAGGGGAAGCTTTTCAGTGGGTGGATTTTAGGGAGCTCCATGTAATTCAAGATTCCAAGCTGCTACTTATTATTGTTACTATGCAACTCTAATCAGCAGGGTGATTAAAGAGAGTGCAATTGGGAGCTGGGGGTGTAAGGTAGGTTGGGGAAACCAAATAAAATATTCATTATGGACCTACTGTGTGCAAGGCAGTATTCTAGGTACATTTTTGTCATTATTCAGTTGGTGTCTGATTCTTGCCTCCATTGGGGATTTTCTTGGCAAAGATTGCCAAGTGGTTTGCCATTTCCTTCTACAACTCATTTTACTGATGAGGAAACTGAGACAAACAGGGTTAAATGACTTGCATAGGATCACATGGCTAGTTAGTGTCTGTGGTCCATTTTGAACTCAGGTCTTCCTGACTCCAGTCCCTGGCTGCCCTTTAGGTACCTTAGCCCTGAGTTTTGCATTTGGGAAAATGTTTGCCTGTCACTGCCCAATTCCATAAATCTAATGGTTCCCTTTATTCATTAGGATTTAATATAAAATCCTCCGGCTTTCAAAGACCATTGCAGCCTGACCCCTCCTATCATTCCAGTCTTCTTACACCTTATTCTCCTCTACCTTCTCTAAGATCCAGTGAAGCTGATATCCTTGACCGATGTTCCTCAAATGAAATTCCCTCTCCCTGTTCTTTGAATTTTCACTCGCTGTTACCTAGACCTGGAATGTTCTCCCTCCTTGTCTCTACCTCCCAGCGTCCCTGACTTTCTTAGCTAAAATCCTACCTTAATGCTAGTGCCTGCCTTCGAAGATTATGTCTGGTTTAAAACGTATGCATTTTGTTCAGATAGAGTTGTTTTTCTGTCGTCTCCTCCATTAGATTGTGAACTCTCAAAGGCAAGGGCTACTGTTGTCCCTCCTCTCCCCTTTTTTTGTTGTGCCTAGTGCTTAGCACTCTGCCTGACACACAGACTATATGCTTCATAAATGTTACTTGACTTAACCTATAAACTTAATACTGACTCTTTCTTTTCCTCATTTACCCTAAATCCTGTAAGCTAACTGCTAATAATATAATTATGATATGATATAACATAATATAACACAACACAACTCAACACAACACAGTACAACATAACACAACATAACATAAAATAACACAATACAACACAACACAATATAACATAACATATAATATAACAAACATAACACAAAATAATATAACATAATATAAATATAATATAATATAATATAATATAATATAATATAATATAATATAATATAATATAATAAAATATAATATAATATAATATAATATAATATAACGTAATGTAACTTAACGTAACACAACGTCACATAACGTAACACAAAACAATATAATATAATGTAACGTAATGTAACACAATATCATGTGATATGATATGACAGAATAGAACATATGGCATGGCATGACATGGCATGACATGGCATGACATGACATGGCATGACATGGCATGACATGACATGACATGACATGGTTTCTGTTCCCAACTCAGGCTATTGAGGGCAGAGTAGTTCACCATAGACAATTGGCTACTTCACACATAGATATTTGGAATCACTGAGATGCAGGATGTCATAGTAGATAAAATGCTAGCTACCCTACCCCTGATAATACTTGCTAGAACCTAAGTGACTGGACAAGTCACTCAACTCCTTAGTGTGCCCTCAGGCAAATATCTAAAATAGAGGAAAAACTGTTCTACTTCTGTGAGGGAATTTCCACACTAAGACTTACTTATGTTGACAAAGTCATTGGGGTAGACCAATGAAACACTATCAAAATTGAGACAGTACATAGGAAGTGGCTGTTAAGAGAGAGGTAAGGCACTGACACTTGAATAATTGACAGATAGTGCCAGTCAAGGAATAAGAGGAAAAGGAGGGGCAAATAAGAGAAAAATAAATAGCAAGGGCTCTAGATATTTGGAGGAGATGGGGGAGTATTTGGGGATGGCTTTCCAAAGGAGGTAAAATTTAGGGTGGACCTTGAATGATGAATAGGATTTGAATAGTTGGGAAGGAGAAGGGAAGCAGATTATAGATTGGCAGAGTCCAAAGTGCGTGAGTAAAAAGGTGCTCAAGTGGGAAATGAACAGGGGAATCTGGCTAGAGTGTATATGGGAGGGAGGGAAGAGAGAGAATGAATAGGAGAATAACAGGAAACAAAGTTGGAAAGGGAGGTCAGGAGACCAGGGCTATAATGATGTATTTAACTCCTTATTTTTTTATATTCCTCTAACTTTTAAATCAAGCCCTTACCTTGCAGCGAACAGAACTGTAGTAGCTTAGGTTCTCATCTTAAACATGAGTGCATCAGTCCTTGCCTTACTCCTCTGTCTATTCCTGAAACTATTAGCTACTTCTGTGACCTCTTCTCATCACTTGTCTGGTGGGTCTTTCTGGTTTTCCACATCATTCATCTATTGATTCATTCAGTGATTCATTTTCATCTATTCATTCAGCAACCATTTGTTTAGCACTAACTATGCACACCACTTTCCACTAGCCACTGAGAGAGATGCAAAGATAATTATGACACATTCCCTACCCTCAAATAGCTTGTAGTGTAAGCAGGGGACAGATGTAATATATTCAGATATACAATAACTACACAAAAATTAAACTATGTAAGAAATGTGTAGAATACCGTATAAACACTGAAGGAAAGATAATTTCTTGTTATGAAGGTAATTTATAACAGGAGAGATCAGGGCCAGGGATTTTGATTCAGGAGTCATCCTCATTGAGGTGACAGAAGAGATAATAGTACTTAGAATAGAAGGGATTTTCGAGATAATATTATGAGAATACTGGGAAACAGAGATAACTTGTCCAAGGTTGCATGCCTGATCAGCAGTAGATTTCGAATTATAACGCAGGTCTACTAACTCCAAATTAAGTAAGCTTTTCACAGTCACGTACTGTGAGGTGGGTGATATTTTTGAGGGGAATAATGTCAGGAGAGCAGAGTGGAGAGAAAAAGACTGGACTTTAAAGAATGCCTACATTTTAGGGATAGAGGATGGAAAGAGGAAAAAGAATCATAGAGGGAGATAAGGAAATGGTAGAGAGGAAGGAAGAAGACCAGATGGTATAAACTAAAGGAAGAATGAATTTCAGTGTTGAAGGAATAGTAAACAGTGTCAAAAGTGGCAGAGGAATCAATAATAATATTTTACATTTTTATAGAGCTTTACAGTTTTTGAAGTATTTTCACATCCTTATCTAATTTGATCCTCTAGGCAAGGTAAAGATAAGGAGTGCAGAGCAAAGGCCATTGGATTTAATGTTTAGGAAGTCACTGGTGACATTTGAGAGTGAGTTTCTGTAGAGTGGAAGAGGCAAGAGCCATAGTAAATGGGGTTAGGTGGAAAGGCTGTGGTATAGATCACTCATATGAGAAGTTAGTCAGTGAAGGGAAAGAAGTAATTGGGTTAGAGATAGAGGGAACAGCAGAGTGAAATGATTTCTCACCTTCTCCCCCTTCCCAAAACAGGGGAGACCTGTACACGTTTGAAGATGGAATGGAAGAAGAAACTGATGATAGAGGAGCCATGATGTTTTTCATGAAATCCCTGAACCTGGGTAATGGATACTGTTTGTGTATTTTGTACTTTGCAAAATACCAGTAACAGAATTAGTGCTCACAACTCATATTTTTTACATTTAGACTTAACAACAAAAGATACGTTAAACTCCCCAGACAGGCTATGAAGTGATGATAATGTAAAATGTGTCTCAACTCTTAACCAAACCTGGATAGCATCCAGAGAAGAAACATTTTGGCCTTATAGGGGACATTATATCTCTGCTCGATATACTTCCATCTACTCTTGTTTACCATTCCCACCATGTGTAAACCCTAATAGCTTTGAGAAATGGTCCTTTTATGCGGCATGAACAACAGTTGATCTTTATGCCCTCTAATTTATTAATTAGGAAAAATGATGCATTATTTATGGCTTGGCAAAAATAGGTTTTGCTAATCCAACAGCAAACTGTCTGCTGCTACCGCTCTAGGAATGAGTGGATCAGATTTCACCATAGTGAAGGCCTGGACCAGAGGCTGGAGCCCCAAAGAGAGATTAAGAGATCTCAGCTATGCTGCTGCCTCTGTTGTTCTGGGGATGTTGGGATGTCATGGAACACATCACTGCACAGACTATAGCTCTGATCTGTACACTGGATATGAAAACAAACATTAATGTTCCATTCTTTTTATATCTATGGATTAAGTGATGAGACCCTTCTCTTAACCTAAGACAGCTCCATAAAGGGTCCATAGATAGATTTCAGAGGGATTAAGCACTCCCTTCAATTGTTTAAAATGTTATTCTGAGAAGCGGTCTGGGTCTATAGTCTTCACCAGACTGTCAAAGGGGCTCATGATACAAAAAAGGTCAAGAAGCCCTGTTATGACAGGAACAAGAAAAGGCCTTGCTTAAGTGACTTAACATCTCAAACTCCTTGTCTTAATGGTAGGAATGGATTCTTTCAGAGAATAAAAGAATCACAAAGCTTAAAAGCACCACTGAGGCAATCTAGGCTAATCTGTCTCTGAGCAAGAATTTTCTCTATGTTATATTGCAAAAGTAATCATCCAGCCTTTGCTTGAAAATCTCCACTTCTCAATAAACTTCGCTAGCTCCCTATTACCTCTAGGGTCAAATGCAGACTCTTCTGTTAGGTATTTAAAGCTCTTTACAACCCAGATTTATTATATATTACTTCCTTTCATACACAGAACAGTCCACCTAAGCTAGGCTGTTTGCTGTTCCTTACAAATGATACTACATTTCTCATCATCCTGACTTTTTACAATTGTGGCTTTCTGTCTAGAACGCACTCCAGCCTCATCTGTGTCTCTTAGTTGTTTTAAAAGTTCAGGTCAAGTGTCCCTTTTGACATGAAGCTTTTCTTCTGCTTCTCCTTTCTCCTTTGCTAGTGTCTTTCCCTCAAAATCATCTTGTTTTTCTAACACTGTATTTTTACATGCCCTCATATACATACATGCTATCTCCTCCAATAGAATATAAGTTCTTTAAGGTCAGTGTCTGTTTCTTTTTCCCTTTGCATCCCTAGTACCTAGTGCATAGTAGGTAGGCGCTCAATAAACAGTTGTTACTTGATTAATTGATCACCTTTAGTGGAAGTCTTTACTCCTGAGTAGACTACTACATATTCAGACAATTCTAATTATTAGAAGATTTCTTGTTTGTTTTTTTCCCCTCACATCAAGATTGAATTTACCTATTTACCACTTTCATCCATTATTCTGGAACAAATTCTATACATCAGCCCTTCAAATATTAATAGACAAATATTATGCCCCTCCCTCTACCCACTCCTCCTCCCTTTCCTACTGTACATTTGTAATGGAGTCTATAAGGTGAATTAAGCATATCTTCAAAATATTTTATTTCAGAAACAGGAAAAAATGGTGCCAATTCTAACTTGCAGAAACTATGAGTGCTATATATTCTGATAAAGTGATAAGGGCATGGAGAAATGCATTCACTGTAATGATGTCTATGAAAAAATGAAAATGCACTTTTCGTATTGACTCTCTCTCATATGTTTGATAATGCTTTCTTTCAGAGGCAATTCTATTTCAGTGCATTTAAGCATCTGTGGAGGGCCCATTTCTTTAGTAGTACTGAAACATTAGGTGCAAACATGAGAAAAAAAAAACATTCTCCCTCACCGCTATTGAAATCATTATTGGGTTCATGGTGGGAGATAAGAAAGAAATAGGAGAGTGAGAGAAGTGATTTCTGAATCTTTTGAAGGCAGATTGGATGAAAATGTATGCTGCAAACACACTGGTGCATGAAGAATTCAGGAGAATTTTAGGGGTAAATTTTCATGGTCTATGAGTGTAGTTATTAACTTTCCTAATAGTTTAGATTTCTTTACCTTGAGGGTAAATATCTGTATCAAGCCTGCTTTTATCAAGAAATTCTACTTTTTGCCAGAAGGTCACTGGCAAATAGAAGTACCATATAATTCAAAGGATCAGGGACCTGAGAGGACATAGTGTTCTACTCCCTTCATTTGAAAATGATGAAACTCAAGGTAAGACAGGTTAAGTTACTTGGGAAGCAGTTAGATGGGTAGTAGATGGAGCCCTGAACTTGGTAGTCATGAAAGCCTGAGTTTGAATCCTGCCTCACACTTCCTAGTCATGATTTAGACATGGGTAACACACTTAACCTTTTTCAGCCTCACTTATTGGCGGCTAGGTGGTGCAGTGGTTAGCAAACTAGTCCTGGATTTAGGAAGACCTGAATTCAAATGTGACCTCATACACTAACTATGTGACCAGCTTAGGCAAGTCACTTAGCCTGTTTGCTTCAGTTTCTTCATCTGTCAAATAAGGGTAATAATAGTACCTACCTCTCAGGGTTGGTTTGAGGATCAAATAAGATAAATGATTGTGAAGTGCTTAGCACATTGCTTGATAAGCACTGTCTAAATGTTTGTTGTTATCAGTTTCTTCAACTGTAAAATAGGGATAATAATAGTACCAGCCTCACAGTGATGTCCTGGATAAAATGAGCTAACATATGTAAAGCACATTGTAAACCATAAGAACTATACTCAGTTTTATTTTCTTAATTACCCAAAATTAATAATTTATTAATTTTATTAGTTACTCAAGGTCATTAAATGCATATGCATAAATAACCAAGGTATTAAATCACAGAGGTGAGAGGTGAACATAGTTTCTCTAACTCAAGAAACAGTGCATTTATCACTCTGAGTTAGTTGTTCAGTGTCTCCAAATTGAAGAAAAGCATTGGAAAGATAGTAGGAGATGAAGGACTGGCCTTCTAGTTGGTAAAACTTGGATTCAGGTCCTGCCTCTGATACATACTGGCAGAGTGATCGTAGCATCTGCTTAACCATTTAGCATGTAAGGTAACTCTCTTTGGGTAGCTAGGTGGCACAGTGAATAGAGCACTGGGCCTTGATTCAGAAAGACTAATCACCATGAATTCAAATCTGGCCTCAGACACTTGCCAGCTGTATGATCCTGGGCAAGTTACTTAACATTGTTGGCCTCAGTTTCCTCATCTGTAAAATAAGCTGGAGAAGGAAATGGCAAACCATTCCAGTTTCTTTGCCAAGAAAATCTCAAATGGGGTCGTGAAGAGTTGGACATGACTGAAATGACTGAGCCAGCTTTACCAAAGGTAATTCTCTAAGATGAGGGGTGCCAAGGTGAACTGATAGACAAAGTGTCTACACCAGAACTATCATACTGATGAAATCATAGCCCTTAGAACACCCACAAAAACAGATAGAAAATCACTATGGGAAAATAATAAGACAGTCAGGACTATAGGTTTATGTAGAAATGGGATCTAACCACCTTGAAGGTTTGGCCACTAGATTCTGCTCTTTAAAGTTGAGAAAAAAGGAAATCTCTTCAAATGCATTTCCGGCATAATGATTTACATTGGTTGATTTCTCTGTCTTAACACTCAATTTCAATGGCATCCTAGGCATAGGGAGTGATATTATTTCTATCACCATCCTTGGGAACAAACATCACTAACAACATTATAAGAAGGCACTTGATGTCAACATAATTATATCCTGTGAGTGGTGTCATCTTTTATATTCCTTTTGTCTAGGAATGGGATAGTAGTTTATTTGCCTTGGAGCTTTTTGTTATTTTTTTCTTTGGTCATTGTTGTTCTTTGCAAAGATATCACCCTTACTGAACAGACAACTGCCAAGGGCTAAAAATTCAGATCAAGTGCCACCGCCTTTACAGGACTACCCAAGCAATTCCACCCTAGACACAAATTGCTAGTGCTTCCCCCTTCTCCAACTTGTATTGACTTTGTATTTACAAATTGTCTCAAAAGACACTGCAGTTTTCAAGCATGAAAGCTCATATTTGGGAAGCCTTGTAGTTTGAATTTACTTACCCATGTATATGTTCTTTTCTCCCAAAAGATGTAAGCTTTCTGAGAGTAGGGATTGTTTGTTTTTTGTCTTTACGTCCACAGTGCCTATCGAAATGTCTCTCTCATGACAGGCCCTTGATAATGTGTATTGAATTGGATTGGATTTTTGAAAAGGGCTATGGATGAAGATAGGATAATATTAAAGGGTCTGCTGACCAAACTTTTCTCTGACCATTCACATAGGAGGGGCCTTGTGGTCTGCCCCTTAGGATCCTTGTTCTCTACTTTTTAACTTCACCCACTTATGGATCCCTTCTCCTTGCTTTTACCCATTTCCTGAACATTAATTGCTTTATCCAATTCCTTTAGTGATGACTCCTAAATTCATATCATTTCTTTACTACTTTACTCCCTGTCCATCCAGGCAGCTGGATGGCGCAGTGGATAGAGTGCCCAGCTGGGATTCTGGAAGACATTTGTTCCAATCAGCCTTCAGACACACTCTAGCTGTTTGATGCTCCTCAAGTGACTTAACTTTTGGTTCCCTTCGTTTCCTTAACTCATGAGGATGGATAATAGCACCTACCTCCCAAGGTTGTTGGGAGAATCAAATGAAATATTTGTAAAGAACTTAGCATATTGCCTGGTACATAGTAGGTACTATAAAAATGCTAGATAGTATCCTCACCAATATCATCATCATCATTATTATTAGCGATTATTATTATTATTAGAGACTATTATTAGAGGTAATATTTATTAAAAGCTTAGCATAGTGCCTGGTACACAGTAGGTGCTTAATAAATGTTTGTTTCACTACCCCCTTTCAACTTATGCACAATATTTAGTTTTTCCCTCCTTAAAAACTAGGTCATTTTAAGGATTATTGCCTCTTATGTACTGTCAATTAACTGGCAGAATATCCTTGATTTTCTTAGAACTGTTTTAAATGTGAGTCCTTGTACTATGGCCTCTTCCAATATAAATGGCCAAGGGATTGGATATTTCAGTTATGCTTATTTTAAGCTCCCTTTCATTCCTCTTCCACCTTTTTTTGTGACCTTTTTATACTTCTGTGAAGCCTCTTGCTTCTGACAGAGGACTCTTGATAGCTTCCTGCCTGACACTTTGGTTTGAACATCCAACCTACTCAACAATGCTGCTGTTATTTCTTGAAGATCAGGGTCATCTTTGTTTGAGCCTGCAACCCGTAATAATTTATGTCCTGCTGACTATGTTCTGAGAAGGTGAGGAAGGCCATGTACTCTGTTTCCTGTATTCCTGAGCCACTGAGCACCAGAAAAAACACAAACGTTCCACAAAGTTCTAAATTGTTAAACCCTTACTGGGGTCAATGAAACAGTGTTCCCTACAGTTTCTGCCTCCGCCCTCAGGAATGTTCCATTTTAAGTGACCCTATTAAGAGAACATCCCATTCTATGAAGTCATCTTGAAGAAAGAAGTGACTTGATGTACATGCTAAAAGGCAGTACGTGTAGTGCAGAGGGTAAAGAAATGGTCTCTGAACCAGAAAGTTTTGGGTTCAAGTCCTTCCTTTGACACACGTAGACTCTATGATCCTATACAAGTCTCAAAATTTATAAGCTATTAACAGAGAGCTGACCTGCATGGGTAGAGAAGGAAGTTCCTTACTGGACTTACTTTACTAATGAAATTGAGATTTTTTTCTCCAAACCCTACCCAAGTGATCAGACTGCAATGGTGCAACATAGAAGAGAAAGTGCTGGGTTGGGAGTCAGGAAGGCATAAGTTCATTTCTGACCTCAGGCAAGAGTCACTCTGGACAATTCACTTAAACTCTGTTTGCCTCAGTTTCTCCATCTGTAAAATGGGAATAAAAATAGCACCTACATACCAGGGTTGTTATGAGGATCAAACAAAGCTTGTTTCCTTACTTCCTTTTATGCAGCATTACACTAGTCACTAACCATAAGGTCTTGATATGTTATCCTTTTTCTGAGTTATCCCTTGAGTTGTCTCTCCGGGTTTACTTTCAGTTCTATTAATCTTCCCTCATCAATCTTTTTTTTTTTTTGGCTTACAGATAGTGTTTCAAGATGAGTTATCTTTCAATTTAAAAAATTATGGGAAAGAAGCTGACCTAAATTAGAAGAAAGATAGATAAGATTAACAGGTTGCACTGATTGATTTTAAGTATTGCAAGTTGAATTGTGATGAGACAGAGGGGAAAACCTCAGGTAGGTATTTTGAAGGGCATGAGCTTTTTCTTCCAGTGTTGGCTTAAAAAAATTTACATTGTATTTCCTTTTATCCCTGAAGAGCCCAAAGTGTTTTCACTTTTTAAAAGGGCATTTAATGACTTCTCCAGGCATCTCCTTGAGGAAGAACAGTGGAGTGCTGGCCTTGGCTCATAATGGCTCTTGAATGAGCATTTACACCAACAAATGCTACAAATAAGGGCTTGGCTTATTGTTTTGTTGATTGCCTAGATTTAAGAAGGTGATGGAGAAAAAGGTAAAAATGCAAATGTAGATTAAGTATGTCTTAGGTGCATTTTCCCCCCCAGAGGGGAATACAGTTCAAAATTAAAACATTTAGGAGAAAGCCAGAAGAACCTAGGTTAAGAACATATAACAAATCTGTGGCAATCCTGGCAAAGGGATTGAAGGAGGCAGAAATCATGAGGCAGAAATCATTCCGTGGAGTATGGAAACTACCCGGAGGGCCCAAGGTTTAGGGACAGGTGCAGCCAGGCACAGTAAAAGGTCAGAGCAAGAAAAACAAGGAAGATTTGGAGTGCCAAACGGGATATCTGTGGTCATGCACCTGAGTCCCCACCCCGGACTTATGCAAACAATTCCCAGAAATAGCTGAGCTCATAACAGTTTCTAGGGTGCCCCTCAGCAGTTTCTAGAACCCTCTCGTGACCGGAGTTTTTATTCAAACTAACCAATGATCTTGCTCCTCGCTTCTGTACCCGCGCTTTTTTGCTATAAAATGAGACCAAAGAATCCACCCGGCGCGCCAGTCCCTCTAGGTGACTGAGTCGCCCGAGTACTCGTAAGTTCAATAAACCTCTTGCTATTTGCATCCGGAGTTGTGTTCGCGTTGATCCTGGGAGGGTTTCTCAAGGTCGGAGGACTACCCGAACATTGGGGTCTTTCATTTGGGGGCTCGTCCGGGATCTGAGATTCCCACCCAAGGACCGCCGAACCACCGACGGGAGGTAAGCTGGCCAGCGATCGCTCTATGTTCTCTCTGTGTCTGACTCCGAAAACTCTGACTGTCTATTCGGTGTGCGCGCATTTTTGGTTTCAGTTTATTCCGGGTTAATCGATCTAAGATCGAGGCGTGAGTAGCGGACAGACGTGTTCGGGGGCTCACCGCCCGGCAATCCTGGGAGACGTCCCAGGATCAGGGGAGGACCAGGGACGCCTGGTGGATCCCACGGCAAGGGATAATTCTCTTCTGATCTCACAGTTGCACTGTCTTGAGAGACATACCCTACCTTCTGACTCTTTTTCCTGTCTTTTTAATATACGTCTACGCCGCCATATAATTTTTTTCCTTTTTATTTCAATAATAATCATTATCTGGGTCGTAATTCCACTCTTCGGGACCCCCAGAATGGGACAGGGTGAGTCGACCCCTCTCTCTCTTACACTAGATCACTGGAAAGACGTGAAGACAAGGGCTCACAATCTTTCCGTGGAGATAAGAAAGGGAAAGTGGCAAACCTTCTGTTCCTCCGAGTGGCCCACGTTCGAAGTGGGATGGCCACCGGAGGGGACTTTTAATCCTTCTATTATTTCTGCAGTCAAAAGGATTGTCTTCCAGGAGACTGTTGGACCTGGTGAAAGGGTCTAGAAAGAAGAAAGATTTTTTTATTGGGTCAATTGTATTAGTTATGTTGCTGGAAGGGCAATTTCTTTTATAATCTGGAATGTTAAATTAATTGTGTCTTCAAAAAAAAAAAAGGGAGTCAATTTGGCTGTTGGGGCATTTTATATGATCCTGTTTTGTAACATTTCCTTTTAAATATTGTAATTCAAGGAAGTATAAGATTTTCAAATTTTGTCTCTATTGAAAGGGAATTTTCAGTTGAAATTGTTTTGTTATAATTTATAAAATTTGTGAGATTGTTAAACTAAGTTTGGTTATTTTTAATATCAAAACCTAAGATTGTTAATTGATTACTTGTGTGTGAAAAGGAGGGGCACATGGCAATTCCCCTTATTTTGTAAACTTGCCAGGATCCCTGGAAACTATGGGGGGGGGGGAAGGTCATCTGCCCTGAAAAAAAAAAAGTGCAGCTTCCATATGTTTGTTTGACATGTGGCATGGTAAGGAAATTTTCTTAACTGAATGGGTTGTAAATTCAATAGAGCGGGAGGGTGTCAAAGTGTCCATTGAAATTATAGACCAAGATATCTGTGTTTCTTTTACCATTAACATGACATAGCATAGTCTATGTCCATAAGATACCGAGATAAGAAAAGTCCCATTGTTCTGGAGAGTGTTTGGTCCCAGACATCTTGGGCTCAGTGATAACAAACAGAAAGAATGTTGGTCAGTTCTAACTGGTCCTGGAAAGGGGTGTTTTTGGTTCACTTGAAAAAAAAAAAGAATTAGTTCAGGTTTTTGGCCCTTATTGGGGTTCAATTGATTATACTCACCTCAAGATGTTCCCATTGTTTAAAGGAATTATGAGAGCAGTAGTATTTTTCTGTGATCAGTCTCTTACTATTACCAATGTGAGATTAAATTCTTATTATCCAGGATTTGTGATTTTATGGGACAGACATTTACTATTGTTTTGAGCTTTGATTACCAGGGTACTTGTCTGAGTTGTCATAAAGCCAATAGTAGAATGGCATGTGCTGCAGGCTGAGAACTGATAAAGGTGGAAGTCTGTGCCTGGGAAGACTTTTGAGGACAACCTTGGACACAGCCTAGATAAGATCTTCCTGACTCTATTTCCCAATTGTGCTATTTCCTTTCTGACACGGGAAATCCCCACCTGATTAATCCCAGGCCCTGCTTTTAACATCCAGTGACTATGCGATTACCTATCAGATATGACTCATGCCTGGAATCAAATGGAGCTAAGGAAGTTCTTTCCTTCTGATATGATATATGACCCTGTCCCTCTGGAACATCCCTGTGTTACCGTAATAGGATGCAAGTACATTCATGGCCACATAATAATAATATAGGGATAACATCCCCCTAAGGAGGAAATGTTTATACACAATAATAGGACAAACGTGTAATGTGATAGATGTCTAATTAAATAGGATAGCAAATTTTGAGAAAAGCAATAGGATTAGACTGATATGATTGGCTTCCAAGATGTATCTATTATAGCAATCCAAGCTTTAAGCATGTTTAGGTAGGAAGATCACAGTTTTGGATTTTTACACTAAGCCAGAGAAGCAGAGCTCCCTTTTTGAACTGCCTATGAATTAAACCGATTGTACATGAGCAAGGAACTTAATATTAGTTAATATAGGTAATACTGATTGTATTGATTTGTATGATTCCTGTCTAAGGTTTTCTTTGTTACCCTGATTACATGTAAATCTCTCTTTTCCAAACTAGTCTATTGTGAGCTCTCTGATTGGTTCAATCTGTACCTGACTTAATGTAATTATGCAATTTTGCAAATTATGAGTAAACTTTGTTGTATTGTTTGTTTGAACCTAGTCCTGTGTGACTGGGAAAACTGAACTATCTCTATGTGCCTTTAACTAAAGACTTATGAGGGATTCTGGATACTTAGGAATTTAGTTTCCTTAATACTACTCTGGAATTTGTGTTATTTAAGAACTTTTGCACCAATTTAGTGAGGTTTTATGAACAAGAGTAGAAATGCATGCAAGCTTTTTAGGGCTCATTTTGGAAATGTTCCTTAGGCAATGTGACATCTTAGGGTACTATAGAACTGGGACTTGTGTTCTGTGTGTGTTCCTATATGAGTTAAAGTTCTTTACAATTAGGTCAGGGGTTTGTGAGAATGTTATTTTGTTATTTGGGTAATATCATACTTGTTTAAAGTTGTGTTACAATTAATAATGTTAAAAGGGAAATGGCTTGTGGTTTATCTTCTCCATGTCATCAGAGAAACATGGCATGACTGAAACATTTAAGATCCTATATGCACTGTGTTAAAATGGATTCTTTCATATATCTATGTATGCATTGGGGCCTGTGGATTAATGTAAGGTATGCATATTGTTGTTTGCTCTTGTTTACTATTTAGTGGGGGTTGGCAGTATGGGTCCGGCTCTTACGGCAGTCCTCTTCCTTGGATGATTCCTTTGCCAAAAACTAAAAGGGGGGAGTAGGAACTCAGGGCAGATGGCACTAATTCTTCCTTAACCAAGTTCTGCAGGGACTCCAGAAAGAAAACACAGAGGCCACTACTGATCATACTTCTCTTGTGTTTGTTTGGTCCATGTTTACTAAATATTCTTGCCAGATTCCTTTCTTCTAGGGTCGGAGCCATCAACTTCCAGATGACTGTATACCAACCCAAGGTCTCTAGTCCACTGAACCTGGCATCAGCCAGGTTTTGAAGTTTGACCCCTCGAACGGGACCCAGAGAGGCAGGGACAGCTCTACGCCCCTTGCCAGCAGGAAGCAGTTTCAGAAGCAGAGACCTCCGCCCCTTTTCACCAAAAGAATTTGGTTCCTATTTGTTTGAGGGGGGTGATGGGGGCGGGGCCCAAACCAAGATCTTCGCTCTTTGCCTCAAAGGGAATCTGACTCACAGGCCCCAGACCCTCATCTCCCTTTGAAAGCCTTAGCCTTACCTTTTAATCTTATTCAGATCTGGCTCCCTTTTGTCTATAGGCCCCAGAAAGGCCTTCCTTTATCTCCTTTTGAAAGTCCTAGCCCCACCTTGATTTTGTGCGATGCCTTTCAAACTTCTGCCTTCCTGTTCCCTCCATTATCTATTCCCACTGTCTATTCAATCTCCCTTGACCCTCCCTGCATTTCCCTATTCTCCACTACCCCTCCCTGTTTCACATGCCCCCACCTACTTGCCCATCCCCCTTTTCCTTGGTTCTCCTTCCCTTTTCCTCTGGCTCCTAGTAGGACCCCTCAGGCAGATCCTCCTCACCCCTTGATTATGAGACTGCTCCGAGCCATCCATAGCATTGTCAACTCCACCCGGCCTGACCTAGGACCTAGCTGCTGGCTGTGTATGGATGCACAACCCCCATACTATGTGGGAGTGGCAGTTAATGGTTCTGTTCCCATAGCCCAGACTCGGAAAATTGTCGGTGGGAACAACCTAAGTTGACCCTGGGGGATGTCCAAGGAAAAGGTACCTGTCTTACCTCATCCACCACATCCCTGAAAACTTCTCCTTACTCTCCTGTCTGTAATAGTACTGTGGTTGTTCCCCAATCCTCCTCCTCTTTTTATTCAGGGCCATCCGGCACTGGTGGGCCTGTCTGGATGGGATCACACAGTGTGTCTCCGCTGCAGTGTTCCTAAAAGAATCTGAGCCTCTATGTATATTAGTCTCATTATCCCCAGGGTCTCCCTTCTTCAGGGCCTGGAGGGTTGGGAGTACTTCAGTCATGAGGGCAGTGTGTCCTACTGAAGCAAGCGAGCCGTTCCCCTCCTCATCCCTATCCTCAGTGGGGTTGGGGTTAGTGGGATCAACTGCTGTGGGTACCGCTGCCCTAGTCCGAGGAGAGGCCAGTTACCAGGAACTTAGTGCTCAGGTCGATGCAGACCTCAGTCAGTCATCTGGAGCACTCTACATCCCAACTGGAGAGACAGGTCAACTCCTTGGCAGAGATGGTTCTGCAGAACCAGAGGGGTTTAGGCTTATTGTTTCTCAGGCAAGGTGGCCTTTGTGCCGCCCTAGGGGAGGCCTGCTGTTTCTATGCCAATAACTCAGGTGTAGTTCAGGAGAGCCTTTCCCTGGCACGGAAAAATATTGCAGACAGGCAGAGGGAACGAGAAGGGAACGAAAATTGGTACCACAGCCTGTTTTGGACTTCCCCATGGTTAACCATTCTTATTTCTGCCTTAGCCGGGTCTTTGCTCCTCCTTACTATAGCCCTAATTCTTGGTCCTTGTCTAGTTAATCGGCTCCTTGACTTTGTTAGATCCTGTATTAATTTAGTTAAGTTACTGTTGGTTAAAGGTCCCCGTTATCAGACCCTGGTGTCTGCCTTCTTTGCACCCTATAATGAGGCAGCCCCAACCACGTCAAGGGTTTGACGTGGTACACAAAAGAAGTGGGGAATGTAATGCAGAACATTATTTTACCATTTGGGTAGTAGAACCCTTTAGGCCATGGAAAACTCCAAATTCCTTAGCAAGACCCTTATCTGGCTGCTCAGGCCACAGCCCTCAGATCATATCTCTGGAAGCCTCCATTGTGAGAAAGTTTGCAGAGCATTATCATATCTACACAGAGGGAGAAGGGTGTCCTTGACCAGCCCCCCCCAAAAAAACCTCTTCCTCTTGCCAGACTTCAAAGATCCATCCCCCTCCCTGTCCTGTATACTCCCTATATAAACCCTAGCTCAACCCCTGATGGGGGCTGCTTGATTTGGATGTGAATATCCCTGGCAGCCGCGCGCTAATAGCTAATAAAGTCCACAATTTAAAATTAGCTTGGGTCGTCAACTCGCCTATAGGGATGAGAGTGGCCCCAGGAGACTCAAGGAAAGGTTAGATAAGAGGCAGTTAGAGCACCAAAAGAATTTAAGTTGGTACGAGGGATGGTTCAACCGTTCCCCCTGGCTTACTACTTTACTGTCTGCCCTTGCTGGTCCCCTGCTACTCCTCCTTCTGTTACTCACCCTCGGGCCTTGTGTCATCAATAAGTTAGTGCAATTCATCAATGATAGGGTTAGTGCAGTAAGGATTCTGGTTCTCAGGCACAAGTACCAGACCCTAGACAACGAGGATAACCTTTAATTCTGCTCTATGATTAGAGCTACCCTCAAAGAAAATGGGGGAATGAAGGAGGCAGAAATCATGAGGCAGAAATCATTCCGTGGAGTATGGAAACTACCCGGAGGGCCCAAGGTTTAGGGACAGGTGCAGCCAGGCACAGTAAAAGGTCAGAGCAAGAAAAACAAGGAAGATTTGGAGTGCCAAACGGGATATCTGTGGTCATGCACCTGAGTCCCCACCCCGGACTTATGCAAACAATTCCCAGAAATAGCTGAGCTCATAACAGTTTCTAGGGTGCCCCTCAGCAGTTTCTAGAACCCTCTCGTGACCGGAGTTTTTATTCAAACTAACCAATGATCTTGCTCCTCGCTTCTGTACCCGCGCTTTTTTGCTATAAAATGAGACCAAAGAATCCACCCGGCGCGCCAGTCCCTCTAGGTGACTGAGTCGCCCGAGTACTCGTAAGTTCAATAAACCTCTTGCTATTTGCATCCGGAGTTGTGTTCGCGTTGATCCTGGGAGGGTTTCTCAAGGTCGGAGGACTACCCGAACATTGGGGTCTTTCAGGATCGTATAGTGTGCAATAATAATAATTGTTGTTGATGTTTAGTTCTGTTTAGTCGTGTCTGACTCTTCATGACCCTATTTGGGTTTTTCTTGGCAAAGATACTGGAGTGGTTTGCCATTTCCTTCTCCAGCTCATTTTGCAGATGAGAAAACTGAGACAAAAAGGGTTAAGTGACTTCCCCAGGGTCACACAGCCATTAAGTGTTTGAGGTGCGGTTTGAATTCAGAATTTCCTTTGAACTCCAGGCCAAGGACTCTATCCTCTGCCTCTTAGCTACTTGCAAGATAATGAAATCTCATAAATGTTGTCACACACTAAACCAGCACTACTACGCTTATAGTGAAAGAAACAGGGAGAGAAGAAAACCATTGTTGCTGGTATCTCTGGAAAACGAAAAGGAGAATACAGTGGATCCATTTTCCAAGACTGTTGTTTTATTTGGCTTTTTTCTTTCTCTTCAGCAGATTTCTAAGCTTTTGAGTTCATCAAAAGCATTTTCTTACTTCTGCTGAGCATTTTGCTAAGTTCATGGGCTGTGGGCAAAAGATAGATAAGATTCCGTTCCTGTCTTCAGAGAGCTTACAATGTATCAGAAAAATAAATATGTGTAGTATTCAATTAAAATATTAAATAAAACATAATGAGTGTTTAAGAAGGGTACAAAAAGGTGCTGTGAGTACAGAGGAAAAAAAGATCGTTTGTGGGTAGGAGTATTAGGTAAGGTTTGCCTCTAAGTTGAGAATCAAAATGATAGATAGGATTTCAATAGGCAGAATGATTGAATGAATGAATGGAAAGCTCTTACTAGAAGATACAAATGGGCAGCTAGGTAGTAGAGTGGTTAGAGTGCTAGGCCTGAAGTCAGGAAGACTTCTTTAGTTTAAATCTGGCCTCAGACACTTATCAACAATCTGACCCTGGGCAAGTCACTTAACCCTGTTTGCCTCAGTTTCCCCATCTATAAAATGAGCTGGAGAATGAAATGGCAAACTACTCCAGTATCTTTGCCAAGAAAACCCCAAATGGGTTCAAAAAGAGTTGGACATGACTGAAACGACTGCACAGCAAAAAGGGGATTCAAACAGAAAATTATCTCTATCTTCTTGTACCTTACATTAAAATGGTAAATACAATCAGTAACCTGGGAATGGGTTAGCGTCTGGGATGTCACAAATATAGTGAGAGCTGAACAATAGACTGCTTCCTAGAGGAAATGGTGATCTGATTATAGTTTTCAGAAAGAAAAATGGAGTGGGAAAAACGCATCTTAGTCTTAGGAAATGAGGCATCAGAGGTATAGACTTAGAAAAACACAGGTTTTATTCAAGAGATGGCAAGTCTTCTAGTTTGGCTGAGGGGTAAATTTCTATGGGGCTGTTCAGCATATTCCTAATCCATCTTTAACCTACCTCTCCCTTAAAGAAAAAAAGACTGAGCTTTTTAAGCTATTGAATCAGATTCAAGTGGAGAAAGCCTAGGGAGGTGTGATCCCTGTAGTTAGCTGTTACTTGCTGCCTCCCTGACCTGAGATTATCTGTCACTAGATAGGAAACTATAATAATACTAATACCTTGCACTTACATTTGTATAGGGCTGTGCAATTGTCAGAGCAGGTGGTGGTTCTAATTGCAAGTTAAGCAGGGGGTGATTTTCTATTTCTTTGCTCAGAGTTATGGAGTGTGATTTGGGAAAATTTCCATTAGTATACTTATTTTTTTTTAAACCTGAGGAATTCACAGTATTTGCTCTCAACTGAAGTTTTTCTTGGAAAAAGAGGGGAAAAAAAAGGTTTCCCTTGGGAAAAACAGAATACCAAAGAACAAAGAGATCACTGTAGGGGATTTTCTTGGGATTAGAAAAGGAAGGCTATTAGGCAGATGCTTTAATAAAGGGCTATTTTTTCAAAGGCAGATGAAGATGTTCCACCAAAATAGAGAAGTTCAGATGAAAGGGGATATCTAGCAATTCTAGATTGTACCTTTTAAATTAAAAAATAGCAATGGTGATAATGGAACTGAGAAATTTGACTCAGTTAAAAAGACCAAGTCTAGAGATGTATGCAGGAATAGCTTTAGATCTGGAAAAGAACTCAAAGGCCATTGTCCAACCCCAATAAATTACAGAGTCTATTCTAAGAAAGAGCCAAATTAAGTTAGGGTGTATGTACATAGTTTAAGGTCTCTCAAGCTGGCTTGACATGCATTGCATGGGAGTTCAGTCCCAAGCTGGACTGTTCAGAACTGGCTCAATTTAAGGGTTGGGGGTACAGGGTTATATGCCCTTTGAAAAGTAGGTGTTCCCAAGGGATGCCAATCAACTCTGGTCAAAACATGAGGTCTTGAATACTTGACTTAGGTCACTTAATCTTGGTCAATAGCGGCTGGTATCATCCACCATTGGGTTAGAGGAAATACCACTCCTAGTCTTGGGAATCTATCTCCACCCAAACCTAAGTAGGATAAAATCAATTTAGGCCTGGGTTGGAGTTTGACCAGGATAAGAAGATTCAATGCAGTCTCATTATCAGTAATGTCCTTCTGTAGAACTTTGGACAGAAGGCGGGAGGGGGGGAGAAGCTGGGAGCTCTGAGTCTCCAAGGCACCAGATTACCAAGAGAAATCATTTTTCATACCATCGAGTCTGACTCCTTCATTTTACATACCAGGAAACTGAGGCCAAGAGAGGTAAAGTGATTTTTCTCTAGGTTACATAGATCATAAGCTTTCCAAAAGTGCTCCTCAACTTCCTGTCCTAATTCATTCTACTGCTATCAAATATCTATAATTTCTCTCAATATATGGTTCTGTTCCTATGGAAATTATTGTTCATCTTTAAAATGTGTTTATGTTTTGCTTTGCAAAGAGTGTGGTGAGTATGGGCCATCATATAAATGTTACTAGCTTAGATAGTGATGAGAGCGGAAATGAAGACAAGCCTTTACCCAATCTTAAGAAGATGTTGACACAACTCTACTTTCTGATTGGTCTATGACTATAGGAAAGCATGGACTGTATGACCAAGGCATGCAGGGAGCTGTCGGTGCAGAATTCCATTTCTGATCACTAACTTCTTTAGAACACCTGAGTCATTTTTGTTTGTGACCTATAACTTGGAATCGAAGTGGATGGAAAACCAGACTAATTGTTAAGAAAATATGGGTTTGAATTCTTCCTCAGATACTTAGTATATACTTAGCACCTTCAAAGAATCATAGGATCATAGATTTATTTAGAAGGGACCTGAAATACTGTCTTACCTACTCCCTAACTCCATTTTAATATAATGACAATGAGGCTCAGAGGGGATACAAGACTTGCTCTAGGTCATGTAGTTTCTCTCAGCCTCAGTTTCCTCATCTGTAAAATAGGGATAACAAGAATAATTATCCTTTAGGTTTTCTGTGAAGATCAAATGGGATAATGTATGTAAAGTGCTTTGCAAACTCTAAAGGCTCATATAAATATAAATTGTTATTACTGTTTTTACTGTTATTGCTATTATTATTATTTTCTAACTGCCTAGCTTCATTATCAATTAGTTTGGCTACAGAATGAGTTAATGAACAAATAAAGTTGAGAATTTTTGGGTAAAAGACCACATAGAAGTATAGGAGTGAGGATGGAATTTAGTAATTACATATGAGCAGACTGACTAAAAAGCTTTTGAATGAAAACCACAAGGAACTACTTTAATCTTAGTTATTTCAGATGTTGGGGACCCTATTCTCAGTCCTACAAAAAATGCTTCCAGCAAAACCTGGGGCAATAGTTCCCATAATTAGAAAACCACATTTTAATGCAAACATTTACAAGGAGAATGCTTACTTAGCTCCACTGCTGTGCAAGGCAATTAAGTGTGTTCAGGCAAACAGAAACTTTGTCATTGTTATAGCAGAAAAAAAAGCAAAGCTTCTATTTGAACTCACTGGTACTTCGAAAAGCCCATTTCATAAAAGCCTCCTTCCTTTGTAACACATGAGTGGTGGCACTTCCCTGATGCATTCCTTCACCTTCTCTCTGCATTCACTGGCAAACCTCAGGCTTAGGTTGCTGGCTCCTCCTACTGGTGTCTCAGGGACAACTCTTTTTCTCTTGTCCTGGGTTCTTCTTGCCCACTTTTCCTTTGAAGACCAGGATTCTGGTTTCTCCTTCTTCCCAGTCATGCAAACTGAAATAAGTTTGTAACCTCTGCTAAATGGAATTTACTTCAACTAGAAATGTTCTTAGGTCATACAATTTAAGAGCTGGAAGACACCTTAGAGATCATTTAGACCAGGGGTTCTTTAATTTATTGTGTCCTGGACCCTTTTGAACACTTCTCAGATTGATATTTTTAAATGTTTAAAATACAATGCATAGGATTATGAAGGAAAATAATTATACTGAAAGATAGCTATCAAAATGTATCTTCAAAAGTTTATATAGTCTCTGTAATCCATCCATGGATCCCTTGGGGATTTGTGGCTGCTATGTTACAGATTGCTGATCTAGCCTAATGTCCTTACTTTATGCTTAACAGAGAGTATAGAAGTGACTTCCCCAACATCACTGGGAGCAAGTAGCAGAGCTGTGACTGGTCATTGCATTGATCAGACTTCTTAATTCTTTCCAAGTTTTTCTTTGTAGCATTGTTGTTGGTCTCCTTTTGCTCACTTCATTGCATCAATTCATACTACCCAGAGTTGTCTGAAACGGTCCTTTTTTGTCATTTCTTACGGCACAATAATATTCTATTACATTCTTATGCCAGAATTTATTCAGCCATCTCCCAGCTGTCTAAGAGACAATATAAGGGCACCTCCATTAGGCTTTGGTTCTTTGCTTTGATTTCCTTCACTTTCAATCTTTCTTTCGACATCAGAAAGTTTGCTGTGATTGCTGTTAACCCCTTCCTGGTATTATCCTTCCTTTCCCTTAATACCTGTTCCCATCGTTACCTGTTTCCTTGTTAAGTTTGATATATTTCTATATAAAAATATTTGTGAGTATGTGTGTGTGTGTGTGTGTGTAGGGGAAATTCTACCTTCCTTCATCATTTTAGATAAAACTGAGATTTATCTGATGCCTGATCTCCTTTCTCTATGCTCACATACCATTCTTCTCATACACATTTTTGTACTTTTCAACACCAGTGTATTCCTTTTATTTTTCCTTTCCATTTACTTTTTCAGGTCCTCAAAGCAATATCAATCCATTCCTCTACCTCTATTTTTTTTTTCTTATTTTAACTTCCTTAATAGAAAGACATTAAGGTTCTGAAGGTACACTTGTTTCTTCTCAGTGAGAATGTTATTTTTATGTTGACATACATGCTTTTCAAATTGCTCAGGTGAATTTATCTCTCTAGGATTTTTAAAAAATTCTTTTATTTGTGTTTCCAAGTTCCTACTCCTCTAAGGTCTTTTCATAAGAAATGCTTGAGAAGTCCTTTATTATTTTAAAAGTCCATTTCTCCCCCTTAAATCATAAATCCTTTTGAAATATTATATATAAAAATCTTGTCTTGTGGAAGCTTCCATGTCTTCTGTAATTCTGACTCTGGTTCCTTGGAACCTGAACTGCCTTTTAAAAAACTATTTACAGTATCTTTTCCTTTTTGTGGGAGTTCTGGATTTTCGCTATGACATTCCTAGGACTTTTCATTTTGAGATATCTTTCAGCAAGTGATCAATGAATTCATTCTGTTTTCAAGTTCACCTCTGGTTCTAATATATCTGCACAGTTTTTAATTATTTACTTTTTTGAAATTTAATATCTAGGCTGGTAAAAACATATGTTTTTCAGAGAGTTCAGTGATTCTTAAATTATTTGTACCTAATCTATTTTCTAGGTCAATTGTTTTCAATATCAGATATCTTACATTTTCTTCTATTTTTTTCAGTCTTTTGATTGTATCCCAATATCTTCAGCTTTCTTCCAGAATCACTGATTTCTATTTGACAGTTTTCAAGGAATTTGTTACTAGGGTACTATTTACCATTTTCTCTTTGAAGTTATTTATTCTTTTTCCAATTCTATCCTTCAGAGCTTTTATTACATTGTTTCCCTCTTGCTTCATTTCTTGTAGTCCTTGTGGAAAATCCTTTCACCTTGCCCTCCTCCCCTTTAAGTGTTTGCTTGAAGTTGTTACTGAGTTAATTGCTCTTTCTTTGGGGCATTTTCTGCATCTTCAATAATTTCTGATATGATCGCTGTTTTCTTTGATTTACTAATGTATCCAGACTTAGTTCCTGGGTTGAGCCTTTGTTCTAGAGTTAAACTCTGTCTCCTGCCATTTTTTTGGGTGGGGTCTTTGGAGCTGCTTGGTATCACCCTTGGTCACTGTGTTCCTATGCTGACCTCTACCTCCAGAGGTTAGGCCCTCAGGATCTTTTAGGTTTAGAGCACTGGATCTTTAGGGTCCTATCTAGTGCTTCAAGAAAGATTGTTAAGGGTTTCAGAAGTCCTGGGTCTGGGGTGCCTTTATCTGAGCATGGTCCTCACTTCCCTGATTATTGTCTACTGCCAAGGCTTCCAAAGTCCCCACACTGGGGTCTTCCTTGGGGGAGTTCTTCACTCTTCCTTTGGAGACAAAGTATGCCTTTCTAATTCCTTTCTGGTCATGTTGAGAACCTTCCTTGTGTTGAGACTAGCTTTGCTGGTGAACCCTTTCCTACTGACCTCAGACTTCCATCTGATCTTATTGTTTTCATTACATTTTTCCATTATTATTTAGTACAGTACAACATCCAATGTTTTTCAAGAGTGGTTATGTGGGACCTGGCTGGTCTACCCCCAATTTAGGTAGCCAGTTTCAATGGAAGACCTCTTAAATTTACATGGTACTCTGGACGCAGGAAGTAGTCATTATACATTTAACAAACTAGGTTGTTATCATTGTATGTATTGTTTTTTAGTTCTGCTTATATCACTTAGCTTCAGCTCTTCCCAGATTCTTCCATGTTTCTCAGAATTCCAACTAAATATATTTTTATTGCGTAATAATATTCCATTACACTCAATTTGTTTGTCAATTCCCCATTTAGTGGGTTAGAATTCCCGAATTGTTATTTAGCTGAATGTAAGGACATAGAAGAGGAGAGAGGAAAAATTGTTCTGTCATTTATATTTATAACTCTTCCAAGCATCAGGAAAAACTCTTAAAACTATCTCAAACCTTAGAAATTCTTAGTTAATCTCTACATACCTTGTGAAAGACAATTCAGAGCCAAGGAGGCAGCTTTGAGTGGTGAGAAGTTTATCTGACTTGGGGGTAAGGACTTTCCATTTCTTTATACCTCATACTTAGAAACCTGCCTGTTTTGTTTGTTTGGCTTAAATATGTATGTGTGTGTGTGTGTCACTCAAAGGGAAAGTTTTCTTTTATGTTTGTATCAATTCACTTTTCCCTTACTTTCATAATATAAGTAGTTCCTTTGAAGTTGTATGAAATAATGCATTAAAGGGTGAAGAAACCAATTCACCATGGCCCAAATTAGACACTGCTAATTCACACAGTGATGTCCTGTAACATTCTCTTATAAAATGTCACAATCCCTAAAGGGGGAAAAATCAGAACAGGGAAATGCAAATTTAAAAAAAAGAAACATTCAACTTCCTGACCCAATAAACAAAATTAGCATTATTGGATTCCCCCTTTTGAATTTGATGTGTGTTACGTTCATAGAACCATAGACTTGGAACTGGAAGTTCCTATATTTCAGGCACTCATATTTTAAAGATAAGGAATTGTGGCCTCAAAGGCTAAATGATACCCCAAAGTCTCAGAGATAGTAGCAGAACTGGGATTTGAACTCATGTCCTGTAATTCCAAGTCTATGATCTTTACACTGCACCGTGCTGCTTCATATGACTTTTTATAGTCCTTATCTACCCTTTTGCTTGTTCATCTTTCTGACGGTTCTGAAACTCTCTTTAAAAGGCAGAATCTCAAAACCCAACTGTCTATAACAAATTTTAAAGTATCAGGTTTGTATTCTCTCCCACAGTCCCCTACTTCACCCTTCCCCACCATCCCACTCTCAAATATTGTGCTCCAAGTTGAGCATTTCGGAAGCCCTCATAAATTAATGTTGATGTTTTTAGGAAATTTCTGAATCATGGCAGTAGTGGTTGGGGACCAAAATTTAATTAGAAACACAAGCTAGGTGTGTGACTGTAAAGTCTCAGACTCCAGGAGATAAAGAGGAAATCAGTTGGGGGCAGTGGGAGGTGGGAGATGTGCACTGGGACAAAGTGTGTTAGTAGTAAGGGAAAATAACATTCAGATCCAAAGTGGAGGGGGGAAGGCAGAAAAAAGAGAAGGAACTGCATGAACCAATTTAACTTTGCTTAAGATTTAGCTTGTGTGAATGTGTACATGTGCATGCATGCATGCGTGTGTGTGTGCATGTGTGTGTGTGTGTGTGTGTGTGTGTGTGTGTGTGTGTTTAAGGCAGCAACATTTTCCCCTTGATTGAAATTGGATGATGGCAGCAACAAAACCCAAACAGAGAATAATTAAAGAGTGTAGGGGTAGCTAATGAAATGAAAATACTTTTAAAAGGATGAAAGCAAAGTGTTGTTAGCACACCATGTGGTTAACCCATGCACCTTGCTGCTGTGGAAACATAATAACACAGAGTCAGAGCCCATGAAGCAAATAAGCGACTTCCTGGGTGGAAGTATGGCACTCTGGGAAGAGATTAACTTTTCCAGCTATGGGGGCATTTTAACCTACTGAAGCAGTGATTTGATAAATGGTACCATTGTGGCTCAAGGGAATGCTTCCAGTTTGTTTCAAAAGGGAAAGTGCCGTAAAGATCATAGATTCATAAACTTAAGATGGAAGGAACCTTAGAAGCCATTTAGGTTAACCCTCTTATTGTACAGATGAGTAAATTAAGGCTCAGGGAAGTTAAATGACCTGTCCAGGTGGTAAAAGTAATGTTTCAGAGTCAGGAGCTGAGCACAGGTCCTTCAACTTCAAAGTAATTGTTTTTGCCTAAATGAGCTTGTGACATTTTTGGTCTTTTTCAGTATAAGAAGAGAGGAAGTATTTAACAGGTATACCTCTTTGAGAGTGCTCAAATCAAAGCCATTATATAGTCATATAAAAATGCTCTAAATCAGTATTGATTAGATGAATGCAAATTAAAACAACTTTGAAGTATCATCTCACACCTATCAGATTGGCTAAAATAAAAAAAGGGGGGAAATCACAATGTTGGAGGTGATTTGGAAAAATTGGGACAATAATACAATATTTTTAGGACTGTGAACTGATCCATCTGTTTTGGAGAGCAATCTTGAATTATGCCCAAAGAGTTATTAAACTGTGTTTATTCATTCACCCAACAATACCACTATTATATCTGTTTCCTCAGGTGAACAGGGAAAAAGGAAAAGAACTTATATATACTAAAATATTTATAACAGCTCTTTTTTTTTGTGGTGGCAAAACACTGGAAACTGAGGGGATGCTCATCAATTGGGAAAGGACCAAATAAGTCATGGTATTTGATTGTGATAGAATACTACTGCTCTGTAAGAAAAGATGAGCAGGTTGATTTTAGAAAAAATGTGGAAAGACTTCTATGAAATAATACAGAGTGAATTAGCAGAACAAAGAGAATGTTATATACAGTAACAGCGATATTGTTTGAAGAATAACTGTGAATGACTAAGCTATTCTAAAAATATGAATAATCAAAGCAGCTACAAAGGGTTTATGAAGAAAAATGCTATCTGTCTCCAAAGAAAAAACTGATATATAGAAGTATGTATTGTGTGGTTCCATACACACATGCACATGCACACACATACACATACACATACACACACACACACACACACACACACACACACACAAATATTGGCCTTCTCTAGTACAGAGGGAGGGAGGGAGACAACTGGGAATTCAAAATGTAACAAAAAATAAATAAAATCAATAATTTAAAGAGTATGCTCAATTTTGCAGTGGAAGCATTGGAGTTTTCAAAATCTCCCGAGTTTTCCTTAGTAAACCATTAAGAAAAGGGAAAGTGGAAGAGAGATTGAATGTTAATATTTGGAATTCCATTCTTAGTAGATTGCTGTAGCATCCTCTTAAATTTCTGAGTTGATATATGCATCACAAAGGAATAACAGTTCATTTAGAGAGAATTCTAGAGGGAATTTTTTTTTTTTACAAAATCAGGATTTCTGGCTAATGATACATATCCTTCCTTCCCTCCTTCCTTCCTTCTTTCCTTCCTTTTTCCTTACCTCTCTTCTTCCTTCTGTCTCTGTCTGTCTTCCTAAGAAACTGTTTTCCTCAACTATTACTCTTGATTTTTGGTTGTGTTTGCACACAGAGAGACATATGTATCATGTATACATAATACATATATTATGCATATATATTATATAATAGTTTATTATAGTTTATATGTTTATCAAAGGCATGGTCTGTAATCCCTTTCTTAACTAACCTTGTCATACCTTCTGTTTGGCGGCCCAGCACACAGGTACTTTCAGAATTGCCATAGTATAATGAATTAGTCCTTTAAATTAGCATCCAAACTAAAATTCCACCTTTTGCAGTGAGCCTTTGCCAACTCCTCTTAATTCAAGTACATCCCCTCTGTAAGTTATTTCCTATTTATCCTGTTTCTCTCTTGTTTGTACACAGTTATCATTTTGTCTCCCCCATTAGATTGTAAGCTCATTGAGGGTAAGGACTGTCTTTTGCTTCTTTTTGTACCCCCAGCACTTACCACAATGCTTGCTATATAGTAGGCACTTAATGTTTATCAATTGGTTTTTGATATCTTTTTTATTCTATGCTAATTTATGGCTTTTTGGAGGCAAAGTATCATTTTTGTTAAAAATATCTTATGTTCCATCATTTACATGGGAGATGCTGAATTTAACCCATATCTTTAGGTTCCTTACTCTGTGTTCTTTCTGTACCACTCTACTTCAAAAATTAGGCTACTAGACAGAAACCAGATGACCCAAACAGGAAGCGAAAATTTAAATCTGGTTTCTTTGACTCTCTTAGCATCCCCACAAAAGCTTATTTATATAGACAGCCTTTTAAAGTTTACGAAATACTTTCCTTACTGTGATATGGGTAGGAGTTGAATCCAGATGGGTGATTTCTTAGGTACAGGAAATTTTCAGTGAGGAAATTCCCTCCACCAATGCTGATCAGTACCTGTTCTGCAATTTATAGTCTTAAAAGCATCACATTGTACATTGAAAACCTTACCAAGGTCATCACAAATATAAGGAATAATAAAATTTGGCTTGCCCCAGGTCCTCTTAGAGGCCCTCTAGATGGTACAGTGAATAGAGTCCTGGACTCAAGAAGATCAAACTTCAAATCTGGCCTCAGATACTTACTGATTGTGTGACTGGGCACATCGCTTAACCTTTGTCTACCTCAGTTTCCTCATCTCTAAAAAGGGGATAATAATATCAGCTACCTCACATGGTTGTAAGGATCTGTTGAGATAATCAGCACAGTCCCCTGGCACATAGTAAGTACTTAATAAATGTTTGTCCCCCCCTTTCCCATTGAATCCAAGGCCAATTTTCCATCTGCCACAACACTGTACCTCTGGTCATAGGTTGTATAAGTTAATTCAAAACTTTAAAATGCATTATCTCTCATCACTGTAGATAATATTCTGGAGCATATCACACTCGCTCTAGGACTTGGTAGACAATCTAAATTGGGGTTAAAAGGAAAACTGTTTCTATTAGCTAAACATTCTAGTATAGGATCTCTCCAATCTTAGTAGGCTAAGGCCCTCTGGTCATAAATCTATAGTCTCTTGATGTGATTTTATCTCAAGGCTTTCTAACTTCATGGAACTAACAAATCTACCCTGACATTTGAGAACTCTAGGATCCTTTCTGAATTAAGATGAGGCATTGGAGTAGGACTACAGAGTAGCAATATAGTAGGATTATAGAGAGTTTCGAGGAATCTGTACTCTTATTTTATCAGTGAGGACAATGAAATTCAGAGAAGTTAGGTGATCTCCTTGGGTACAGAGTTGGAACTGGAATTCAGGTCTTCTAATTTTTTTCAAAATTCCTTTTGATTTTTGTTTTTAATACATTTTATTTTATTAAATATTTCCTAATTGCTTGTGATATTTTTTAATATTCATTTTTTTTAGGATTTTGACTTCCAGTAACTCTCCCTCCCTTCTTACCTTCCACCCTCCTTGAGAAGGCAAGAAATTTGATATCAATAACATGTGTGAAATCATCCAAAACATAATTCCATATTAGACATGTTTCAAAATGGGGAAAAAAAGAAAAAAATTTAAAGTATGCTTCAATCTTCATTCAGTTCTCTCTCTGGAAGTGAATAGCACTTTTCATCATGGGTCATTTGGAACTGTCTTGTCTTGATCAGAATAGCTAAGTCTTTTACTGTTGATCATCCTTGTAATGTTGCTGTTACTATGTACAGTGTTCTTCTGTTTCTGTTTACTTTGTTTTGCATGAGTTCACATTAGTCTTCCCAGGTTTTTCTGAAACCATACTGTTCATCATTTCTTGAAGCAAAATAGTATTCCATCACAATCATATACAAAACTTGTTTATGCATTCCTCAATTGATGGGTATCCCCTCTCTTTTCTCAATTTTTTGAGACCATGAAAAGAGCTCCTGTAAATATTTCAGTACAAAGAGGTCTTTTTCTGTTTTATTTGATCTCTTTCTTATACAGACTTAAAAGTGGTATTACTAGGCCAAAGTGTATGCACAGTTTTTCAGCCATTTGGGCGTAGTTCCAAATTGTTCTCCAGAATGGTTGGATTAGTTCCCAACTCTAGCAACAGTGCATTAGTGTCCCAATATTTCCCCATTCCCTCTAGCATTTGTCATTTTCCTTTTCTGTCATATTAGCCAATCTGATAGGTATGAGGTTGTAGTTTAGAGTTATTTTCATCTGAATATCTCTAATCAATAGTGATTTGGAATTTTTTTTTCATATGACTATTGATACCTTAGAATTCTTCATCTGAAAATTGCCTGTTCATATCCTTTGACCATTTGTCAACTGGGAAATAGTTCTTATTTTTATAAATTTAAAAAAGTTTTCTATATACTTGTAAAATGATGACTTTATAAGAGAAGCTTGCTGTAAAAAATTTTTCCCTAGTTTTCTGTTTTCCTTCTGATTTTGGCTGTGTTAGTTTTGTCTTTTCAAAAGTTTATTAATTTCATGTAATCTAAATTATCTACCTTGCTTCCCATGGTCCTCCCTATCTCTTGTTTGGTCATTAACTCTTCCCTTATCCATAGATCTGACAGTGCTCCCCTGATTTGCTTATATCACCCTTTATATCTAACTCATTTATTCAATTTGACCTCCTAGTATATGGTGTAAGATGTTGGTCTATGGCTAGGTTCAGCCAACCTGTATTTTAGTTTTCCCAGCCATTTTTGACTGTTGAGTTCTTACCCCCAAGCTTAGATCTTTGGGTTTGTCAAACACTGGATAACAATGGTCATTTACTACTGTGTATTGTGTTCCTAATCTATTCTATTGCTCCACCACTCTATTTCTTAGCTAGTACCAGATTGTTTTGATGATTACCACTTTGTAATATTGTTTGAAATCAGGTACTGCTAGCCCACCTTCCTTCACAGTTTTTTTTTCATTGCTTCTCTTGATATTCTTGACCTGAATTTTGTTATTAATTTTTTTTTGGCTGTTTAAAATAACTCTTTGGTAATTTGATTAGTATGGCACTGAATAAGTAAATTAACCTAGATAGAATTTTTATTTTTATTATATTGGCTCTACTACCCATGAGCAATTAATATTTTTCCAGTAGTTTAGATCTATTTTCATTTGTGTGAAAAGTGAAATATAATTTCTAGTCTTTTTCTTTGATCATGATTTTAGGTAGTCCAATAATTCTTAGAATATCTCTACTCAATCTATTTTCCAGTGAGTTGTTTTTTCAAAAAGATATTTAATATTTTCTTCATTTATTTCTTCTTTTGGCTTTTTTTCTTGTCTCATGAAGTCATTGGCTCCCACTAACCTAATTCTAATTTTAAAGGAATGATTTTCTTCAGTGAATTTTTGTACCTCTTTTTGCTGTTTGGACAATCTGTTTTTTAAGGTGTTATTTTCTTCAGGGTTTTTTTTTGCCCCTTTTACCAAGCTGTTAGTATCTTTTCATAATATGCTTCCTTTGCTCTCATTTCTTTACTTATTCTTATTTGATTTTTAAAAATCATTTTTTAGCTCCTCTAGAAATTCTTTTCAGGTTTGTGTCCAATTCACAATTTTCGTTACAGCTTTGCTGTAAAACTAAAATACAGCATTTTCTTCTGAGTGTGTGTTTTGATCTTCCTTGTCACTATAGTAGGCTTTTATGGTGAGGTTCTTTTTTTGTTGATTACTCATTTTTCTATTCAATTTTTTATTTAATTTTGACCTTTATGTTAAAGGTAGGCTTTCTTCCTCCTTCAAACTTTTTTACACAGCTGTTTTCAGAACTACTTATGGAGGTTTGGAAATTTTCATTACTTCCAAGGTGGTGTGATTTGGGGGTCATTAGTCTCCTTTTCTGCACTCTGCTCTTCACCCTGGAAGTGCCCCTGATCCCTTTGGATCACAATCAGTACTGTTCCTTAAGGTCCCTGAATAGTTGTGACCAAAAGCAATACTGCTCCTCAGAGCTCCCAGTTGACCAAAAGTGTTCTTCTTTGCCCTTGAACTGTGACTCAGAAGTGGGTATAGGCAATGGATTTCTTAAACAATACCTATCCTTCATCTAGGAGTCCCCTGTAATCTCTTTCTGACTAATTGTGAGGTCCCCTTTCCATCTCTGGCTTAGGAGGTCCTGAAGCTGCTCCTGTTTTTGTCACACCCACCTAGTCCCACCACTGGTGTTTCACCCACATGGGTTCCAGGCCAGGCTCCACCCCACTGTCACATGTCACTCTTTCCGACCTCCTAAATTATTTTTGGCTAAAAGAATGTCTCACCCTGATGTTTTGTTGGCTCTGCAACTCTAGAATTTGATTTGAGGCATTATTTTAAAGTTGTTTGGAGGAGAATGTTGGGAGAACTTGGTCAAACGTTTTCTCTACTTTATTGTGTTGGCTCTGCCCCAGGCCTTCTGATTCTAAGACCAGAACAACTTCTGGTCACCCAGGTTGTCCCTTCCTGGTCCTTACAAAATCTGAGATCTTATACCATTGTGCAACTGAGTCAAAGTCTTGCTTTCCACTCATCAAACTTTGTGAAAAAATTAACCTTAACTCGCAATTCTCATTGGGTTGGTCGGTTTGTGCTTTGCCAAAGAATTCTGTTAACTATTAACCTATCTACCCCCACGTTAGCAAATGAAATAACTTATATAAAACACTTTGCAAACCTTAAAGTGTCATATAAATGTATTATTATTGTCATTTTCAAAATTCTTCCTAATGATAAAACTTCAGAAAAGCTAAAATAAATTCAGAAAGTGCTAAAATGAGCGAATGAATTAGTGAATCATTGTTTACCATCCGTGATCCATATACTAAGTACTTGGTATACAAAGTGAAAAGCCAAAACTTTTGGATGAAATAACCATTGTTCTCAAGGACCTCATATTGTGATTGAGAAAGACCAGGTGTATAGAAGAGTTCAGCTGCAGGAAAGATGGAAAGGCCCTGGTGGCCTTCAGCATGCAGAGTAAATGGTAAGGTCCAGAGGCCCTTAAGGCTCAGAGGTATGTCAAATGGCAAATCTCAGGGGTGCTCTATATTACCAGAAGGATTATAATGTGTGATTCCTTTCAATAAAAGAATAAGAAGACAATGAATCAATATATAAAGGAGAAAATATGGGTTGTGTGTGTTTTCTGGGGGGAGAGACTATAAGCTCTGTGAAGAGAACTGTCTTAACATTTTATCTCCTCAGGACATAGCACTGTGCTTCATAAGGAATTAATAAAATCGTTGAAGAAATGATTTCTGTTTATGTGCCATATATCTATATGAATAACTACCATAAAATGTTAGATTCTAATGTGTTGATGTTTGTACTGCATTCGGCACTCAGTATGGATGAAGCAAAAAGTAGGTATAAATTACCCTGATACCCATCTTTCAATAGGTATTTTATCATGAAGCAACAGTCATTCCACCCCGTACCCCTCTTCAGAGAAAAAAAAATTCCTCAGCCTGTTATATTCTCTTCTACTTCTCTATTCTCTCCTGAAATGTAAGTATGAGAAAGGAATTAAATGATAATTTGCTGAATTTCTAGGACTGGTTCTGAATATCTTGATAGTGCATATTCCTTCAAGTAGCAAAAATTAAGCTCTTATGAGCCTTAGGGAATTCTGGGAGTTAGGAATGTACTGATTTTCAAAGACCAAGTCTATGCCCTTTTCTGAGAAAAAAGACCTATTTAAGGCTGTAATGGACTCTTTTGTGTTAAGTATTGTCTCTTCTCTTGTTAACTGCTTGCAACCACTGAAAATGACTGGCTGAAAATTGCTTGCTTTTTTTTTTCCCCTCTACTTTTGGTTTAGTAAGGCTAAGTCAGTAAAATCTACTTGAGATTCTTCTGGCTCTTCTTTGGCGCTAACTTTGCATTCTAATTCCTAGAATGCACATCAGTCAAAAATTGGATGGTTGTTTGATTCAGCAAACAATTATTAAATTCCTACTACATACAAAGTAGAATAGTGTTTAAAAAACCTGGACCTGTGATTTCATTGGTCTGAGGAACTCCATGGTAAGGATACTTCTATCAGTGCAGGTCAGTATCTGCTTTGCCAATGTAGTCTTAGTTGCCTAGAGAAATCAGAGGTTAAAAGACTTTCCCAGGGCCACACATCCATTACAGATCAAGATGAAGACTTGAAGGCTATACATCAGGGAAGAGAAATATGAAAATAATTCATTTCCCTCCCTTGGTGAGTTTTTAATCTAGGAGGGGGAGGAGTGAGACGTATAGACACAAAACTATAATTTAATTTAGAAGATAATTAAGTGTATAATGATAGGTAGAATGATAATATAAAGGAAGGGGGGATTATTTCTGCCTGGGGAGAAACGGGAGAACCTTTTAGAGGAGGTGGGCCCTGAACTAGGCTGTGAAGAAGGAAAGAATGTTAGTAGTCAGAGAATAGGGGTGAGAGGGGAGGAGAATTGGATAATTGTTCTGACCATGAAAGACAGTCACATACACAGCTGCATAGAGGCTGCTGAGAACAGTTCAAAATCAGAGAAGAGTGAGCTGATTTAAGCATAGAGTGCATAAAGAGTATTAAAATGGAATAAGCTTGGAAAGAAAATGGGAGACAGATTATAGAACACCTTGAAAACCCAGCTAATGAGTTTATATTTTATTCCATAGATCTTGGGGAGCTACTGAACCTTTTATTATCTCAATAGTAACATGTTACCAACCTATGCATTGGAACAGGCCTGCACAACCTGTGGCCCCTGGGCTACTTATGGCCTTCAGGCCACTTGTGGGCATATCAAAGGGTTTCGAGCAACCAGTGAAAAACGTAGAGGAAAACATCCTTTGTATGTAGAGGAAATCCTTTGGCGTGCTGTAAGCAGCCCAAAGGCCACAGGTTGCCCAGGCCTGCATTAGAAAGATTACTTTTATGGTGGCATGAAGGATGAATTGGAGGAGAGACATGAGGTAAAGAGACCAGTTGGGAAGCTAGGACAAGAGTATAGGCAAGAGATAATTAGGACTTGAACTAGGGGAGGTGGCATCTAGAGTAGAAAGGAAGAACAAATTCAAAGGGTATTTTGGAGGTGGAACCAATTAGAAAATTGACTGTGCAGGGGGAGGGGAGGAAAGGGGTCAAGGATTAATTTATACTTTGCTGCCTAGGAAAAAGTCGGCGCCATTAAGAGAAATAAAGTTAGAAGGGCAAGTTTTTGAGGGAAGGTGATGAGGTATATTTTGGCCATGTTGAGCTTGATGTCCTGAGGAGAATCTTACCAATGTTACCACCTACCTTGTTGGTAGATGGAAGTGAAAGACAAGCTCATTGGAGTTAACAGATTTAGGAGTTAGTAACAGATTTAGGAGAGATGATCATTGAAACCATGGGAACAGATGATATTGTTGGAGGTGGGAGGAGAACTTGTAGATAAAGAAGAAAAACTGAGGAAGCCCATGGGGCAGGGGTAACAAGAAGAGGAAGAATAACTAGCAAAGAGATTAAAAGGGATCCGTCATAATGGTAGAAGAACTATGATAATATAACAGGATCATGAAAACTGGAGGAAGTGAAAGTATCATGAAGGAGAGGGTTGTCAGCAGTTTTGTACCTTGCAGAAAGTTTGAGAAAGAGAAGGATTTAGAAAAAGGCATAACAGGGAGAAGAGTGAGTGCAGTATCAAGGGACTGGGAAAGGATCTGTCTCTACCTTCTTCTCACCAGGAGGGAAGGAGAGACTAGGACCTCCTCTGACAACTCATCTTACTTTTGGATAGCTCTGATTCTGTGGAATAGTGAGGCAAATGCTATGTCTCTGCACCTTTGTACTTAGTTCAGTCACTGTGGGGGCCAACCAGAATATGCCTAATCCTTTTTTCAGATGATAGTCCTTCAGATACTTAATGACAGCTATCTTGTTTTCTCTAAGTCTTTTCTTTTTTCCCCTCCAGGCTAAATATCACCAGTTCCTTAGCCATTCCTCTATTGCATGATCTTTAGTCCCCTTACCATGTTGTTGACTCCCCTCCATGCAGGATCATCAACGAGCTAAGGCTGAGGATTTCACATGATGTCAGTGGTGTAGGGAATTCCTGGATGGGGTAACTCCCTTTATTAATGCAGGTCAGCAATTTTTCTGCAATGTATGTAATCTTAAACAGTTGCTTAGGGTACTGAGATGAGAGAACTGAATAGCATACTCTGGATGTGGTCTGCAATTATCTGCTTCCTTATCACTGCCATTTAATTCAACCATCCTTTTGGGGGCTATCATGATGAAGAAAATGAGTAAACTCAGAAAGGAATAGATATTCCAGAGAGGCAGAAGTTCAGAAAATTGTGTTCAATTTAAATCGCTTCTACAAACATTCACAAAGTACCTGTATTTCCAAAATGATGTGCTAGATACTAGGGATACAGAAACAAAAATAACAGTCTTGGCTTCAAGTAGCGTACAGTCTATCAGGAGGATAAGATGTTTATATAGGCAAGAAAATATGAGATTCTCTGAGAAGAAAGAAAGTAATAACTAGGGGATTGGGCAATACTTGATGCAGGAGATGACAACAGTGCTAAAACTTGAACGTAGATACAGGAAGAGGTGAAGAAGGTATACTCCCGGCATGAGGTATGGTAACATGGAAATGGGAAATGGAGTGACCTATGAGGGCAAGTAACAAAAAGTCCAATTTAGATAGAACATAGTTTGTGAAGGGGACTAATATGAAATCTAGAAAGATAAATTGGAGGCATATTGTGGAAAGCTGAGATGAATAGACAGAGGGTTAAAGGGCACAGTGAGATGGATGGATGACCAAAGTGAGATGGATGGATGGCCGAAGTGAGATAGGGATTGGACGGGGGGAGTGGGATTTCCGCTAAGATGGATCTGATGAAGAGTACTACAAAGGGATTTGTGCTACTCAGAGCAAGAAGCTTTGGATGGCAGGGAATAGGAGAACAAAATGTTTGGAGGTAAGCTGAGGGGACTTGCTTGCCGTAGGGAAGGTGGGAACAGAACAATAATGAAAATCAGTCCTACGATTCTAAGTGACTGCCAGCTGATTGATTGTAGGCAAAGTTGTAGCTTTATAGGCCAAAGATGTGGGAGGGTTATTTTCTAAAAGGACAAAGAAAAATGAGCAAACTTTGCTTCAGACTCTTATGAGTCTGATGATTTGCTTGTAGTGGAGACAAGAATGGGCCATTGGCTCAGGGGAAGGAAGCTGAGCTGGTTTTAGACTTCTCAGGTTGATAGGATATAGAAATGGAAGTGACCTTAGAGGTCTTGCAGTCCTCCTCTCTCATTTTCACTCTACCATTGTTTACTTGTTAGCTCTAATTGGGAGGGTCTATATGTAAATTTATGTAAATGTGCCTCATATATAGCAAGTAATTAATAAATGATTATTAACTGATTGCCTGACTTTCACAGAAAGAAATCTGAACCTTAGTCTTGTGGTTCCCCACTACATCACTTATTGGGGAACCTCTAGATTAAGGCTATGTAGTATGGGAATATTTTGGGGCTACCATTTTGTTATCATGACCCTTTTTAGAGTAGTGGTTTTTTCTGAATAATATTGGTTAGAAACTTGATGACAGGCACCTGAGTCATCTAAAAGCAAGTAAAAGGAATTTAACAGCATTTGGGAAATATCATGTCATTCCTACTCCTACATTTAAGAAGATATATTTAGTGAAAATCATTCAGGATTCACTTTGGAAAGCAAGATGGAAAAGTTGTTCCTAGGAAGAAAACAAAACCAAAAAACACATAACAAAAGATAGATTGCAATAAGTCTTTGCCAGTTTCTGCCATCTGATGTGTATCTTTTCCTTCATGGAAAGCTAAAACCAGCAAGCTGTTTGCTTACCTCTCCAGCCTGGGGGGTGAGTCCACTGGCTGCTTCTTCAAATCCCCTTCCTTATTGATCGCAGCAGCTGTAGCCCCCTAGGCTTACCTGAGCCAGACTGTACTGAGATTGCAGGGGAAGATGCCCTTTGAAAAAACTTTTCTCTTGACTTCTTGTATCACACCCAGTGGATATTTGTGAGACATTGGCAGATGCTTGTGGGGAGGGGGAAATGGAATTGTAGGTTGCCCCAGCTGCCTTTGTTACACTGATCAAATAGCAGTTGTCCCCGTGGGGCTTGTGCCTTTAGCTAAAATGTCGTATCCAGAAGAGCAGCAATGGAAAGAGTGAATGAAGGAGGGAAAAGCTACAAAATAAAAGTTCCCCCAGAGACTAAAGAAGACTGAGCCATTTGCCTCAATAGTCTAGGCCAGCTCTGACTGCTGCATTCTATTATCCCTCATCACATATGGCTGAGTAATGGGACATGACAGGTGTTAGACCATGGTATACACTGAAGGATCTTGTGGAGAAAATGCATTGTTCTAGACTAATTTTTCTTTGGTTCCCCAGATTGCCTCCAGCTTTGATTTCTGGTTCTCCATGTAACTGCATGAGCATCTATATTTGCCAGCATATATCCCAGAAAGGGCTCTATGGAGCCACTCAGTAAAATTTATTTTCTATCATGATTAAGCCCTTCTGATGAAAATTCATACCTCTTATGCTTGCCAAATTTTCATGAGTGTAAAATAGGGCATATATTAAAAATAAAAACAAAAACAGGGTTGTCCTAGTATGTAAGCTTATGACTATTCAATTCCCAGGATATAATATATGTAATACTCTCCTTCCTTAACTCATTTTTTTTTCTACAGGAAGAACAGGCTTCATTCCTCTTTATCTTGGGCTGGCTATAGGAGTGTATTAGGGGCATAAGAAACCTATGGTGGTAGATTTTCACCTTTTGCTCCCATACCACTTTTTTTTTTTAAGGAACACACACATATTTCCAAACCTTTAATTTGTGAGCTTACATTATTTAGGCAGCACCTTCCTGACTTATAATTTGCTGCTCTTAATCTTTTTGGGGATGGGAAATCAGATAACACAACTCAGTAGAACTTTCAAACAACCAACAAAAAAAAGGAAATGAGAAACAATGAGAAAATGTAACTAAAAATGGTCACATAAAGTTCAGAAGGCAAAACAGTGTTTCATAACTTGTATTAATAAAATTATGGTTGGGTTCCAGGAGCCAAGATGGCGAAGTAAAAAGGTACTCACTCTCACCCTCCCCTATCAAACCCAGAAAATATTACCCCAGAGAAAACCCTGAAATAGCTGAACCAGAAGAAAGATGGGGAGCAGCATTGCAGTAGCCCAGGAGGAGATCCTGGTGCCTCAGCATTCTACAGCAAATGGGTCTCCCAGTGCCTCAGCAGAACTAAGGGAGGCAGCACTGCAAGGGGCCCCAGGCAGATAAACAGTCTGCAGCACCCTTCTAAAAGGAGCTAAAGAAAGCTAAAGGAAAGGAAAAGCAGGCAACCTAGAATTGTCTGAAAGTTCCAGCCTTGTTGATTCCAGACCAATACCAGATAAGCTGCCAGAACCCTACAGCCTCCAATTGCCAACATAAGAGGCCCCAGCACAAAAGCCAGTGACCAAGACCTAGGCTCCCAACACAAGAAGCTTGGGTTAGTGCCCTCTGCTCCCCATCAGGAGACTTCAATCTCTTTAAAGGCCAAGGAATAAAGAAACACCATGAGTAAAAAGAAACGTACCATAGATTCATATTATGAGAAGAGTGAAGATCAAGACAGAAATTCTGAAGAGGACAACATTGTCAGCAAACCCACATCTGCAAAGTCAAAAGGGAATATGAACTGGTCTAAAGCCCAAAAAGCCTTCTTAGAAGAGCTCAAGAAGGATTTTAAAAGCCAAATGAGAGAGGTAGAAGAGTCCTTAAAAAATACAGTTGGCCAATTGGAAAAAAAAGTACACTGAAGAAAACAAATCCCTTAAAAATACAATTGGCCAATTGGAGAAGGAAGTAAAAAAAACTAACAGAATAAAATTATGGTTGGAAAGCAGTTCAGAATTTTTTTGTTTTTTTGTTTTTGCCCAACCCATACCTGAATAAAAATACCTTCTATAACATTCTTGACATGTAGGCATCCAGTCTCTGCTTGAAGCCCTCCACTGATGGGAAACTCAAGTTGTAACACAACATATAACCACAATTAGTTTCCCATTTTTAAATTGTTAATTATTAGGGTTTTTTTTCCTCTTCTTAAGTTGAGCAAAGGTTTTCCTCCCTGGGACAGCTGAATTTTCTTCTCCAGCTTCTCCATTCTCCAAACTGTTTTATATATGGCTGCCAAAAAAAAAAAATCTTCCTAAGGTATAAATCATGGCATTCTCTTACTAAGAGACCTTGGATAGCTCCCTCTTGCCTCTAGGATAAAATGCAAATTCCTTATCCCGGAATTTAGAGTTTTCTACAAACTGATTCCAATCTTATTTTCCAGACTTATTGCATATTGATCCAATTCATATACTCTACCTTCTAGTTGTTTCTTGAATTCTACATTCTGTCTCCCATCCTCAAGGCTTTGCATAGGCCAAAACCCATGTTTCACCTCTATATCTCAGAATCTTTATTTTCATTCAACATTCCACTCATATGCCACCTCTTATCCAGTCTCTCTTGATCTCCTAGTTGTTAATGCTTTCTCCAGCAAGTGTAGGTAGAGATAAAGATAGCCAGCAACCACAGAGCAGTGAAATATGGACAATGTCCACCATAATGACTGATTGCATTTTTTTCTTCCTGTCTAAATTTTATTCGTTGGTGAATTTCAGGAACTAACATTCACTTATTTTGCAGATTCTGAGAGAGTATATCACTCAAATGATAGGTAAGTCATAGCTATCATTATTCTTAAGCCTATCCCAAGGCAGAAGTGATGTGTTAGTGGAGAGAGAAGTGAATATGAAGTTACTGGACCTGGTTTTAAATCCTACTTCTGTTCCTTATTAACGGTCAGCAAGGGCAAGTCACCTCATATCTTATCCAGCCTTCCACTTACATCAGATACTTCCTTACTTTTTCTCACGCAAACTGGCACCTTCTACATAAGATCTCCAGACCCTGGTTTCTGTCTGGGAGGAAGGGAATCCACACACCTTTATTACACATACCCTGAGGCAGAGCCATCTTAATTGGCAACTGAAAGAAGGCAAACTTACTTAACTCATTATTTCTAGCTGTCCCCTGGACTTTCCTGTATATTCCATCTATTCATCCAACCATCTACCTGTTCTATCTTTCCATCTACCATAGTAAAATAGGTGCATACCTTATTGAGCTACTACCCCCTTTTTCTGGGCACTGTTTTCAAAGTACAATTGCTTCTGAAAAAAGGCATTCCACTTAATTGCCCTATGAATGAAGTCATCATCCTTGTGAATCCATTGACTAAAACACACCCCCACCATCTGTCATTCCTTTATATGTCTTGATTCCCCCATTAAAATGTAAAATCCTTGAGGGTAGGGACTGTAGCCCAACACTTAGCTTCATACCAATACACAATAAAGTCAAAACAAATGATTTTTCATGTGCTCACTTATTCATTGATGCCTTCTCAAGTTTCCTTATCTGTGAACCTGTTGTATCTGCCAAAAGTAAGTAAACTCTTTGAGAATAGGAACTGATTTGTTTCTGTATTTGTACCCTTAGTGCCTAGCATAGTGCCATACATGATAAATGTTCAATAAATGTCTGGTGACATATAAATTAAATTAAATTAACTTTAGCTAACTTCTTCCCTCTGGGATCAGGCAGAATGAGTCTAATCCTTCTTCCACTTTACAACCTGCTAAAAATTTACACCTACTCATTTTTCCTCTTCTTCTTCCTCCCCTAGTTGTCTTCTCCCATCCATATTTCCTCAGTTCTTTCAACTGATCCTTAGATGAAATAGTTTCAAGTCAGTCCCCATGTCCAAATAAAATAGGTCTGTGTACTTGAAAGAACGAAATTCGGTTAACTATAAAAGAAATCATACAGGAAGCAAGAATTTTAATTAAGATGGAAAGTAGGGTCAAAACACTAGAATTGTGTATCTTGTAAAGACTGACATACCAAAGTGTATGGTTGCTATGTGTGTCATCACCATGGAACATCTGTGAAGGGTTTGACAAAATTTGTCAGGCTTATAATCTGCAAGGCTACTCAAAAAAACTTCATTTAATATTTACATTCTTCTCTGATATATCATTTTCAACTTTCCCATCAGCTAGGATCATTTTTACAACACCTCAAGTGTGTGGGCTGTTCCCAGATTATATGGATGTCTGAGTCATCCAGGTGCTCTTGGTCTTTTCAGCCACCTCTCTCAGAGTGGAGGTGGTGATGAGAGATAAGACTGCCTACTCCATAGCTGCTAGTTGGCTATATAGCCTGTGAGAAAAGGAAGTACTGATGTGACATTTACTGTAAAAATCAAAGTGAGCATTACTTTCTGTAGTCTGGGAGAAAATTTTCTTGCATCTAGAAATTATTTTTAAAAAATTGGAAAACTTGATTCTTTTTACCATTTCATCTAAATCACCACCATCTACCCTTTTTCAACACATATACAATCTGATCCAGTACAATCCAACAAGCACCTACTATGTGTGAAGAATTCTGCTAGTCACTGGGGAGGAAAGGGCAGAAAAGAAGTAGTTTCTGCACTCAATAAGCTTATATTCTATAGACAGGGATGGAGGTAGGGATACAACACATACCATCAGAGAGAAAAGGACTTTGGATGGCTAGATTATAATAATAATTCTTTTATGTGCAAGCAACAAGGAATAGGTTATTTTATTCTACAGTTAATTGAAGCTTATACTTTGAGCTCTAAAATGATGTTTTATTTTAAAAAATTGATAGTTTTTTTCAGCCATTTAAGTATGTGGGGGGAAAAGCCAAGATGGTGGAGTAGAAGGAGCAACCTAGCTGAACTCTGTCAACATTCTCCTCCAAACAACTTTAAGATAGTGTATCAAATTAATTTCTGGGGCAATTGAAACAATAAACAGGCTAAATAAAAGGTCTGTGACATTAGGGTGAGGGCCAGCCCAGAGCACACATGGCTGAATCACCAGTAGTGGGCCTTGTAGGTGGCTACAACACTATTAGCAGCAGTTTGGGAAACTTACCCACAGATATTCCAGAGCAGGAAGGAACATTAGTGCATGTGGCTGCAATAGGAGCAGTGGCCCTTCCTGCTAAAGACTAGAGTGCAAACCAGGAGAGCAGTGACCACACCTCTCCCTGGATCACATCACCATGGGAAGCACCAAAAACTTATAGAGCCCCAGAACTAGCTCTCTAAAGAGCAACACAAAAAAGCCTGAAGCTTGGTAGAGTCCCCCCCACCAAGGTGAACAGAACCTAATTTTAACATAAAGTTCAAAGTCAAGAAATAGGCTGGGGGAAAAGGAGCAAACAATAAAAAGAAACTGACCATGGAAAGCTACTATGTAGACAAGGAAGATCAAAATACAGATTCAGACAAAGACAACAAAAATAGCTACAATTAAAGCCTTAAAGATAAATGCAAATTGGACACAAGCACAACAAGAATTCCTGAGCATGCTAAAGAGAAAAATAAAAGTGATAGAGGAAAATTTGGAAAAATAAATGAGAGTGATACAACAAAATTATGAAAAGAGCATGGTAAAAGAGGCACAGAAATAGTGAAGAAAACAAGAACTTAAAAAAAGAAAAAAAACAGAATTGGCCACGTGGTAAAAGAGGCACAAAAATTTACTGAAGAGAAAGACCTCTTAAAAATAAAATTAACCAAATGGAAAAAAGAGGTAGAAAAGCTCATTGAAGAAAATAATTCTGAATATGTTCACCTTTCCTTGATGACTAAGTGCAAAGATCACCAGCCTTTTTGTTAGAGGAAATTATGGCAGTGGAACTCCTCTTTCCATTGGGAATCTCTTTATGCTAGAAGGGACAGGCAGACATGGTGATAGTAAATAGCTCATTTAACTATCCTATAAACCTCCAAGGTATATTGGTCAGGGAACTCAGAATCACATTGGTCATCATTGTGAATATCAGTGATATCCTCAGGGAATATCGAGATAGGTAATATTTATGTTTGTCTCTGTACTAATTTGTCCCCAGCTACTGTGCTTTTAAAATGTCTTTCTGCTTTTCATTGTCTTTTTTCTCATTCTTCTTTTGCTAAGCTGTTAGTCTTCACTTTGAGCTGCTGCCATGCTGTCTGTCTCCATTAACCCCTCCTTCCCTTCAGATTAGCTATTTATTTATAATCTGCAGTAGACTTAAAAATCAGACAACCAAGCTTGTTAGAACTGTGTTTAAAATAGTAGTCTCAGAATGAGGACTTGAAGGCCTCTCCCATAGGAGTAAAGTGTATTAGCTTTGGTATTTGGACTTCATCTATTGTTTTTTGGACTTCATCCAGTGCTTCATTCACCCCTGCTTCCCCCCCCTCCACACATACACCATTTCCAGGTTCTTATCTATATGAATTCTATGTAAGCGACATATTAGTGTACTTTCTTCTGCTGCTCACTTTGATGAGATTATTTGGTGTAGCAGAATGAATATTGGAGTGGAAGGCTAGAGATTTGGCCTTTAGTTTTATTCTCCTGCATGTGTGATTATGGGCAAATGACTTAATCTTCAGTTTCTTCACATTTAATGTGATAGGACTGAGTTACATGGTCCCCAAGGTTATTCCTGGCTCCAGTTTTATAATCTTAGTACAGAGGCAACCATGGTATACTAGATGGAGAGATGACCTCAGAGTCATAAAGACTAGGATTCAAGCTGATACAAACCAGCTGTGTGACTCTGGGCAGTTGAACTAATTCTCAGTGCTGTAGGCCAGGGGTGTAAACCACATGTGGGGAGCACTGAACCAGATTAAAATGTAGTTGGGAAATATTTAACAAAATATATAAAAAGACAATAAAACACAGATAATGTTAATATGTGCTTTTCTGGTCAATATGCAGCCTGTAGGGATCCTTATGTACATTTTAGTGGTTCCTGCTTCTATTTGAGTTTGAAATCAACTGCTCTAGGCAAATCCATAAGATTATAAATTGCAGAGAATGGGCTCATTTGCATTGGTAGATGGAGCTTCATTGTTTGGGAGTTTTATGTACTAATGAAATCACAGATTCGGTTTCTTTCCCTATGAGAGAGGGAATTCAGAATTATGGTATAGTAGAGTAGACTATGAGAGAGATATTCCATATTATTTCATACAGATGGAGGTGAGATGAATTAAAACAGCTTGATTCTTTTTTTTTGGGCAGGGGGCAGCAAAACTCTTTTGAGCTTTTAATTTCTTCCCCTGTGTATGTTTAGTATGCCCATTTTACAAGATTGTAACCACTCCCTCAGGTACCAGTTGTCTCCCTTTTCACCATACTTTCCCAACATAGCCAAGGAAAATTTGAAGGACAGAGCAAGTTTTCAGGTTCTTAGAAGAGAATGAAATTTAGGTATTATTACAAATATCTAAGGTCAGTAGATTAATTGGTGACAAAACTTCTTTCCTGTCTTCAGCAAACCATTGTATTTCATAGAAAACAGGGCTTTCATTCTAAATGGAAATAAACTATATGTTGGAACTCTTATTTTGTAAAAAAAATTGCGGTCATCATCAACAACTTTACTATGTCAGTCTAGTGGAAACTCCATCTACTAACTCAGTTCAATTAGTCTGCAACTTAGTAGGCAAGTCCTAAAGAATTGCCTGAGAAACACAAATAAAGTGACTTGCCCAGAATCACACACAGAGTAACTGTCAGAAGTTAAGTGCAGGTTTTCCTTATTCCTAGGGTCCCTGCCTTCCAAGCCCAGAACTCTACTACATTGTGCTGCCTTCAGGTATCTCCTTAATCTTTTTGATATGTCTCACAAGAATCATAAATTCCAGATTTAAGAATGAATGTTTCAAGGTACTCGAGTATTACTGTTGCCCCCTCAACCCCCCTGAATCATCGCCACCACTTTTCTTACGGGCCCATGTGGATATGCCACTCAAAATTGTTATTTTGCAAAGTGACTGAGAAATGGACAAGATGATACAACTCTAGTCAGGGAACAGATTTGGAGAACTGAACAGCAGGCAGCAGTGCTGTTGGCAGAGTAAATGAGAAGGCACAGTGGATTACCCATGCCATCATGGCAAAAAATAGCACAGAAACAGCTGGGAAGCTGTCAGTATGATCTTAAGGAGTAAATGTGAAATGTCTCCACTTGGTGCATTAATTGTGAGTTATTTGGACAGAATAGAGGAGCAAAGGGATAGAGAGACAAGGTGGTAACTTACCCTTCCCTGGCCTTTCATCTCTCCTTATCATGGGTATATGTCATAGGTATCTTCTCCTGAGATTTCTCTCCCTTTCTCTTTGTCTCTTTTCTCTCTCTCTCCCCCTCTTCATGTCTGCCTCACAATCTGATTCATATTCAAAGATATATGATTACATACATAATGAGATAACAGAAGTAGGGATAAATTTTAAGAAGACAGATTTTTCATATTGACAGAACTTAGCAGAGAGGGAAAAATCAGGAAATATGAGATTTTGCATATCGTACAAAATTTTTGAACAAGAAGGAAATCTTAGAGATTAATTATAGAGAGAGGGTCCTTTTTAGCTGCAAAATTTTGTGGCAACACTAATAATAATGCATGTATTTAGTGGTAGTGTATTTGTGTGTTAACATGTATGTATATTGATATTTTACATGATTTGTTGATTTAATGAAGAATGTAGAACAAAGATGAAAAAATCCAGTCAAGTGGACAGTACATGGAGAAGGGAGCTTGTTCTTGAATAAGGTAGGAATCTTTAAATTCAGAAGCATAAACTGGATTGATTATTTTGTGAGGCGGCTTCTTGAAGGGAAGAGTTGTAGCTGATGTCATGAAAATATATTATAGCGGTCAAAGAAGGAGCAGCATGGCCTAGTGGGTAAAAACCCAAGAATCAGGCGCTCTGCTGTTATGTCTGACCTTCGGTGTGGGCTGTGCTTCAGCCTCTGATAATAAATCCCCACTTCCTTCCTTTACAGGAAAAATTGAATGAGTTGTATGTTTCAGAGGTCACAACAGAAATATCTTCTGCAACACATTTCACAATGATTGGAAGTGGTATTTTGAGTTAAATGACTGACCAAATGAGAGTACCATGGATGATATTTGTTTGCTTAGCTTGGCAATGCAATTCTTTGAAGCAGAAGAAGGAAAAGTTGGACCCCTGGAAAGTATGAAGAGAAGGGCAGCAGTATCAACTTAGTCCAAAGTGTTTCAAAGAATTTCTTGTAGACATTAGAAAATGGTGGTTGATTTTTATCAAGCTCCATTTAATGAAATAATTGTAAATATTTTACTAAAAAGTAATCATAATAATTAAAATTTGTATAGTGATTTGGGTTTTACAAAGAACTTTACATAGATTGTCTCCTTTGAGTATCAAAACAAGCCAATGGTTAGGTACTGCAGCTATTATTATCTTCATTTTGTAGATTTGACTTGCCCATAGTCATATGACCACCAAGTGGTAACTGGGAGACACAAGCTCTTTACTCAGATCTTCCTGTTTCCAACTTTGGTGCCATATTGTCTCTCGAACTCTTGTCCTTAGATGGTATCTTTAAAAAACGGTAATGTGACATAACTCTGTGATTTCTGTGAGAGATCATTGATATCCCCAAGCACTCTGTTAAAGTGTGAGTATAGTTCATGTGTTAAATAACAGTAACAATAATAACAATAACAATAGTAGCAGACTTCATATAATGCTTGAAGTTATAAAAAGTAGTTTTAATTAAAAAAAATTTAGAAAGCAACATGGCCTATAGTAGATACAGTGCTAAGCTTAGAGCCCCAAAGACGGGCTGAAACACTGACTCTAATACTTGCTAGTTCTTTGACCATGTACAGTTCACTTAATCTCTCCAAGCTTCAGTTTCATCATTTGTAAAATGAAGTAAGAATAACTGTAGCACTTATTTCAAAGGGTTATTGTAAGGTTCAAATGAGCAAATCTATGTGAAGTAGCTTGAACAATTTAAAATACTTCGCAAAAATCAGTTATTGTTCTTAATATTGTTACAACATTACCCCATCTTATTACCACAACAACCATGTTTTTGTGTGTAAGTACTACAGGTTTTATTATCCCCAAAGAACAGAATTATCAGAAATGCTGTCTTCCAAGTCCAGCAAACCCATAAATATCTATGTTGGAAGTCTAGGTCTTCAATAATAAGACTTCAGAGTCTTATCTTTTCTACTGCTTTTAGCTTTCTCTGTAATGCCACTCCATCTGTTCATTTGTTCCTCTGGTCATGACTTGCCCCAAATTTAGGAGTCACTAGATGACTTCTAGCTCTGCTTCTCTTCTTTCCTGTTGATCAGCAGTGTTTCATAGGTCATTGCAAAGACCTTGATGCAATATCAAAATGATCTCCAATTTTTTTTTTTACAGCTCTCTTAAATACAGACAGGTTCCTCTTTATGTTGCTGGAAATAGAATTTCCAGAGAAAAGATTCACTTCTTCAAAATCTTGAGTTTCGCTTTGGTCTTAGGATAGAAGTGGCATGTTCGTGATTTTTGTGCCATTTGACATTGTTCATTCATTCTTAAGAAGAGTGCAGTGGTAGGACTCACTTTGAACACAGAGAGCAAAAAGGGAACAAGGATGAATCTGACCACTGGTTTACAGGGATAAAAAGTCAATAACCAAAAGCAAAGGAATCTTTACCTAGGTCATGCCTATTCCAGGAGAAATAAGTATGGGCTAAAAAAGCAAGAGAGAAAAAATTATTTTGTTCCTGCCTGAGGGAACAGAACTAAGGAACCAACTAAGTTTTTCCCCTCTCTAATCTTTCTAACAATAATATATGAACTTTATATAGAACTTTATGTTTTGTAAAGCAATTCACATACAACAATCTGTGAGAGAAATCTTATTATTCCCCCTACTTTTTATGGATGAAGAAATCGAGCCTTTGACATGTTAAGTCTTGTGCTAGGATCCTACAGCAGAGTACCAGAGGGGAGATTTGAACTGTTTTCTTCTTTCCAAGTTCAGCATTCTATCCACTGTATCTTGCTATATCTCTCTGATATTAGGGGCCAATTAGAAAGAATTATAATACCAAAGATATATATATATATATATATATATATATATGTGTGTGTGTGTGTGTGTGTTTATGTATGTATATATATATATAATACAAGCTCAAAACCTTGGCTCAGATGATAAGTAATGTAATTCCAGAATTTCAGGCTGTCAGAGACCTCAGCCATCTATTCTGATTTCTAACGAAAAGCGCCCTTCCTACAACAAACTCAAGTGCTCATCCAGCCTTTACTGAATGGAAGACCTCTGGTGATGGAGGACTTCTCAAGGCAGGCTATCCCACTTCTGGATAGCTTTTGTTGTTAGGAAGTTTTTTTTTTTTCTTCCTGGCATCAAAGCTAAATTTGTTTCTTTTTGATTTCTACTCATTGTCTTGAGATCTGCTCCTGGGGGTAAACTGAGCAAGTCTAATCCCTCTTCCATATGACAGCTTTTGAAGTACTTGAAGATAGCTACCCTCTCCCCACTATATGCTTTTCCCATGGCTAGACATTCCTATTCATCCACTCAATTCTCATTTGGCATGAACTTGAGGCCCTTTGCCATACAGGTGACTCTCATCTGGAGGTTTTCCATCTTGTCAGGATCTTTCCTAAACTTTGGTGCCTGGAAGTAAACACAGCAGTCTAGATTTGGCATGACCAGTGCAAAGCACAGAAGGACCATCATCTCCCTAATTCTGGAATCCATGTCTCACTTATTATCAAAGATCTTAATAGTCATTTTTTAAAAAATGGATACCATGTCTCAAGGAGTAGAAATGAGTTATGTATCTCCATTTTACACAAAGAAAAAATGTTAATGGCCCTTCAGTTAGATTAAATCATGGCTTCAAACACTTCGTACTCAACCAGAGAGCAGTTTGAAGGAGAGTTCAGTCAATAAACTTTTTTTAAAGCACTTTCTACCTACCAGGTCCTGGGTTCCCAACCTAAACAGCCCTACTTAGCCTCCCTGTCAGTCTTTTATGGCACGGAAGAGAAACTTAGACTCTTAGAGGTGGAAGATATCTCGAAAGTATTGCGTGGTAATTCCCTACCACATGTATGAATCCCCTCAACAATATCCCTGACAACTCAACAATCAAACTAGCCTTGATAATGTCACAAAAAAATTGTGTGTTTATTTTAAAGTTACAAAATTTGGAAGTAACTCAAATTATATTTTTCTCATCAACTTACTTTACAAAAATAAAAAATAAATATCTAAAAAGCTGAGGAACCATATCAAGAATTACAAGATGAATATGAAACTGATTAATGGTATATCAGTATCATAAAACATATAATAGGAGTTTGAACTTAAAATGCATAACAATATTTCCTAATTCACACTAGGTCATCACATAATTACATTTAATAAGATACCTGAAAAATTACTTAAAATAGTCACACTGTATATTAGGTTTGATTGCCAGTCCTGACATTTTGCTTGATATTTAACCTCCCAGGGCCTCAATTTCTTCATCTGTATAATGGAGATAATATTGCCACAATGACTGCACAAAACTGTTGTGAAGAAAGCACTTTGTAAAATGTAATCCCTAAAGAAATGGGAGCTATTATTATCAGACAGCATCTAAATACTGTAGACCAGTAGGTCTGCAAACTGTGCCCCAGTTGCCATTGGGCCTATAAAGACAGGAACAGGCTTCATTTGACCCTCAGGCCATAGTTTGGATCCCCCTGGTATAGACAATTATATCTTGATTGTCTTCAGGGTTAAATAAATAACTCTACCATCCTCTTCCTACCACCACTATCACCACACTTCACCAGTGATACAGTGGGCAAATGAGGGAGTGTTCAAACTATACCCTCTGCTTCATTTAAATGAAGAACATGAATTTACTTGGCAAAAAGCTATGATCAAATTCAACTTTCCACAATAGTCAGACAAGAGAAGTATATTGGCCAAAATACTGGACTTAGAAGTAGAGGACCTAGTTTCAGCTTTGGATTTTTACACTTACTTAAATTACTTAAAAATTTTGATAAGCAGTTTTTTCATCTATAAAATGAGATGGGTAAAGTAGGTGATGATGTCTCAGATCTCTTTCAGTTTATATCTATGATTTTGAAATCCTATAACCCTCCTCTTTAGTGTACATTTGTCACCTGATTTTCTCCAATTGGATATTAAAATATGCATCATAATTGTTTTCTATGGGTAAGTACTAGCTTCCCAACAAGATTATCATCACCTCAAGGGCAGAAACTAGGCCACTTCCTCCTACATCCCCTACTCCTCTATTAGCATCAGTAGAATGTTTAGAACATAGGAGACACTAAGTACTTGTTGAATTATATTAAAATAACAGAACTGAAATTTGTATGGCACTGCTGCTTCTCAAAGGGACTTCACTTCCATTATTTCCTTTGAATTGGATAGAAGTCTTTCTGTGATCAAATAACAATGTCATAAGCCAGCTAAAAGTCCAGTTCTAGGGAAATTTGTGTTAAATGACTCCCAGGACCTTACTCACCATACACAGGTTGCTTGCTGAGTGGTGCTTTCTTGAAAAACAGGATTTTAAAAACATACTCTTACACATGCATGCATGTATATGTGCATACACCATATATATAGACACATACATGCTTTGTACTTTTATAGGTGTAGAAGGAAAAAGTTTGTGGCATCTGGGGACATAAAAAAGGAACGTGATAAACACCATACTTCAAATCCAGTTGGTTTGACCATAATATCTTTCACATTCTTGTGTACTGTTCAGCCTATGATACAGGAGACCAAATGCAAAGTGCTTTATCATCAATAAAAAGATGAAGATGGTCACAGGATTATAGGAGGATCTGGCTTTAGGGATTCACAGTGATTAGAGACTAGGATTATTGAGGCCTAAAATGAGATATCATTTTTTGAAACTATATTCAATCTTAAAAATTTGGCTTCAAATCAGCTAGCTAATGCTGCTATGAAATTTTATATTTTAGTAATTTCAACACTTTTTAGGAGCTATTGTATCCAAAACATTCTACTAGACAATGGATAGAGAGCTAATGGAAAAGATACAGTGCCTATCTTCTTTCCTTCCTTCCTCTATCCCTTCCTTCTCTCTCTCTCTCTCTCTCTCTCTCTCTCTCTCTCTCTCTCTCTCTCTTCTCTCTCTCTCTCTGTCTCTTTCTTGCTTTCATTTATTTCATTAATTTAAAAAACGTGGTGAATGACTTCTTTCAATGCAGTTTGGCACCAGCTATTAGATATATACAGTTAAAAGTTGAAATAACTGGGTTAAAATCTCAGTCCTGCCACTTACATGTATGACCTTGGGAAAGTCACTTAAGCTGTCCAGAAAGTTTCCTGTGACATTGAGAGGTTAAGTAACTTACCCAAGGTCATACAGTATGTGTTAAAAGCAGGACTTGAATCCAGATTTTCTTGAGTCTACTATGCCATGGTACCTCTAAAGTGTCTGTCTTTGTGCTATTTGAAATCTTAAGGTATGATTTTCTTTAAAATCTTCTGACAAAAGTAAATAAAGCAAAGATTTCTTACCAGTACTCAGTAAATAGGTTGTAGAATAGAATCTTGCTTATAACCATGATATTCCAACAGTTTAATGACCTCATCAATTTTGAGGACTTCTTCCAAAGATGTGGATTTCAAACCATACAAGGCAATCCTGTAGCAGTATAGTCCATGTCCTTTCACAAATATGCCACAGGGGGACAAATTCAACATGATGGATTCTCCCTTGAGTTCTCTTTAAATTGTGTAAATGACAAATGAGCCATGCAGTCTATTCATTAATTTTCTCTTCTTCTTTCTATGTGACCAATGCAAAGCCAATTGAATAGGATTAGAGAATTCTGTCCAGGTTTTATATAACAAATTCAGAAAATAAGTTAAAATGCTATTATACCTTTGCTAAGAGATTTCCTGTGTTCAGAGCAAAAAGTTTTCCAGTGGGATTCTATAAGCCTCAATAATTTCCCTTTACCTCAGGATTCCTCTCTGTCTTTATCATTCTGTCTTTCACCTCTGTATACAGATACTTGTGTATCCCTCCCCTGTCCTAGTTCCCTTGATCCCATTTATTCCCATTTTTTTTTCTGGGAACTTGCTTCATCACTGATCCTCTTTCTTATGTCTTCTGTCCATATCCCCTTTTTCCCAATACATGGGTATCACTCAGGACGCTTGTCCTGGGACCTCACTTCTTCATCTTCTGTGGCATCTCAGTGATCTCATCATCCAAATGCTTTCCTCTTTTTTTTTCTTCTATAACTCTGTAGATTATATTCCATGCAAACTGGTTTAAATTGCTGCTCCTTAAATACCTGCAATACTTTCTCACTTCTATCATTTTGGACACATCATTCACTCTGAAATGTTACTTGATTGTAGCCATCATCAGAATAGAAGCACTGAGAAACTTCTCAGTATGACTGTATCTGCTCCTTTCCTCCCTTGAATTTCAGTTGCTCTGCTTTACTTGTTTGCACTGAAAGATTCAGTATGTGATATGGCAGGTGTCTTCTATGAGTACAGCAGAATTGCAGAAGCTCAAAATAAATGTAAAATTCACAAATGTAGAGACATCTCCAGTCCAAGTGTTCATAAGTACTATTTGTGCCTGCCCTGTGGTAGAGCCTTCCAAGCTCATATTTGTCTGATCATCTACAGTCAGACACACTGTACGTTGTCCCCAACTTGGTGATGTCATTTTGGTCATCTTCAAGAACAAAAGAAAACCAACAAACCTTTTTCCACTTGAATAACGGAAATGAACACAAAATACTGTACAATGTCATCTCCCCCCATTAACCTTATTTCCTCACAAGAATTTTGGCAGCATTAATGCAATATCTGTGAAAAACTGATTTTATCTGATAAAAGAGTGCCTATAGAATGAAGTATTTCCTACATCTTAAAAGTCTTTTGATTGGGTGAAAATAACTATCACTTTCTGAAGTTATTAAAGAGAAACTAAAAGAAGAGAGAGAAAGCATGAAGGTGGAAGAGTGGCATATGGTTAAAATGAATAAAAAAATATTAAGTGCATTCTTTGGGCAAGATATTCTAGGGTTATGGATAGGTATAAAGTATAGAAAGTGTCCTAGAGGAATGTACATTTTTGCCAGAAAAACATCATTAAAATAATTTTGGTATTCTTTTAAAAAAATTAGTGGATATCAGAGTCAGAAGACTTGAGTTTGAATTCCAGCTCTGGTATTTACTTGTGTGACCATAGGCAAATCAGTGAATCTCTCTGGGCATCCATTCCTTATCTGTCAGATAAAAATTTTTAACTAAATGAGCTCTAATCTTCCTTATTATACTAAACCCATGACTCTGTTGTAACCCATGAGTCAGAGATTCCTCACTTTAGGAACTTCTCAATTATCTAACTCAGTAACCAAATAAAGGTAGAACCTGAGAACTTCTATTTCTAGCCTTTCTCTGATGCACTTTACAAGCACTAGGATTCACTAGGCTTGAATTGAACAATTTCATTTATGCAGTAAGGGCAAAGAGAGAGCACTTGGGATTATTACAATAGCCTGGTTGCTCTGCCTGCCAGGAGTCTTGCTATTTATTCCATCATCCATTCAGGATCTGATATGTTTTTCCTGAAGTACAGGTCTAACCATTTCATCCCCCCTACTCAGTAAACTCTAATAGTTCCCTATCACCTCTAGAATCATATATAAAATCTTTTGTTTGGTATTCAGAGTCCTTAACAACCCAAGCCTTCCTTCCCTACCATTCCAGTCTTTATACCATGCATCCCCACAACCATCATCACTCTTCAATCTAACAATACTGGTCTCTTTGCTGTTCCTGGAACAAGATGATCCATCTCTCCACTCCAGGCATTTTCATTGGCTGTCTCTCATGTATGAAATACTATCCCTGCTAGTGTTTGTCTCCTGGCTTTGCCAGCTTCTTAAAAGTTTCAATTAAAATCCCATCTCCTCCAGCAAACCTTTCTGAATCCCTCTTAATTCTAGTATGTATACTCCATCTATCAATTATTCCTATTTATCCTGTATATAGCTTGTTCATACATAATTGCTCACATGTCTTCCCACATAGTTTGTGAACTCCTTGAGAGCAGGGACTGTTGGGTTTTTTTTCCCTTTCTTTGTATCCTTTGCATTTAGCACAGTGCCTGGCACATAGTCAAGTATTTAATGTTTATTGACTGACTGGCTGACAGCAAACCAATCCTTTTGGATGAAGTGGGAAGCTTGGGATGGTGACTTGCTACAGTAGAGGTGAAGCTGGAAATGTAGTTTGGGATCTGCTTGTGGAGAGTATTACATTCTGGGTTAACTAGCATTAGCATTGTAATGGGAGAGTATAAACAACAAGAATTTTGCAGCATGTTTTCAATTCTGGTTCATATTCAACTTTGAAATTCTGAATGCTCCTTCCCCCACACCCCTTCTTTCTTTTAAATTCTCAAATGACTTTTTTATCATTTTAAATCTCCTGGAACCTTTTCCCACCAGCACCACCTTCGTGTGCTAAGATACACGTGACAGACAATGGAACACAAGCAAATCAAGACAGCCTGTTGAAATGACTGATTTCTGAAATGTCTCCATTTGTTATCTAAATTACAGGTTGTGCTTCTTGGCCAGAGATGGCTGACAGTCAGCTTTGCCCGAGTACAGAGCATCTACCAGAGTGACATGTGCATGTTGCTTTCATTAGAGCCAGAGGTGTCATTATCTCTGGGGCCAGCATAGTAAATATGGTGATTATATGCATCCCTTGGGATTTAGGGTTGACAGCAGAGTTGGGCTGAGTTAAGGACTTCTGGCTAGAGCACTGATGGAAGTGACAGTGCAACAGATCTGGCACCCCCTCAGGAAGCACGCAGAAGCATGTAATGTGAAGCAATCTGGGTAGACCTGATGAAAGGCATTACAAATTGGATTTGGAATTCCCTTTGCTTATGGGATATGTTTAACTCCATTGGCTCTATGGTGAATTTCTGGCATGGAATTAAATGTTAACAATAAAAATCATTGAATACATATTTATGTTATCAATATCAACATAAAATGTTGTAAGTTCATTCTGGTTTATCAGAGATACTAGCAGCTGGTATGTTTTTGATTTTTTCTTTTTAGTTACAAGCTTTAGATCTGAGAATGGTTTTAGAGATTATCTACTTCTTCCATTTTTTTAACAGATGAGGAAACTGAGCCCCAGAGTGGATAAGTAATTTGCCCAATTTCAACTATGTAATAAGCATCAGAGTCAAGAATCCAACCCAAGTCTTCTGACTCCAAAATTCAATGCTCATGTGTAAATATTTGTATATGTAAATATGTGTGTATATATACAAATACATATACATGAATATATAAATAATATTATATATAAATGTGTATATATATATATATATAAGTTTTATGTCTATATTCTATTATTGACTATCTCTCTTGATTGGTTATTGAGGAATTTTAAAAATGAGAATGATCTCCAGATTTCTGGGTAAAGTCTTTCTTTAGGTACCTAGACATTAATGAATCTCAAATTTGCCAGTCTCTGTTGCCCTAAATATGCTGACACATACAGTGATAAAATCAGTAACTGTTGGCTAGGTTACATGGAATACAAGAGATTTTGTTAGACTGGAAGACCTATGATGATAGGGACCATCAGAAAAAGGAGCTGATAGTATAATTCCACTGATTTCTGCCTTTGGCAGATCAAATCTGTAGTATCATGTTCCATTCTGGGAACCACAGTTTAAGATGTGTTTTAATAAGTTAAAGAATGTTGAGAGGAAGGTAATCAGAGTGGTGAAGGGCATTAAGTCTATGCGAGATGAAGATAAATTGAAAGAATTGAGACTGTTTAACTTGTGTAATTAATCTATCTTCAAGCGTATGAAGGGCTGTCAAGTAGAAGAGAGAGCACATAGAATCCCTCTGTTGAGAGAGGGAAAAGTAGAAGCAATGGGTTGATGTGCATAGAGGCAAATTTAGTTTTGACATCAAGAAAAAATATTGCTAATCATTAGAGCTGTCTGGATGTGTGATAGATTTTCTCTGTATAGTTCTCTCTTCCATATTGCTGGGGTTAGGGTCACGGCATCCCCACAATCTAGAAAATCCACATAAAAAATTTTGGCCCTCCCTTCCTACCAGAGAAGAAGTCTGAATTTTTAATCTTTCAAAAGATAAAATAGGTTGATATTACACAATACTATACATATGTTTTATGCATTTCTGAGTTTCTTAACTTTTTCTGCTAGCCCTTGTGGCTTTTGCAAAACTCCAGAAAAGTTCCCATTTAATTTCTTATGCTGACCCACAATATAGAAGCCACTATGAGGAAAGTAGTGATATGGAAGGCTTGACTGTAGATAGAGGCTCCTCCTCATTGGAGATCATTTGGCAAAGGCAGGGTGAATACTTTTCTGGCATGTTACATTAAGGAGTTTTCTGGGTGTAGGTTAGACTCTGTGGCCAGGGAAGTCCCTCCAAGTCTGACATTCTGTGATTCTGTGATATATTATCTAAGCCAAGACAAAGAAACTGAGTCTCAGAGAGGGTAGCTGACATCACTGTGGCCATAGAATTGTTGGGAGGCGGAGGCAAGATTTGAACCCAGGTCTTCCTGACTCCAGATCCACTAATCTATGTCACTCCATCATGTTGCCTATCACTAATACTTTGTACTACGTGCTTCAAAGGTTTACAGGATCAGATAAGACAGTGTATGTGAAAATGCTTTTTAACTGCATAAAGCACAACAGCTGCCTCTGTTGTTTCCTGAGTTCATTCTCACAAGGGCTTGGGGATTGGGATTCAGGAAGAGTTTTTAGCTCTATATTTCACAAGACCAGTCTTACAGGGAGTCAAAAAGGTGTACCTTGTTCATTTCAGTCATTCTGCAGTTGCACCAGAAATAAAACACGATACTCTACTAAAGAATGCCTATACTTGTCTGTGGCTCTCTGAGATGTTTGCCTCCAGGTATTCGCCTTTAGAAAGCCATTTGAAGTTAGCACAAAGGAGAATGGTAAGAAATAAAGGTATGCTGGAGAATAACAGTACCAGGAGCTGTTTTTCTATTTTCTTTTAGGCAAGGAATAAAAGAAGTCTCCTCCACCCTCATTTCCCCTGCCTTTGCCCAACATTAATTAGAGCATGCTCTGTGCAGAGCACTGGGGCAATACAAAATTTCAGTAAGACATTGTCCCTGTGTTCATGGAGTTTATGATTTAATTAGTTAAAAAAGGGGAAAAATTGGTCAATGAGTATTTTTTTAAGCATTCACTCTGGGGATAGAAAGAAAAAAGGAAAAACAGACTTTGCCCTCAAGAAGCTTGCATTCTAATAGAGATGGGAGGGGGAAACATACATAAATCAGAAAATACAACATAAATACAGAGTAGCTGGAAAGTAACCTTAGAATAGACAGCACTAGCTTCTGTGTGGAACCAGGAATAGTCTCCTGATGGAGGTGGTGCCTGAGCTAACTCTTAATATTACAAGATAAATACAGTGGAAAGTAATAAAACAAAATACAAAGTGAGATCTAAATAAGAATATTCCATGAAATTGTGGCATTTGAATTGCATTTAAAAGGATAGATAGGAATGCAACAAAGTTGAGAGAAGGCATTTCCCGCACCAACAACAGTACCAATAAAAGCAAAGAGGCTGAGAATCACAGGGTCTGTTTGCTTCTCCAGTAGTCATTCAGATTGTTCAAAATATGGAGTATATGGAGGGGAGTTATAAGCGGTAAAGCTAAAAAAATTAGTGGGTCTGAAATTATGGATCCTGTGGATGCCATGCAAAGAAAGGTAAGCTTTATTTTATGGGAAAAAAGATGAAAATTTTTGAGCAAAGTAGTGACATGATCATATCTATGTAAAAAATGAAGTTAATCTATATGAAGGATGGATTGGAGGAAGGGAGTGTAGGTGTGAAGACCTCTTGGGAGAGTGTTGCAATTGCCCAGGAGGATTACAAATAAAAGCCTGATGGTGGCAGGTTATTGGCAGTGGAAACACAGTATAGGGAGGAAAAGGGAGAGAGGTAGTGGAGGTGGATTTGCATGAATCTACTGCTGTAATCTCTTCTATGCAACTTGATTCTCAATTCTTACCCCTTGAAGCTCTCTCCCTTTAATGAGGCAGCCTGGTGTAGTGGAAAAGATCAGTAAACTTGAATTTTGGTTGTGACGCTTCCTAGCTGGACGGCCATGGGCAAGTCATTTAACTTCTCTGGGCCTCAGTTTTCTAATGTATGAAATGAGAGGCTTGGGCTAGATGACCCTGGCTCTGAGTTCTAGGATCCTATAATCTCTCTCTCTTGAACAAAGTTATAGTGCAAAGAGTTCTGGATTTGTTATTAGATGACTTTGTTTTGAATCTCAGCCCTACTACCTATTACCTGTGTGACCTTGAGCCAGTCCCTTAAACTCTATAGGCTTCAGTTTCCTCATTTGTACTATGAGGGTGTTTAACTTCTTGTCTAGTTGTTTCAGTTCTGTCTGATTCTTTGGAAAACTCATTGTGGGTTTTTTTCTTTTTTACCAAAGATATTGAAGTGGCTTGCCATTTCCTTCTCCAGCTCTTTTTACAGATGAGGAAACTGAGGCAACAGGGTTAAATAATTTGCCCAAGGTCATGCAGCTAATAATTGTCTGAGTTCAAATTTGAACTCAGGTCTTCCTGACTTCAAGCCCTGTGTTCTATCTACTGTACCACTAAGCTGCCTTTCTGGCTCTGGTTGGCCTATAAGTTACCTTCCAGTTCTAGATTTTTTAATCTGTGATCCTCAACCTGAATTTCTAGCTCCATGAGGACTGGAGCCATGTCTTCTTCTTGGTAGTACCACACTAACATGTTTTTGCCTTGCACGTAATAGTTCAATAAATATTTGAGAATGAAGCAACTTTTTTTTTTGTCTCAAATCCCTAGCAGTTTTTACTAAGTAGTTTTCTTTCATGGATATAAAGAATTCATTCAGCATGATTTTGCTTAGACAGTCTAGGCGTATAAGCTGCTCCCGGTATCAGAAAATCCCATGCCGTTCTCCACTGAGGAGAATTGTTTTTTATTCTGAAGGTTTTGCATGTTTTGATCAAGGTTGCACAGATCAGAAACTGAGACTATGGAACACAAGCCACTGAGACCTCACAGTCGAAGTCTGTAGCCTGCTGGTAAGGAGGGGGAAAAGTAGCTGGAGTTTTGTTTTCAGTGTCTTTATCTCATTTGATTATCCTAATAATCCAATAGGACAGCTAAGTGGTACCCTGGATAGACTGCCAGGTCTGGAATCAGGAAGATCTGAATTCAAATCTGGCCTCAGATACTTACTAGCAGTAAGACCCTGGACAAGTCACTTAACTCGGTTGGCTTCAGTTTCCTCATCTGTAAAAAGAGCTGGAGAAGGAAATGGCAAATCACTCCAGTATCTTTACCAAGAAAACCCCAAATGGTGTCATGAAGAAGTCGACATGACTGAAGTAACTAAACAACAAATAATCCTGTGAGGTAGATGCTTTAACTTGCAGGGTGAGGAGAGTGTGGAGTGAGGGGAAAGAAAGTAAGTGGTCTGTCACTCTGTAACTGACATTCTATGTGAATTGCCTTAGGATCCTAAGAAGTAGGGTCACATAACCAGTATATGGCAGGGTCAAGACTTAAATCTGGATGTTCCTAAGTACAAGGCAGGCTGTGGTGCTACTATTGACCCAATTTACTGATGAAGAAACTGAGCCTTAATGAGGTTAAGTGTGTGGCCTAGGGTCACTTAGCTAAGTGTCTGTGGAAGAATTCAAACCCATGCCTTTGTGACTCCACATCCAGAAGTCTTATTTCAGGGTGCCTCTAGATAGGTAGGTGCATATACTTAGAAAACAAAGAATTGCATTCCTGTTTGTGCATTGCACATATAGACTTGAAATATTATATATGTACCCACAGGTCTGTGTTTCCTCAGCAAGGAAGAATTTACTGAGGTTTATGAGTGTATAGGGGAAGTGGAATTGTTCCTTTTGGGGAAGGTAATGAAAAAAATTCCCTGGGAGTTTAGACATTTACAAAGCATGGAAATACTTTCACTTTATTGGGCATTCAATTTCTTGAGTGCAAAAACACTTTAATTTATCTAGCAAGCCTTCATGTCTCTGCAAAATAAGTTTAATTTTAGAAGGGACAGTATGTGTAGGATCATAGATTTAGAGTTGAAAGGTCATATATAGTAGTTTAGCATCTTCATTGTACAGAAGATGAAGCTGGAGCCTTCAGAGGTTGAATAACTTGTGAGAATATTAAAATTAATCCTATACCATTTTCTTATTGATCCTGTTTACATGTAAGTGAAGATTTGTAACTGCTTTTGTCCTGTAACTACTTAAGTCATGGTTCTTTGTCTCTGAATTTAGTTTAGAGTTCAGCTGGCTTGTAATGGGTTAAGTTTAAAAATCCCAGCTCTCCCCCTCAAGGAATTTTGCTAACATTGGGGAAGGTGTGAGAAAGCAAGAGCGTTTGGGCCCAATATCTTTAATCCACCAAGCTATCCTTCAAGCACGCCTGGTTTGCTGTCCAAAAGTCCAGGCCATTGTCTCGCACCTAGACTCAAACAAAAAGCACTTCTTAGTCTCCTGAGTAAATAAGGGAAGGTCATTGCTAGCCCCCATTACCAAACTTACAAACTTTTTCCATTCCATTCCAAACCATTATCAAACAATCAGACTTCCAACCAATCACACTGTTCTCTGCATCTTTGTAACTAACCCTAATGCCCTTAGTTCCACTGTTTCATCTACACTGTTCTATTCTTCTTTCCGTACTCTCCAAACCCTATAGGAGGGAAACTGTCCTTTTGCTCAGGGTCTTTGGCATTAAGGGAGGCAAGCTATTGATGCATTTATTGACAGGTACCATGTCCTTGCTAATAAATGTTAGCTTGAATGAAGATCTGCCTCAGTTTACCCTTTTATTAAAATTCAATTATCACACTTGTTTAAGGTCACTCAGGCATTAGTGGCCAAGGCAGGATAATTGACCCACTGATACCTCCCACATTTTATGCCAAGGACCCAGGGTAACATTTTCCATTTCTTTATTTCCTACAGCTGGTATATATTTTTCATTCCATTTTTTCCTAATATGTCTTCTTTATTACTATCATTTCACCTATATCTCTGAATGGCTATACCCTTTGTTTTTCCCTTGTCCTCCCCCCATGTTTATTATCCATGCTATATTATTTATACCTATCGTTTTCTGCTTGCTCACACTATTATACCTTGTATTGTTAAACTTACCTAGGGAGATACCAAGTAAACATATTGACAGTTTAACACTATAAGGAAAAGAAATGTCACAAAGTCGCAATGATAGGAATCAAAAAGGTGGAATCGATGAGAAAGACCATAGGAAATCAGAGAACAGTTAGAATATAGGCTCCTTGAGAACAAGAAATCAATCTCATATTTCAGTAATCTCCACAGTACCTGATACGGGGCCTTGTTCGGTACGTAGTATATGCTTAAAATATTTGTTGACCAATTACAGAACTACCAAGACTCCACAAAGAAGTAGCATCGAAATTACATTATTAATTTCATCAGTACAAGATTAGAGTAATGAAGTTGCTCCAAAGAATGAATAGTTCATTATGCCTGCCTTCTTGGGCCCACTATGCCTCATGCACTGTTTTGCCGTCAGCCACAATTCTTCATCAAAGGCATCCAGAAGTAAAAGGGAAAGTCTGAGCAACAAAAAGTTTTGCTAGCAGTCCCACATCCTTTTGAGGCCTGCATTTCACAGGGAATGAATGGCTCATGGAACTGGTAATGGGATGTAAAGCTGTTCACCTCTGGGTTGGCAATTTGAATCCTGGCCAAGTGGAGAAACAGGGTGGACTCAGTGCATTGCTAATGGAGCATTGAGTCTGTCACCTTGGGGTCAACAGATCAAATTCAACACAGTTCACTAGGGCCTGTCTACCATTGTTGTGATATCTGCTGAATAGGCTATAGGAAAGAAGTTAATGACCCTAGCCCAGATGTTGAGAGAGAGAATATTGATGCATTAAAAAAATCACCAACCAAAACCAGATCATTTCAGCCCAAAGTGAACATGAAACAAATGGATCACAAATATAGGATTTCTAGCAATCCTTAGTGGCACTTCCTGGCAGATGAGGGACAAGATGCATGCATACTAGGTCATTTAACAAGGTGTTGACTAAGGACCCATTGTGCAACAGGCAGTCTTGGCTATAGAAAAAGAGAAAAGAAGTACAAGACAGCCCCTACCCTCAACACACTTAACTTCTAATCATAGAGACATAGCAAGTGCATATGAAAAACTTCAAGAATAGGCTCATAAAAACCTCAGCCTGCATTAAAACATTAAATTTTTGTTTATATATATATATATTTTACATTATAGACTTTTACAGATTATCCCCACTCCCTGAGAAATCTCATGTAACAAAGAAAAACAAGTAAATTAAGTAGTATAGTGAGCTCATCTGAAAGTTCATGAAACATCTCACATTTGTAGCACCCCACTTCTCTCTTTTATTTTCTCCTTTCCTACTTCCCATGCCATTGGGCTGGGGTGGGAGAATGAATTGCTTTACAAATTTGCATCATCAAGCAAAGCAAATGCCCTCATTGGCTTTAATAAAAAGATGTTTATTTTGTGCCTTAAATCTACCACCTTTTGGTCAGAAGATGGGTAATATGCTTTATCATTGGTCCTCTGCAATCATGGATGGCCATTGTATTAAGCATAGTTCTTACATCTTTCAAGTTGTTTGTCTTTAAGGTGCTATTGTTATTGTATAACTTGTTCTACTTGTGCTCATTTCATTCTTCATCAATTTATAAAAGTCTTTAAAATTATTTATTTTTGTAATACTCATGTTATAGAATAAATTGTTCCTTTGGTTCTGCTCATTTTATTCTTCATCAGTTTATACAAGCTTCAAAATTGCTTTTACAATGTTGATGTTATTATTTAAATATTTTACTTCTTTCACTCTGTGTCAGTCCATATGTCTTTCCATGTGGCTTTGAAATCATCTAGTATTCCATCACATTTCATGTATCACAATTTATTTAATGATTCCTCAGCAGATGGACATCCCTTAGTTTCCAGTTTTTTTCCCCTCCAAAATAAAGAGAATGAAATTTCTAGAACAAAGGAGATGTAATAATCCTAGTTTCCTTTGAATTCTCATGTCCAGTTCTAGATGTCACATGTTTTTGTTGTTCAGTCATACTTGACTCTTTGTGACCCCATCTGGGGTTTTCCTGGCAAAGATACCGGAATAGTTTGCTATTTCCCTCTGGCTCACTTTGCAAATGAGCTGACTGAGGCAAATAGGGTTAAGTGACTTGCCCAGAGTCACACAGCTAGTAAGTGTCTGAGGCCAGATTTGAATTCGGAAAGATGACTCTTTCTGACTTCAGGTCCAGCACTCTATCCACTGTGCCACCTAGCTGCTTGTTAGGAAAGGTATTAACAAACTAGAAAGTATCCAAAGGAGGATCATCAGAATTATAAAGGATTTCAAAACCATGCAACATGAAGATGTTTATCTTGGAGAAGAAAAAAAACTAGAAGATACAGCATAACGTAGAGGAAAGAGCCCTGGATTTTAATTCAGAGGATTTGGGCTTATATCTAGCTCTGTTACTTGGTACCTTTGCAAATCTTGGACAACTTGCTTCACCTTCTTAGTCCTCTGATTGGCATAGATGATGTATAAGGTCCTTTGAAGGCCCTTAATCTATGATACCTTGATATGGAAGGGTGACATGATGGCTGACTTCAAGAATCAGAAGAGTTGTCATAGAAAAGAGACATGAGATTTGTTCTGATTGGCCCCTGAAGGCAAAAATTAGAACCAAGGGGTAGAAGTTACACAAGGGCATGTTTTTAGCCTCATATAAGTAGAAACTTCCTGATAATTAGAACTGATGGAATAGGAAATTGGAATTGGCTGCCTTAATAGGCATTGAGTTCTCTATGACCAAATACTTTTAAGCAAAATGGATGTGAAATGGTCACAATGTCTTAGGAGGCTGTAGAGGAAATCATCCTTTAGTTAGGGTTGGATGAGATGAGAACTGTGGTTCCCTCCACCTTAGAGGCAGCATGGTACAATAAAAAGAAAATTGATGCCACAGTCACAGGACCTTAGTTTTTGAGTCATTTGTGATCTTGGGTAAGTTGCTTTATCTCTAAGATGAGGAAGTTGGACTTATGTTGTTCTTCCAGTTCCAGATGTATAACCTCTAAAATTTACATACAAAATAAGGTAGAACAATTTAAATTATTGCCAAGGGGATGCTGGAGTGATAGTAAAGTGTGACGGGAATGGTGAATCAAGGATGGCTTCCTGAAATAACAAGACGAGGAAAAATTTAATTATCCCTCCTCCCCAGCCCCCAACCCCCATACATTTTTGGACCTCATCTTTCAAACTATAGGAGGCAATTTGATTTTAATTTGTGCTGGAATGGCCCAAGGTGACCGTCTCAGTTCTGGGATACTCTCAGAATCTCTGATCTGGTATTTCATCATCCCTATCCTAAAAGAGCTAGGAGTGTGCTGAACTAAGTCATTATTGACTCATGAGAGCTGATTGTTAAATTTTCATTGTGAGCCCTTACACTTCTGAAAGTGGCAAATGCCATATATCAGGGATTGATTTATTAATTTTGCTGTTTTCGTTGTCGTCTAGACTTGAGAGGAACAGAATAAATACTAATGATGCAGATTAAACTTTAAATATATGTTATATGCAATTTTTGCATATTGTTAAATATTTGCCTATTGTTAAACATTTGCCAGCACACCACTAGGAGATACTCCCCCTACCTCCCCGTCGGTGAATGCTTATTTTCAGAACTCCTTTGGAGTTTTAGGCAGGAATTACAATTTCCTTGCAATGTGTTTCAGCTTGAAACCCATTTATTTTTTGGGGCCTGACCTAGAATTAATTCAAAGGCCTAGGGTGGACCCACTAAGAATAGGTCAGCTAAATATTTGGGTACTACCCCAGGAGGCATCCATATTCCCAGAGCTAGGGCAGAACTGTAGTATAATAGTTCCCTTTCCAGTCAATTAATTTAAATATAAAAGAAAAGTGTCTTTCCTTTGGTAGTTTTTGGAGACCATGAGGTTTGAGGTTTTCTTTAACCTACAAACAGTTCTTTATTTCTCCAGAATTCCATCCCTCAGCTTTGTAGTTTTGTTCCCTTTTCTTCTGTCAATTCAAGAATGGAAGAATAAGCATACCTTCAAAACCTCAAATCAGAACAATTAAAATTCTTTGTTCCCTTTAACTACCACAATTTGTTGTTCGGTCGTTTTCAGTTGTGCCTGACTCTTCGTGATCCCATTTGAGATTTTCTTGGCAAAGATACTGGAATGGTTTGCTATTTCCTTCTCCAGCTCATTTTACAGATGAGGAAATTCAGGTAAGCAAGGTGAAGTGACTTGCCCAGGGTCACACAGCTAGTAAGTGTCTAAGGCCAGATTTGAACTCAGGAAGATGTGTCTTCCTGACTTCAGGCCCATCACTCTATCCACTGTGCCACCAAGCTACCCAATTACCACAAAAGAAATTTCATAATTCAATCAGTCAACCAATCAACACACTTTGTTTTAAACCTCCCTGCTGTGTTCCATGATCTGTGCTAGTAAGCCCTCTGATGCCTAGATATGAAATTCTGCATACAGAGATACAGACAAATTGACAGACACAGACAGAGAAAGAAAGAGAACTGTGGTCTACAAAGTGCTTAAGACGCAAACCATATCACCTGGGAAAGGTGACACCAGAGTGATTTGTGGCCTCTCCAACAACATAGGCGGTAAACGTTGGCAGTCACACAAAGCTTACTGGTTTGTGTATGTAAGCTCCTGGATACATAAGCAAAGGGGAAAACAGCTTTCAAATATCTTATCAAAGAAGGACATGGACTTGGAAAGGAGAAGCCTTCTATTGGTGCTAGAGTGGCGGGTATGTTTCAAAAAACCTTGGATCCCAATTAGATTGCTGTTCCTGGCAAGGTTTTCTCAGATTTCTTTCTTTGTTTTTGGTCATCTTTACCAATCTGATCCAGGAATACATGAAAAGAACTTTGCGTTCTTCTGCTTAGGTGGCCAGATGGTTAATACCCCAGCACCATTAGCCCACAAAGGATTTTACACAGGGATGAAAGCCAGTTGGCCTGCCATCCGGCTGTGCTTTTCTAATGAATAAATTTCTCTTGCTGGGGTGGGGGTACTGTTTAAGCTATTATAGTGAGTTGGGGGTAAGTCAGAATTACTCCCTTGAGTGGAAAAGAAAAATCATCAAGGTTTCAATCAGTAGAATACAGATACAATCCAAACCGTGATAGGAGGAGAATGTTGCAATTGCAATATCCAACATAAAAGGAGATTCATAAAATATCATGGGCATGATATACCAAGCTGCAACATTATGTCACAACACACAGGTGTGCATGCTCATATGCGCACACACACACACACACACACACACACACACACACGCAAACACACACTGGAAGCCATATGTAAGACATCTACAGCTGAAATATAGAGGTGGCTGTCCATTTTGTTTAAGATAATGAGGATTAGAAAAGTAAGACTCCGTCTTAGCCTGTTCATATCAAGATATTGACAAAATAGAGTCTCCAAGGAGGTATACCCAGAGAGCTGTAGTTAACCACTATTCATCACAGCTGCTGTATTTGTTTGTAGATGCAGTTGAAGGCTCAGACTGCCTGAGAGAATCATGGGCCTGCCATACCCTTTGGTATATCCTGGTGAGAGAATGAAAGGAGTTGGTTTTTAGGTGCCATCCTTCCTTGACATGTGCGTATTCGCTCCCACGGGGGTTATCTTCAGTTGTCCTGATTTAGATCTTGCCACTGGAGCCAGACGGCTCTAGAGGAGAAAGTGAGGCTGGTGACTTTGCACAGCCCTGTCTCACTTAAATCCAATTCACTCGCAGATCATGGCATCACCATCCCGATGTCATGGTCTTCTTCGAGAATGAAGGACAAACAACATTTGCTCCAACAGAACAATGTACATTTTTGGAAGGAGAAACTTCAAGGTATTAGCATTTGAATAACTCTCCAGCATATGAGCCAAAAGGAACACATGGTACTGAGCAGGGGGAGAAAAGAAGATGCTGAAATGCTGAAGAGAACGTGGAATATATGTTGGAGAGTGGAGGGATAAAGAGTGAAAGAAATGATAATGAGTCAGCAGTGAATTTTATTCATTGTCCTTCATCCTGAGTCATTTTCTTGCTCTTACTAAAGACACAAATACTTAAAGAGAAGAAAGAAAAAGGTGAAAGTCCTCTGGCCAACTAGAACATTATTTTTCATACACTAGCTTTGAAAGTCATGCTGATCCATCTGGGTGTCTTTCTCTGCTTCTCTTCCTGACTCCCTCCTACAAGCCATCCCCTTCTCTTTTCTTCTTTCTCTCTCTTCTCTCCTGGAAGAAAAAAAATAGAATTTCCTCTATTTCGTGTCAAACTATGCCAGTGATGTGTTTCAGCATCAAGCAGGCAGATGCTTTTATAAGATGTTTTATAAGCTGAAAACATTCTAGTACTTAGGCTTTCATTCATTGTTTTTTGGGGAAGAGGGGTCTACGGCTTTTGGTGGACAGAGTCATAGCAAAGCTGTTATGATTATTGTGGCTAATGCTAACCACGAACATTTCTTAATTAGACAGCCTGGACTTTTTAAAGGCTATGATGTGCTCAGGTTTGATTTTCTTCTCCACTTAAGTGTTTTCTTAAATAGACATTGCCATCCTTTTTTCAAGGTAGCAAGTACCAGTATTCGCTTTGATCTCATTGAAGCACAGCTCTTAGAGACCATGCTATTGTTGTCCTTTTTAATGACTGGGGCTATGTCAAAGTAAATCTTTCTGAGTAACTCAGTTTTCTTTGGGTGAAATCCAAGAAGAGTCTGACATATACTTAATCCCACAGTCTAGGGTGTCATATCATAGCGTAACTTAGAAATAGTAATGGGGACTCATGCAGTTGTTCTTATCTAGTAGAGTAGTGTGGTACTCAGAGTAAGAGATAAAAAAATCATAGGAGATGGACTTACTATGGACTCTGCAGCTTATTTCCTATTTAAGTTAATACAGTTATTTTGATTTCTTGCTTTTTGTAAAGTAGTTTTCCCATGGCCGTAATGAGAAAGCCACTAACAAACCTTACATACACAGGAAAAAAGACCCTTATCCTCATTCACCCCTTAAGAGTCAGGCAGGTGGTATCTGAACATATTTCAATTTTAAATCTTTGTGGATTTCTTCACTTATGCAGGTCACTCTAGTAACCAATGCAGTTTTGTCTTCTGACCCCCAAATATCAAAGAGCTCTCAACTCTGAAATATTAAATCTAAATCTATGCATAATCTGGGAAATGGGGCAAGTTTATATTAGGATTTCTACTGTGTGAAATAACTCACTATGTAATAAACTTCGGTATTGGCTTGATATCCTTATTATTCATGGCATGTCCATTCATTCAAAGATTGTCTTTTTTAGTATATTCAGTCATTTCAATAACGACAGCTAGATGGCATGGTGGATAGAACTGAATCTGGGGTCAAGAAGAGCTGAGTTTAAATCCAGACTCAGCCACTAGCTATGTGAACTTCGTCTGTCTCATTTTCCTCATCTGTCAAATGGAAATAATAATAGCGCCTATCTCTCAGATGAGAACAAAATGAGATAATAGTTATAAAATGTGTTCCAAACCTTAGAATGTCAGATATTATTACTCTTTGAAAGGTGAATAAGCAGGAAAGATCTTCCTTCCTTTAAAAGATTTTGTGGTTCTATAATTTGAGAAGTATCTTCCTGCACATCCATTCTTGTCTTGTTAGGAAAGCTATGCGGTCTATATATTCTAATTCTGTGGAAGGAAACCCACTGTTACAACCCATTCAAAACTGAGTTGGTTCTCTGTAGAGTTCAATAACTACAAAGTAAAACTACTGTTTAAAGAACAAGGGAATCCCTCAAATTATCCTGGTTGACTTAGAATCAGGTCATCTAGGGAGCATCTGCTAATCTTCCTTGTGCTAGAATATTTATAATGTGATATTGTATTAAGGATTCAAGCAATTGCTCAGAAGGAAAGGAAATTACATAAGCACACAATCTCATAACTGAATGAACCTTAGAAATAATTTTGTGAAACCCTATCATTATACAGCTTAGCAGAGAGAAATCCAAAGAAAAAGAGATTAATCAAAGTCACACAGCCAGTGGAAGGGTCAGGACCAACTCAAACGCGAGTCTCCTGACTCCCGGGTGTGCTGGAGTCAACTCAAACAGACTCTAGAGGGCCAGTTGTGAAATCTTCATGAACATTTACACTTATGAAATTGGCAAACCTTACAAATCAAGGCTTGATTTATTTTCACATTGATTGCTTAGACTTAAGAAAGTGATAGAGAAAATTGTAATAATGCAGATTAAACCTGAGTGGGTCATGAGGAAATATATGTGTGTGTGTGTGTGTGTGTGTGTGTGTGTGTGTGTGTGTGTGTATGTAGTTTTACCCCAGAGACCTGACTGTCATTCACCAGCACATCCCTGCTCCTAGTCAAGTGCTCCTTCAGATGTACCATTTTCCATACAAAATTATTTTCATAAAAATACTAAGACATCTTAATTTCTAACATGGTAAATATCTTTAGATATAAGCCACACAAACAAAAGCTCCCTGGTGGTCCTTCAATATTTTTTTAAGATTTTAAAGGTGGCCTGAGACCAAAAAAGTTGAGAATTGCCAATATAGAATATAATGAAATAAATGACTAGAGGAGGTACAACAGAGTAGTTATTTGAGATTCTGAAAGATGGGAGAGAGAATTTTCAGCTGGTGGGGAAACTTTTAAGAGTGACATTTACATTAAACCAACATATATTTGCCATTGTTATAGAGCACTGAGCCATATGCTAGAAGAAAGCTAAAATTCAGATGAAACAGTTCCTGCCCTTTATGGAGCTTACAATCTAGTAGGGGGATGGGTTAAATCGACATCATTTTAATGTATGCTGTTTCCTTTAGGAAGTTAAGAAGACTAATAGTGGAATTCCAAGCTATAGCATGGGATAGTAGGGGAAACCAAACAAACAACAACAAACCCCAAACCAACTGCTTAGGAGCCAGAAAATTTGGCTTAAGCTTCGACTTTGCTTCTTACTGCTTGTGTGACCTTGGGCAAGTTAACTTCATTGGGCCTCCAGTTCCTTATCAATGAAATGAGAAGACAAAACCAGTCTGATCTCAAAGATTTTCCTTTCAGTTCCAAATCCTATGGTTTGTGACTCCTTAGTGGGTGTAGAATTGAATTTTTACGTATTTCAGGGATTTAGAACATTATAAACTGTGTTCATTAATTCCAGGTGCCATAATGTTGCCACAAAATTACATCTTTTAAGGTCTGATTGCTAAGACTTTCAGGTGGTTCATCAAAACCACAGCTGAGATTTGGAGGCACAAATAGGGCATTTATTGGTGGTGCTCAGTCTGTGTTGGGTTTCAGTCAGCACTGCCCCCACCAAATGTCACTTGGATCCTGCCAACCAAGCTATTGGCCTTGGCCCAGTGTTGGGATTGCTACAGAAGTGGCCTTTCAAACTTTTCCCCCTGTCAACAGACTTTAGTAGTTCTGACTGGTTGAAATTGGGGTCTTTAGATATGATAATTACCTGGAACTCTAGTTTGAGCAATCAATGGCTAGATTCACGTAGGGTCACATACATAGAATTATAGGTTTAAAGATGCCTTTGATGGTCACTTAATCCAAACTCCTCACTTTATGTAGGCATAAGCTGAGGACCAGAGAGATTAACTCACTTTCCCAAAGTCACAGGTCATTAAGTCAAAGAGGCAGAATTTGAACCCATCATTTTGATCCAAATCTAGTATTCTTTTCCCTGTTCCATACATCATCTCAGACCAGGCTTCTGGTGAGATTGTCTTGCATTTAAATTCCTTTCTCCAGCTGTTAATTCTTGTTCGTAACCACTCTTCCATTCCAGCCTAGACCCTTGGCTGTGTCAGTCTCTTTTCAGTGGAACAAACATTGATTATACATAATACTAGGTATTTTAGAGGCAAAGACAAAAAAGCAGCACGTTTCCTGCCCTCAGGGTAATTACTTTTTATTTGAGGCAAACAAGACACAAGCAGATTACAAAGTTTTTACAAAGCTATTTCATTAGGTCTGGAAAGATCAGGAAAGTCTTAGAGGTGGCATTTAAAGTGTGCTTTGATTGAAGGAAGACTGGGAAGGATTTTAGGAGACTAAACTGAGGAAGGAGTGTATTTCACACACAAAGGACAGCCTAGGCAAAGGAGTTGGGGGCAGGGAGGAGAGATATTCAATGATATGTATAGGAACTATATTCATTCTTGCCTCTATCTCTCTTTCCTATTTAGAAACAAACAAAAAAGGATGTTTATGTGTGTGTATTTTTTTCAGCATTCATTTATTCATCCTATAAACATTAATTTTTATGTTTTTCAATTAACAAACATTTATTTTCACTTTTTCCTACTCCCTCGTTATGAAGGAAATAAATCCTTGTAACAAAGATACATAGAAAAAAAATTATACATTAGTCACATCAAAGAAATGTATGTCTCATTCAGCAACTTGAGTCCATCACCATCCTATCAGGAGGTAGGTAGCATTCTTTACAATCAGTTCTCTTGAAGCATGGTCAACACATTCTTATTGAATGTCTTTTTTTGCGCAAGGTGCTGTGTTTGGAGTTGAAGATAATAACAATTATTATTATCATTATGTCATTATCTTATATAAACTTCATTAGATTAGGTTAGATTATTATGTCAGCTAGTATTTATATAGCACTTTAAGGTTTACAAAGCCCTTTACAAATAACTCATTTAACCCTCACAACCACCCTGGAAGGCAAGTGCCATTATTATCCCCCTTTTGCAAATGAGACAACTGAGGCAGATAGAGTTAAAGTGACTTATCCATGGTCATGCAAGTAAGTGTCTGAGACTGGATTTGAACTCAGATCTTCCTTGTTCCAGGTCAAGTGCTCTATCTACTGTGCTTCCTAGTTGCCTCACAGGGGCTAGGAAGAGATCTGGCTCTCAAGGTCTTATAATCTAGTGAGGATGAGTGGGAAATTCATTTGCACTTAACTGTGATGATAGGAAGCATGAGATTTAGTACAAAGAAGAGTAAGTTAAATATGAAGGAAAGGTCCTGGCATAATCCCATGAAAAATTTGAAGGGAGAAAGAAAGATGTTCCTTTACCTTGAGGGAATGAGGGTGATTTGAGGCAGGGACAGGGAAGAAGGAAAGTCTTCATGGAGATTTCCTGGTAGGTGAGCTAAGCCTTTAAGTAAAGAAGAAATTCAACAGATAGAGATAAGGAGCAGGGTTGGAGGAGGCATGGTGCATAGTCCCAGTATGAGATACTGCATGACCAAAGGCTCAGAGATGGGAAAGGGCAGGATGAAGACAGAGAGTGAAGAGCCATCCAGTTTGGCTGAAACATAGAGAGTTAGGAGCAGATAAGGGTGAGAAAAAGGTTTACATCATATTGTAGAGGGTCTGGATGACCAGAATCAAGGATCTTACATTCAAGGTCTATACATTTTTACAACTGGGATAATTGAACCATAGTGAGGGTGACTAGCTTGCCCAAAGTGAGTGGCAAAGATAGATTTTCAATTTAACTTCAGAATTCTCAACTTTAAGTTAGTCCCCAGTAACACTGGAGACTAAAATACAACAGTAAGCAGCTCATGTTGAAATAATTCTTTACAATTTGAACACACACACACACACACACACACACACACACACACACACACACACACACACATACCCTTAATACTTTCAATAACCCCTTGAGGGTAGGAATGTGTGTATTGTTATTCCTGTTTGACATATAAGAATATTGAGGTTCAGATAAATATCCTGAATTGTAATTATTCATAGACATTTCAAACTCATCATTCCAAAATAGAACTCATTATCTTTCTCCCCCAAACTGCTGTCTTCTTTTGAACTTCTCTATTACTGTCAAGGACCCAGCTAGGTGGCACAGTGGATAGAGTGCTGGGCCTGGAGTCAGGCAGACTCTTCTTTCTGAGTTCAAATCCAGCCTCAGATACTTCCTAGCTATGTGACCCTGGGCAAGTCACTTAACCTTGTTTGCCTCAGTTTCCTCATCTGTAAAATGAGCTGGAGAAGGAAATGGCAAACCACATTAGCATCTTTGCCAAGAAAACCCCAATGAGGTCATGAAGAGTAATAAAGGACTGAAGGACAATTATATTACTCTCAAGGGTACTGCTATTGTCTCAGTCACCCAGGCTTCATAACCCCCACAATAGCTACTGCCTTGCCAAATTTTATCATTTTTACTTTTACATGCCTCACACACATCCCCTTCTTTCCAGTAACACAGCTGCCACCTTAGTCCCTCATCACCTCTTGTAAAGACTATGGTAACAGCCTTCTCCTCGGATGCCCTTCCTTCAGTAGTTTCCCATTCCAATCCCATTCTCCTCTTAGCTGCCAGCGTCCTTCCTAAAACGCAGGCCTGTCCACATCATATCGCTACTCAGTAAACTCCAGCAGCTCTATATGGTCTCAAATATCAAACACAAAAATCTCCTTTTGCCATTTAAAACAATTTCTAACCTGGCCTCTTCCTCCCATGCCAGTCTTTATACATTTTATTCCTGTCCGTGTACTTTATGATCCAGTTAAACAGATATATTTGCTATCCCTTTCCATTTCCAGGTTCCATGCCTTTGCATTGGCTGTCCCCATTCCTGGAATTCTCTCCCTCTTCACTTTTGCTTCTTGATTTCCCTTCCTCCAAGACTCAGTTTAAATGTTATTTTCTTCAGAAGGACTCTCCTGGTCCCACCCAGTTACTAAGACTTTCCCCTCTCATATTATTTCCCATCTACTCTCTATATATCATATGTCATATATCATATATATATGAGATATATATATCTCATATATATCTCATATATACTCATATATCACATATATATGAGATATATATCATATATATCTCATATATACTCATATATGTGATATATGATATATATGATATAATATATATCTTTTATAGTCTCATCTATGTACACAGTGCCCCTTCCTCTTACTAGAAGAAACTAAGTCCTTTGATGGCAGAGACTGTTTTTACTTTTCTTTGTATACTTAAGCCTTTATCACAGTGTCTTGGATTCCTAAAGTGAGTGATACAACCCCCGGTAGGGGGCGACCTAGAATGATCCAGAGGGGTGGTAGTGGCCTCAGGTGAAATTGGGGAGGCATTGAATAAAAATAAGGGGATGGTGGAAGCATAAAGGAAAGAAGAAAAGGTAAGAAAATTTTGAAAAACTGTTGGTACATGTTTTATCTGTTGCGTAACAGGGTTAAAATCATAGTAATTACATTATTTTTCAAATAAACATACAAAATTCAAGTTATAACCAATCAGTGGTCAAGTCCACCATCAGCAAGTTGTCGCTCATTGTCAGGAAGTCCAGCATTCATTGACAAGAAAATGTGTGTGTAATGACTTGTTTACAATATGATACTGTATGGTCACATGATGCAATATGGCATCATCAAAATTTCAATGCAGGAACCCACCCCCCCACAGATTTACAGTAAATTATTAAATTTAAGAGGCTTCATTTAAAAAAATATATATATTTTATATATATATATATATATATATATACATATATATATATTATATTTTTTGAAATGACACAAATTTCAAAAAAATAAAGTTAAAGGGTTAAAGAAAGTAGATTTTCAGGGGGGTGCTGAGTAAATTTTTTTTGAAAAGGGGGTGGTAGGCCAAATAAGTTTGGGAACCTCCGGACTCTAGAATATAGTAAATGCTTAATAAATACTTGTCCTTGACCCAACCAGGTCTGAACCTGTGATTTCATCCATGTGAGAAACTCCCTTTGTGAAAATTTCCTGCACCCATGCAGATCAGCAACTTATCTATACATTAAGATCTAAAAAATTTGCCTAGAGCACTGAAAGTTTAAGCTACTTGTCCATGGTCACATAGCTAGGAAGTGTCTGAGGCAAGATTTGAACTCAGATCTTCCTGAATCTAAATCCACTACTTTACCTGGCTGCTTCAATCCTGCCTACTTTGCAAAGGGGTCACTAGTGGTTGGTACATTTCAATGCATGGTGGGTACTAGAGTTTTTGATTTGAGGATTTCCTTTTGTGTTTGCTTTACTTCCTAATCTGATTCAAGGCTTCAGTTATGGCCAAGTCTAACAGGCTGCCTTGTGAATGAGCTGTCTTCCACCATATCAATCTCTATCATGAGAGGATCAGATCCATTGTGTGGAATGTTGAGCTGTTAAAGTATTGCATACTGTCATAATTGTAATGTGTTAGTGCAAATCACCCTTCTATATGAGGGGATGCACGCTTCCATTTCTGTCAGCTGCTGTTCTCTAAAGCAATCTAATGGGGTATTACAATTTCCCTTGGGGCCCTTTGGAATGGATGAAGATTCTTTCAGAAGGATTTTTTTCCCCCTGAGGATTTCACTTATTCCTGTTTAATCTTATTCCTTCAGGCTGTCGCCTACTTGGTGTTAGCAGCACCTCCAGGGTCACCTCCGCAGGAATCAGTTGTAATATCAAGAATGGAAATCAGGATATTAGGCATGGGACTAATCTTGTGAAGTCCACGGATCCATAAATATTCATTATTGATGAAGCCTTACTGGTGTTTTAAAAACAACTGTTTCTCCACTCTCCTAACTTCCTTTACTAAATGCACTTGATGATTCTTTTGTCATGTTTTCTGATTTACTGCTTGGGTTTATTTTCAATATAACGGAAGATCACAGATTGAATTGATTTCCTCTATCATGACTTCAGTGGTGATGCGAGGTAGAGTTGCGATTTATGACCAGATCATTCCCTGACTTTACTTCACTTGTCTTGGAGAGGCCCATAATAGAAAATAAAGGTTGGAGAGGTTGTAACTATAAGGTTGTGATCATGGATGAGCTTTGCAAAGTCATTTTCGAGAATCATTTTGTCTAGCTGGTGAGATGTGTTTGCTGTCTCCACTTTTCCCAAGGCTAGCATCTTCCATGTGTACCTACCTCACCTCTTTGTATTTCTCACCATGTCACTATATTAAGATAATTCTAAATGTGTTTAAAACAAATTTACCTGAAGTTAAGAACACCAATTTCTCTTACAAAAAATAAATTGGATACTGCTGCTGCTGCTAATGATAAGAGTAATAATTATAACAGTGTTAACACCATCAACAACTGACATTTGTATGGTACTTTATACTTTGCAAAGTACTTTATCCCTTACTGCCCTCTGGGTATTCTCAGATCTAGGGACACTTGTCTCCTTGCTTTTCCTCAAACCAGACACTCCATCTTTCAACTCCAGGTATTTTCACTGGCTGTCCCCTATTATAGCAACTCTTTCCCTCCTAATCTCTGCATCATTCCTTCCTTCAAGTCTTAGCTAAAATCCCTCCTTCAGGGGGCAACTAGGTGGTGCAGTGGATGGAGCACTAGCCCTGAAGTTAGGAGGACCTGAGTTTAAATCCGCCCTCAGATCAAACACTTGACACTTACTAGCTGTGTGACCCTGGGCAAGTTACTTAACCTCAATTGCCTAAAAATTAAAAAATTAAAATCCCTCTTTCAATAAGAAACCATTCTCAATCCTCTGTAATGCTAGTGCCTCCTCCCCATTGATAATCGACCATTTATTTTGTCTATACCTTTTTGTGCGTAATTTGCATATTGTCTCCCTTCTTAGACTGAGAGCTCTTTGAGAGCCAGCAGAAGCTAATTTTTCCCCTTTTCTTTGTATCCTTGGTGTTTAGCACAGTGCCTGTCACATGGTAGGGGCTTCATAAGTGATTATTGACTTGACCTTAAACACATTATCTAATTTTGAGTTTCATCAAGTCCCTGTGAGGTAGGTTAGGACTGTTATTATCATCCCCTTCTGAAGATGAGTGATGTATAAAGAGTTTGAGAGATATAGTTTGTGGGTAATTAATCATTTCATTAATCATGCTAGCAACAATCAATAAAAGGGATCAGTGGCACTCTCAAATGCCAAAGACATCTCATGAAACCCACTTAATACTTATATGCCCTTGAAGAGTGGGTGTTTCTGAGGGTGGCAATCAACTCTGATTGGCTAACAAGAAAAGAATATTAAACAATGAATATTATAATGAGAAGTGGGCTTATAGAATAATAGGATGAGGGTCTGGGGTGGGGCATGACTCTGATCACTCAGTCTTGGTCAGAGACCTATCTCTTATGCAAACTACCCCATCTAGGGTAATCTACACAAAAGAGGAGTCCACCTCTGCTCAGACCTGGCTGAATGGAACACTCAGAATTCATCCTGGATTAAATTATTTGTAAAGTTCTCTATTTGGGTGGGGGTCTCCCACCCAGGATGGAAAGGCTTGTACCCAGGGGATTTGGGTAATCTCATCTATCAACAATACCTTTCAGGGGCAGCTAGGCGACACAGTGGATAGAGCACCAGCCCTGGATTCAGGAGGACCTGGGTTCAAATGTGGCCTCAGACACATAACACTTACTAGCTGTGTGACTCTGGGCAAGTCACTTAACCCCATTGCCTAGCCCCCCCCAAAAAACAAAAACAAAAACAAAAACAAAAAACAATACCTTTCAGAGACTGAACAACCTACAGGCTTTTGAAAAAATCCTGGTCCTAATTCAAGAATTGATTACTAATATGAGAGAAATAATAATTTCTCAAATAAGGAAAAAGAGGCCCTAAAAGGTTAAGTAAATTGCCTGATATCATACACTAGGTGAGTCATGGCTATTCTTTTAGACATTTCACTGGATTTCTTTTCCACCTTTGACTCATAGACAGACAGTCTTTTCATAGCTACTGGGGAGAACAAGGAAAGATTGAAACTGAGACAGCCTTGTGGAAAGGTACTTTCCACAAGTTTTCTCCTGTGCCTCATTATGAACTGAAGTGGTGAAGTTTTGCCACCCATTACAATGTCAGTGTGGTCATCTGAAAAATAACAGAGAGGCTGCAGAAATGAAATCTTATTCGTGACAGTATGAAAACCACATCTGAGGCCTAGCATGGCCACATTTACCAATGAGAGAGGCAAAATGAGACATCTGGGTAAGGATCTCCATTGACTTTGGCATATGCTAGTAGAATTGCAATGATCTCTTCATAAGAATGATTGCAATTCCAAATGTGCTCTGTCTAAGATAAGACCTGAGCAATTATTTATATATTTTTCTGGCAGAGATTAAATCTTCCCCTTTCCTGCATCTATTACGGATCTCTCAAAAAAAAAAATCTGCCTGATGATAGAGCTAGCTGATCATTCCAACTCATTGAACCAAGACATCTTTTCTTTTGCTTTTGACAGAGAAACTGCCAAGGATTGCTGAATGTTGGCTTAAAGATCTCATCTTTGCCTGTGAAATTGGTCTCTGATCATGATTAATTAGAAACCAAAATGAACTGAATCTGCAAAAGTACTGTCTATGGAATAGAGACTACATGGATGTTTCCCATCTTAATACAAATACGAGTTCTATAAAACCATCCATGTGGCCAATTGGTGAGACAAGCTCTTGTGCAATGAAAATCTCTTAACTCTTTATGCTAATAAGGCAATTGTTCAGCTCCTTATAGTATCATGTTTCTAGAATCATTTGGTGAACCAGGTCCTCACAAGGCTATTGTGAAGATTAAATGAGAAAATATGTGAAGTGCTTTATATATCATTCACTATGTAATTGCTAGCTGTTATTATTACTAAGTGCTTAATAAAAGCTTTTTATTCATTTATTCATTCATTCATTCATTCACTCTTTGTCCTGAGGTTATTTACTGTGTTTCTAAGTTTCATGAAATAAAAAATAGAGAACCAGGGCCTTTTCTCTCACCTGCTCAGATGGGTACTAAATGACCTTAAAGAGTTAATTTTGGGTAGCTGCCTCATGGCTCCTGGAATCATAACGTTTTTATGGGTTATATGCCTGAATGTTGCAGATGGTTAATGAACTCATATTCCAGGTGACAGAAAGCTTTCCAATTCTCTCAACAGTATACCTAAGTAGAGAAGTTCTCCCAACTGCAGACATAGTGACTGTCTTTATTCGTCTGGTGAACTAAAGTGACTGAATATTAATCCTCCAACACTCAGCTCAGTACCTCTCCCCAAGAGGGACTTAATTAATGCTTATTCTTGCTGCTGCTGTTGTTTTCCTACTTTTCTGTGTTTTTGTTTTGTTTGTTTTGTTTTGGCATGGGGTCTACCATGTTAGTACCTAAGCAGGTAGTTAGAAATGTGGGCTCTTCTGCCACTTTCCACCATGAGAGGCAGTATGGTACAGTGTAGAGAGCATTGAAGTTAGACACATGGGACCTGGGGTTCAAATCCTGGCATGGTTAATTACTATGACTTATATGTCCTTGGGGAAATTAGAACCTCCTTAGGTCTCAGTTTACTTCATCTGTAAAATGAGAGTTTGATTAGATGACTTTTAAGATTCTGTCTAGCTTTAAATCCATAATCTTCTGATCATAATTAGAAAGTTAGGAATAAATATGGGTTCTTTTTGCTATTTTTCCACCATAGGAGGCACAGTAGGTAACATGATGGAGTTTGGAGTCAAGTGAACATGAGTTCAAATGCCATCCCTGACATTTACCAGATATGTGACCTTGGTGGGCTATTTACTTAATCTCTTGGAACCTTAGTTTCCTTATCTGTAAAGTGGGGATAGTGATTTTGCAATGCTTACCTCACAGGATCGTAAAACTCAAATGAGATAATAGAGAGAGCATTTGGTAAACTTTCTAAAAAATGAATCATTCAGTAGGCATTTATCAAGTCCCTGTTATGTACCTGGTACAATATAGACACTTAATATATGCTCATAGTTTTATTGATTGTCAGGTACTGTGCTAAGCATTATGGATACAGAGATAAAAATAAGTCTCTGCCCTTAAGGAGCTTACCTTCTATCAAAGCAGACAAGATGTACATATATAAATATATATGAAATAAATGTAAGGTGGATTTCTGGGGGAAGCCACAAGAAGCTGGGAGTATCAGGAAAGACTTAATGCAGAAGTTGGCCCTTGTATTAGTAAAATCTTCAGAGTTTTCAATGGCTAAAGGCAAATCTTAGGACATTCCTTAATATTACTGACTCCATGATGGGAACTGACCTCCTAGTAAGCAGTCCCATTCTTCTCTTCTCCAGGATTCAACATATGAAATTATATGTATGTGTGTATGTATAAATATTCCTAGCATACCTTTAGCTAATGGTTATAACAATAGTGAGTCTACCTTTAGTACAGCTTTCCTCAGGGTCCTTCTCACCATACGTTCTCAGAGGCACAGAAACATGATACCAATTGATTGACTTCCCATTCCCAAGACTGAACAAAAAAATAAAAAATTCCCAAGATCTCTAAGGTCTATGAGAAACTCCTGTATTCTAATTTACAAAGTCCTTTCTACGACTTACAAAAAATAAGATTGTGATTGAATCTCACATACTGAAGTGACAATGAGAATTAAAACTCACAGCTGCTAAGTTTCCAGAATTTGGAAAGATTGAAAGAACATTTAATATGGAATCAGAAAATCTGGTTACAAATTCGACCTCTGACCCTTTCTTATTAATCTGACCTTGGGCAAATCACTTAACTTCTTGGGTTCTCAGTTTCCTTATCTGTAAAACAAAGGGGTTAGACCAAATGATGTTTGAGATCTCTTCCAACTCTCTATCTCTGATCCTAGTCTATCATTCAGTACCTGGACTGAGCTGCTAAGAAAATTCAGAAAGGGTTCAATTTTGTGAAATCTTTCCAAGAGCCAAATGATGGTGCTGGTTAGGGAAGGCCAATTATATCCCTATACTTCACATCTTATTATCCCAATGCTTACACACAATCTGTCTCCAAGTAGTTCCTAATTATCAGAGAAGGGGAGCAATAAGTGGTTGGCAGTGGTTCCTGTTTATTCCACAGTCATTCTCTGACAAGTACATGATATACTGATCGCCAGTAGCTGTGGGATTAATATTCTGGAATCCAAACAGGGTTTTTTTTTTGTCTGCAATTGAAACAAAATCTTTGAGGAATTATTTGAGGGTTCATTGACAGGTGTGATGTTTATGGAGAAGGGATTCTAGAGTCATTTAGTTATGGAAACTCTTACTATAATAACCTCTGCATAAGCTTATCGTAGCTATGCCTACTCGGAGCTTCACTGGTCTCTTTGCTATAGGAATAGGGACTGCAAGAAGATAAGGTACAGAAATTCAACTCCTCATCTCTCCAATTCCTAGTAACTTTTCTTCTCTCTTGCTGTTTGTTCTACAGTGTAGAAGCTGGCCTGGAGTAACTTCCTTGATGGGTTTCATAAATCAGGGATTTACTAGTTAAACTCAGTTTCTAGTATCCTTCTAGTAGTCAACCGTTGGGCATATATTCTCTTTTAGGGGACAAAAATAGAAAAGAACTTATAAGCAGACAAAAGTCTAGAAAATACTACCTAGAATATTTATAGTTGGCAGCATGTTGAGTCTACCTGTTTGGGATTCATGAACTCTTAATGCACTTCAGGTCCACAGTTATTCAAGAATATTCCTGAGATGACATAGAAATAATTATCAGTGTGGATGATTATTTAATACCCATTATATTCATACCATGATACATCTTAGTATCAGAGAGGTTGGTTTATTAGACTAAATTTTGACATTAAGAAAATACTATAGATTGGATGAATAGATTCAGTATCAGCAAAACAGAGGTCCTCCCCCTGGTGCCATTCCTGTCCCCTTCCCAAATGAGTTCACTGTAAGGTGGGTTTATAACTGTGAGGATGGTATTTATAAAAAGAACAGTTCTGATTCTATTGGTAATGAATAGGCTACATTTATATTTCTAGAAATGGGTTCATTCGGCATTGAATAAGCCATTACAGACAAAACTATTTCTAAGCATTTCTATGTTCCACTATGCCAAATTACAACTCTTCACCTTCAATTACTAAGACTATTTATAGGCTTCTTTCTAAGTACAAACTTATCTCACCCACTCTATCTAGGCAGCCTCAAACTATATCATGTTTCATATCCCATCCAGCCATCCACCAAAGCCATCTTGCCATATGCGCTGCCACTGAAATTCATATCCTTGGTCATTGAGAAAGTTAACCCATTCAGCTTTGGAATGTTGAACCTCAAAGCTGAACTATGTTGATTGGTGACTGAATAAGTGCAAACTAACATACCAGCCATTGCTTCATATCCTATTCAATTGTCCATGTGGGACATGTGGCTATCTATACTATGCTCCTCTTTTTTTCTGCGTACTGTATTCAAATCAATACTACTATTGCTTCTGAAAAGGGCATGTCAGTTTAATGACATATGAAACAATTCACCATTCCTATGATTCCCCCAAACCAAATTCCTTTTAGTGGTTGCCTTTTCTCCAAATAGCATCTCCCTCTATCAGAAGATGAGGTCCTGGAGAGAGAAGTAGTCTCGTTCTTTCTATTTTTATCCCTAGAACTTAGGATAGTGCTTGACACATAAACATTTGTATGCATTTTTTATCCATTCATTCATTTCCCTCAATTTTTATCGATGATTCCATCCCATTTTCAAACAGGGTGACAAGAATATGTTTACAATGGTGATCAGATAGTGACTTTGGAATAATTATAATGAAAGTTTATGTTCTGTTCAAGTTAACACAAATATGTATGTCAGCTATGCTCCAAGAAAACCAATTTTCCAAAACATCCACTGTCAAGAGAGCAAGATTAGGCAGAAACTACTGTGTACCCCATATATATATATATTCAAACTGTAATGGAATTTTTATCTCTGTGAGAACATGCTGATGTTATGCCATTCACTTAGTCCATATGGTGGAGAAAAAAGTTAATTTACACTAATTATTTGTGGACATGTAGAAAAATAGTTGGTTGAATTTTTCACTTTTCAAGTGATAATGTTAGCATCACAGCAAGATTACTTAAAAGAATGTCAGCTGTGGTCAGTATTTGGATTGGAACTCTGAGAGGTTCTTCCAGGTTCCACAAGTGTAAGGAATAATTGTTTAATGTTCCCTGGAATTCATAAGCCAGTCTATTACCCTGCTGGCCAGTTCATCCAATGCTTTACTCTACTGGCCAACAGATCCTCTTGGTAGCATAAATAATCATATGTATTTTATAGGAAATATCATAATAACTCAGAGATTGATGAGATTCTCTTCTGCAACCAGGAATTTTGAATAATCCTAAATATAAAATAGCATACCTTGATTATTCTAGGAGATGCTATCTTTAAAGGATGCTTATATCCTTACTCTTCTTTCTAGAAGATAGCCTAGGCCCTTATCACTTCTTGCTTGTACTATTCAGTTAGCCTCCTAAACATTCTCATTGTTTCAAGTTTCTCCCTTCTCTAGTCCAGACTCTACACAGGTAGCAAAATGACCATATTTTCTTAAAAGTCGACTTTATCATGTCACTCTTCTACTCAGTAAACCCCAGTGATGCTGTGTTGCCTCTAGGTTCATATGTAGACACCCATTTGCAATTGAGAGCACTTTACAACTTGGTTCTAATCTCCCTTTCCAGCTTTCATTTCCTCAAATACAACATTTCATCTCCCATCTATGTACCTTTGCACTGGCTATCCCCTGTGTCTTGAAAACTCTCCTTTCTCATTGTCACCTCTTAGAATCCCTATTTTCTTTCAAAGCTTGGTACAATTGCCACCTTCTACATGTGAAGACTTTCTTCATCTACCTTGCTGCTAGTATTTTAATCCTGAAGGTACTTGAATTCATTTTCTGTATATTCTGTGTATGTATATATATAGGTATATATGGTGTTTTCTCTGATAGAATGTAACTTGTTGACTTGACTTGTCTTTGTATTCTTACCACCTAGCACACAGTTCCTAGCACTTAGTAAGCACTTAAAAATGCTTGTTAATTTTTCAAATGATACCAATGGTTTTAATGCTTAAGATGAAAAACACTGCAGGAACATATATTATTCTATGATATCAGTTGTGGTCAATATTTGAAAACTCTGTGAGTATGAAAACTCTAAGAGACAGATCTTACCTGAACAATTATGGATTAATACTTCTTTATGAAAACTAGTTTATGCCTTTAGGGGCTCACTCTAGGGATCAGAAGCATTGCTGTTTACACAAGCTGTCCTTATGCTTATAATAGTCTCTCTCCTTTCCTGTACTTCTTAGGACATCTGCCTCCCTGGTGGGAGCCTCTTGAAACTAAGCCTTGAAAGTCTTATCTCAAGTGCCACCTCCTTTAAGAGGTTTTTCTTGATTTCCCTGGTTGTTAGTGTCCCTCTCAAATCACTGTGTAATTATCTTTATGTATCCTGTTTTTACTACTTACTCATATGTCAACATGTCATGTCCACCTAATAGAATGTAAATTCTGTGGATCTAGGAATGTTCTCAATTTTATATTTTTATTCTCAGTACCTACTACAGTGCCTGTCACACAGTAGGTATTTAATACATGCTTGCTGACTGATTGTTAAACTTGAAACTTTTTGGATAAACTTTGCTATAGATACTAATGGTACCCTTTGCTATTTTGCCTTCCAGGAACAGGGTAAAATAGGAGTGGTCTTCAACATTGGCACAGTGGATATTTCCATCAAAGAGGAGAGTACCCCAGTAAATGATGGCAAATACCATGTCGTGCGTTTCACCAGGAATGGCGGCAATGCCACACTTCAGGTCGACAACTGGCCAGTGAATGAACATTATCCCTCAGGTACACATTTTATATTAATTACTCCCATCCTTCAAATTCCCATCCATACTTCTTTAATAGGAATTTTCTCGGGGCTGCCACCAAATCATTAAAATATAAGCATAAACTCATCTTTGTAGATTTAATATGGGTGAAGAAAAAAAAAGTAATGTTGGTCTCAGACCACTGCAGAAAGCTTCTGGAGGTTTATTAACCAGGTGTTGCTTAACCAACACATTGATTACCTACCTAATGCTGGCTGGCTCATACTGAATCTAGCGAGGAAATATTGTAGAGTGGAAAGATTGCTGGATTTGGAGTCAGAGGTTGTTCAGTCTCATCCAACTTTTCATGACCCTATGGACCATAGCATTCCAGGCCCTTCTGTCTTCCACTATCTCTTCAAGTCTGTCCAAGTTCATGTTTGTTGACCTGGATTCAAATCCTGATGCTATTAGTGAGTATCTGTGTGACTTTAGGCAAGTCATTCAGACTCCATGGATCTGTTTCCTCATTTAGAAAATAAGGATTTGTGAGAATGGATGGATATATGAGACTAGTGGATTAGACGACCATTACGGTCCAGTGTTAAATCAAGTAACCTATGTCATAATTAGCTTGTTTTAAAGAGTAATACAGAAGGATATACAACTGAAGAAAAGACATACAACATGCTTGATCTTGATCTAATAGAGAGATCAAGGTGATGTTGATACCAAGTATAGCATTTAAATTGCCATTAAGCCAGTTTAAATAAAAGGTGGAATTATGATAACGATGGCAACGGTCTTTTTAACTACAGGTATTATAAACCTTATGTGGGGGACAATGAAAAGAAAGCTAAGGCTAAATTCTAGTCATCATGTTAACCTGTTTAAACAGTCTCCCTCTTTTCCCCAATTTACCTTCCTGTCTTAAAGTTAGGTCCTAGTAGGCATTTTTAGGATCAGTGGTATCAATGGTAATTGTCATTATTGTGTATGCCTGTTTAAGTCTTTGCTTTAATTTTGGGTTCAAATAACTTGTGGAAGGAGAGCTTCCAGAATCATATACTAGTAGTATCAAGGGCATTATGACAGAAAGTTTACTACTTTAAGTGGGGACTGCTCAAATATCCCCTTCCTTTTCTCCCTTTGTCCACCCTAATTTTCACAGGGGTGTTATGTTTTCATCTTATATCACCTATAATAGAATTGCCTCATCTTAAAGATGACCTGGTCAGGGGATTTTGTGCCACAAATTTAGAGGTCAACTACTGTTGTCAATTTGCCTGTCACATACTGCTCTAATGTGAACGTGAGTGCTGTCACCATTCCCTAGACCAGGGTGGGGAACCTGTGGCCTCGAGACCACATGCAGCCTTCTAGGTCCTTGAGTGCAGCCTTTTGTCTGAGTCCAAGTTTTACGGAACAAATCCTTTTATTAAGGGGATTTGTTCTGTGAAATTTGGATTGAGTCAAAGGGCTGCACTTGAGGACCTAGAAGGCCACAGGTTCCCCATCCTTGCCCTAGACTCTAAATTTTGTCACACTCTGCCTCTTAGTTAGGTGAGCACAGATGACTACTTGGTAAACCCCTGGGCATTTTACCAAACATTTATATGCAACCAATAAACAGTTTACCTTTTAACTAAGCCACTTGAGAGAAATACCCAAGGCATCTAATTATGTCTCAGGACTGTTTCTTAACTGCAAGACTTAAAAGGGCAGATGGCCACATCTAAGTCAGCCTTATTTAATTTTATAGCCTCTTGATAGCTTCAGTATATCCAGTCTTTCCTCTATAACACAAAGTTTAATCAAAAATACAAAACAAAACAAATCACATTCTGGATTCCCAAAGGTGTTTGAGAAATTTGTTCTATTTCTTTGGTCTCACTATCTCACTTTCCATAGAGTAACCAAATGACCCTGTGGCTTTATTCCGCCTTCTTTTAGCACTTTTGGGTTGTCATAGATGGGCCTTGATGAAGGTATTCCTGTAGAGGGTGAGCCTTTGAAAATACCTAGAAGCTTTTTAGGATGTTTCCCTGGCATCCAAATACAAGATACTAATAGAAATGATTTTCTTTTCAAAATGCATGTTATTTAAACCCTAGAGGGGGGAGAAAAAAACAGAGTGGATAGAGATCTTAGAAGCTGTTCATTTGCTCATAGAGGAAAAAAAAATCAATCCTGCTCTGTGCATATCATCATTGGCCCTACTAGTGCTGCTGGAGGGTCTGTCTGTGTTTCTATTAGGAATTTCAAGGCTTTCTAAATTGGTATTAACCACATGCCCTAAGCTCACATAGAAAATACAAAGCTAAACTGCCAGCAATAGAACTTGCATATCTTTGGCCATTGTAAAGCTAGTGATGTGTAAGCAACCTGATGACCTTTCAGTATTTGTCTATCTCAGAAATTCTTTGTGTGTTCCATTTCAAATAAAGTATGGCATTGTAACCTGCCCCTAACATATAACTGAAGTTTTCTTTAGCAGAATTTTTCTTCCCAGAAAAGGAAAATAAAGGTATCTTCAGTCATTTAGTAGAGTCCATTAAAAACAAAATAAGGATATGATAATAGCTTTTATGTAGTGCTTTAAGGTTTGCAAAGCCCTTTACAAGTATTTTCTAATTTCCTCTCCATCCTAGGAGAGAGTTATTATCCCCATTTTATCATTGAAAAAAATTAAGGCAAAGAGAGGCTTAATGACCTGCCCAGGCTCAAATAGCTAGTAAGTGTTAGAGGCTGGATTTGAACTCAGGTCTTCCTAACTTCATATCCAGTACTCCATTCACTGTACCACTTAGCTATCTCTAAAACATAAAGCTCCATTTAAAGGAATTGGAAAGTTTTTCAAACTTTCACAAACTCATATACACACATGCAGACATATATACATACACATGTGTATATGCATGTACACATGTATGTGTTTATGTATGTATAAACCTAATTTCAAGAAGCCCTGGACAAGATGATCTCTAAGTCCCATTGTGGCTCTAAATTGATGATCTTATAATCAGTATGTCAGTGGTTAGGTTACTAAAAGATATGGAAGCAAAGGTCCATTTTAGACTGTAATGTGTCTATGCAGAGTCATTCTTAAAGCATTGATGATGTGCTTACAACAAGGTCCCGATTAGTGAGAATAATGAATCCTGTGAAGTGGTCACGTTATTTGAGTTTACATTGCAGATTTCTACTGTACTAGAGCTAATTGCCCTATTTTACATAATTAGAATTCAAATACATGACACCACTTCACAGAATTCATTATTTGCACTCCTTGGGTCCTGGTTGTACAATATTCAGTTGAAATAGTATTCAATATTCGAATGAATCGTTACCATTTACTCTTGGCTGCCTAAATTAGAAAACCTTATGATGTTCCAAGTTAGGACTTGGCTTCTGTATTAAGTTCTGGAGCTTATTTGCGCTAAGACTAAAGGTGATTCACTTTCTTATACTTTCAACACTCTCTCACCTGTAAAATGGGGAGAATTCAGCTTACTGAATTTTATGCTTCCCAACCTACCTCCTTGGCCTTATGGAAGAATTCCTTGGAGTAAAGTGTTATGCTGTATTTTAAGCACATTAAAACAAGTGACTTCCTTTTAAAGAAGTCATCAAAAATATCTTCCATGCTTCATTGAACAAATCAGCCCATTCTGCTAAGATGGTTCCTGAAACACTGATTTCTCTCACACCTTTCCTACTCCATCCATGTATTTATTCTGTTTTGGAGATAATACTAATCATTGAAACATTCAGTGAAGAAATTCCATCATTTGTCTAATACTAAGGCTCAGAAGGCAAAGAAACACAGAGCAACTCCAATTCAGAGAACATGATCTCAGAAAGTTTATGCTTCACTGAGGTCTCCCACTCAGAAATGAGCTACTCAACTGTGTGGTCTTCTCATGGGCATTGACAGAGCTTTATAGAGCTTGCTGAAATATGCAACCAGGAACTATTTGAAGACCAGCCGGACACAGGACATATGGGGTTGATTCTTTTTGAATCCCAACTGTCAATCAAGAAGAGTACAAAATGAGAATGGAACTAATGCAAAGGGAATCTTCTAACAATTCATTCAGGAATAGATGATTTTTTTTAAAGCCTCCTTTTGGGTCATATTTTGTTTTATAATTGTAAATAGAATGATCAGGGACTTGGAAAGTGAGGTTGAAGAACAAACAGCCCAGAATGACCCTTCAAGCACTGACAAATGTTCCATGTAATGCCTCCATTCTTGTCTTGAAACCTTATGGAGGCAGTAGTAAGGGAAAGGAGGTGGGAAGGGGAAAAGTAAGTTTAAGAGGAAAGAGGAATTCGTTTCAGCCTGAAGCTAGAGTCCTCACTGGAAACTGAGATAGATTAGATTGTTAGGAATCCTTTTTTTTAGATATCTCTATGGCTGACTGGACCATGGAAATGTAAGTGTGGTGTTGTGGCAAGACCACAGGACTTGTATTTCAAAGACGTGAGTTCACATCCCATTTCTACCACTTAGCTATATGACTTTTCTTATATAATTTCCTGCCTTTAGGCTTCCTGTTCCTCATCAGTAAAATGAGAGAGTTTTATGATGAGCTCCAAGATTTTTTTTCCAGCCTTCTGTAATTTTGATTTATTAGATTGTAAACTTCTTGAGGGCTGGGACTGTCTTTTTGCCTTTTCTTTTTTTTATACCCAGCACTTAGCACAGTGCCTGGCACATAGAAGGTGCTTAATAAATATTTATTGATCATTCATAAATACACATGTTCTTATTCACAGAACAGTAAGGCTCTGTTCAGATTAGGACCTGGTTTCCTAAGATACACTCTAATGGATCTATGATCTACTCCAAGGGGTATTCTATTTGTTTATGTAAACTGCAACCTATCTTTATCTGCCCATTCTATGCTACTCTTATCCATGCTCTACCATAAGTTCACCACAGGAGTTCCATCCAACATCCTTAAGACCTTCTTCTTCACATCACAAAGACACCAATGGAGCACAAGATTTATCTTGGGAAATCAAGTGCTACTGTCCCATTCAGGTTGGCAGTGTACATCAAGACAAGGTGGCACCTCAGTTCTGAAAAGAGAAAGCTGAACTCTGCTCCCAAAATCCTTTCCAGCTCTACACCTTGTGATCCTATGACATTTCAAGAGATAACCCCCTAACAAGGTTGACAAACAACACAGAGCTACCATCTTCTGATACCTGTATATTATTTCAGTTTTTTCCTGCTCTGGGAAATAGAAATATGACCATCTATAAAAAATGATCTTTTACAATAGTGTTCCATGGGAGCTAACACAATGAATATGGTTTACTGCTCAGAAGACTTCAAGATGGTTTTCTGTGTACCCTTAATAACAGACTAATGTGCTGTCTTTTCCTTTTTCTTTAAAAACACCAATGGCGAACTACATTCAAATGTTGAGTGAATACTGAGCTGAATTAATTGTGGGTTACAAGAAGGCAATACTGAGCCCGTTAAACTGAAGATAGTCTTCCCATGGTGTCAGCTCCTAGGGAGCATTTTAAGTGAAGACACCTTTCTATGGATAACCGTTTCCCTATTTCCAAGAGCCATCCCCAAAATAAAGCCAATTTTTTTTTTTTGCCACAAGAAACCTTATGGGCTATAAACCATAGTCCCTGCTAGAAGCTAGTTCAGGTAATGAAAGCCTCTGACATGTTTTTATTTTAAACTGTAATAGCCTTTTCATATTGTGGGCCCTTTACACTGGGATAAAAGAGACTTTAAATGTAGATCTCCATGCACAGGCTGAGTTCACTGAGATTTCTAAGGGTTAAAAACAAATCTAGGAGCTTGACATGAAACTGAAACTCCTGAGGCCCTGGTCTTTCATTAATTCCTAGCCAGGAGGTTGTCTTTGCCTGTCTTTCTACCTTTGCTTTTGAAGATTTGAGTCTTTGCCAGATTTGGAGTATGCATTAAAATAAACTACATCTACCTGCTCATTCATCCATGCAAGACAAAATCTACCTTCAGTTTCAGCCAGGAAGGGAAAGGAGATGGTGAAGAAACCCAAAGGAAACAGAGGTATAAAGACGGCTGGAAGGGAGTATAATTTCAATCATATTTGTAGATATCACATTTCAAAAATTTGTAAAGGCAAACTCAAATAGAAACAGATCCCTACAGGCTTCATGTTGACTTAGAAAAAAACAAATGAATATTATCTATATTTTATTTGATTTATTTTGTTAACCATTTCCCACTTTTCATTTTAATCTGGTTCAGGCAGAATTCAGGAATTTTATAGGCAGCATGGCCTGAGGGCCTGAGTTTGACACTTATGGTTTAGAGCATTTGTCTTCCTATGTTTTTCAAGTTCTTTTGACTCAGTCACCCAAATTCCTTCTTCTAAGTTCAGTGGGCTTCTGTTGAAAGAAGCTAATGTTTTTCTTATAGGTCAGGCTAATTTGATATAGGGAGAGAGGGACAACATGACATACTGAAAAGGTGATGGGATTAGGAATGAGATTATTAGATTAGATTATTAGATTGGAATTAGATTCTGCCACTAACTAGCTGTATGATTTTCTTCATCTCTAAGAACCTTCTGTTAAATAAGCCTTCTTGGTACAGATGCTCACCAGAGTCCCTTTTGACTCTAGCATTCTATTCATTCAGTATCTTCATTTTGGCTTGATGAAATCTGTACGGTACCAGCCTTTATCCTTTAATGCCGAATTAAGTGTGAGAGGGAGCTATAAGGGAGCACTATGTTCCTGATTTCAATTAGGAAAACATGATTTATTATCACATACAGATTTAATATAGACAAGAGCAAGGAGTTCGAGGGATGAATGCAGGTCCTTTTATACATCATCTTGATGTAAAATACCTCTCCTGCCTAACTTCATGCCATGCTTTTTTTGCATATGGGGGTGTGTGTGGTGATCTGCACATATGTATGCACACACACATGCACATATATGTACACACACACACATATATATGGACATGTATGTGTGTATGTATGCAAACACACATAAATACTTGACAAATCTGATCTAAAGAAACCAGGTTAATCTGCCAGCTGGCTGAATTGACCTCATTCTTTCCTACAGAGTTATCATTTGGCATCAAGATAATAATAATAATAATGTCACCACTTTGAAGTAGCATGGTACTTTGTAGTTTGCAAAGTGCATTCATAAACATTATTTCATTTGCTCCTCATAACATTTTACTCTTTGAGCGAGAGAATTCATCCCCAAGCGTCTAGTCTATCTTTTTAACAATAATATTCTTCTGTTGGTTTTATGTATCAGCAAGCTTCAAGATACTAAAACCACAGAAGAATTGGATTGGGGGGGGGTGTCCAGAAAAGCGGTCCATGGATCAATAAGTGGTACATGTGAGCAGATTGTAACATATTACCAAAAAAAAATTCTGCAGGAGAAATGATCTAAAGGACCATCAAACAAAATGCCTGATAGAAAACAAAGATGAGCTGGTCAAAAACTGACAACAATAGATTACCAATGAATTGCTTGTGTGTTCCATTGGTGTCCTGATAATGTCAAGGGAATGTGTGGAAGACCCTTAGCATGGTGGGTAGACCCAGTGTGGTGAACTTAAGGCAGGATAGAGGTGAGAGTTCACAGTATGAGCAGGTATGGATGATTTGCAATCCGTATCATTAGAAGGAATACCTACATCAATAAGAAGTTTATAAATCCATTGGAGTATTGCAATGAAAAGGGGCAGGGCAGGTGTTATTATTTGTATGTTACAAATAATAAGATGGAGGTTCAGAAAGTTGAAGTCACTGGTCACTGAGCTAATAATTGACAGAGCCTGATCCTTAGCTTCATTGTTTCCAAAACTAAATGGTTTTAAAGAACCACTGCAAGAAATTGCTCACTGTTGTGGTCCTTTATGCTTACTACTCCCTAGATTGAATGGAAATTTAGAATGGCCACAGCTGAGGAGCTGAATTTCTGTGACTAGAAATGGATGATGGCCGTGACAGTCCCCCCTCTCCAAACCTCCATCCCCATATACAAAAACAAGAAAGAGGCAGTTTTGAAATTTCATTGGATAGTTTTATTTGGTTATAGTAATAGTTCTGCCTGGATACTGCCAAATGTGACACCTCTTATCACACTCAACACTACCAAATGCATAGCAGGTAATTCACCGGGATGTGCTAGTATTGGACCTTTGAGCTCTGTAAAAATCATGTCTCATGCTTGTTTCTAATGCCACTCTAGTTCAGGGCACCTATGCCATCTCCCTCTTCTCTACCAGTAGATGAATCTCATTGTCAATACTGGGCCACTTCTGTGCACTGACATCGTATCTCTTTTTTTGATCCTGTCCTCCCTTTCCATACCATTTCTAAGCAGATATGCTAAATGGGTTGACTTTCATTAAATGACGGTCTGTTTTTTGTTTTATTTTCTTTTGCCTAGTAATCAGGGGGTAAGAGGGTGAATGGGGAAAGCATGGGGCTAAAGGTGCAGGGAAGGAAGGAAGAATGGAGAGGGGTTTCATTTTGGTTGTATCGGCCAAACTTCTTTTCTCCTCTATGATTTTCCAGCCACAAGATAAATAGCCTTGTATCTTACAAGCTAAATACAATTACCACTATCAAACCTAGAGCCTTTCTCTCCCTGTAAATGTCTCTTGGAAGCTGATAAGCTTTTCAAGGGGAACTGTGGGCTTCTGCCTAATCCTGAGATTAAAAGCAGCCACCCAGAAGACAGCCAGAGATAATTTTTTTCTCTCTCCCCAGGAGGGAAGAGGTGGGGGTAGGAATATAGGGAGAACACCCAGATCCTCTCTTGAGATATTAGGCGGACATATACACGACTCAAGGTTATTTGTAAAGGAATTACATGAAACACAATTGAGCTTGTTATAATGATGAGGAATTACATCAGATAAAGTGATGGTTGTTATAGTTACTAAAGATGAGACTTATCAGGGATACCTCTGGGACGGGGTAGGCCTTGTGGGCAGGAGGATGATTGAGGGAATTAATTTTTTTTTCTATTAGCTTCTCTGGTACTATATTCAGTGCTCATTTTAGTTTTCTGACCCTAGTATATCCTTCTAAAAATTGAATAACACATGATACTGAATTTTATGCATATATCTTAAATCATATAAGAGTGGATCTATGTGGAAACTAATCTGGACTTCAAGTTCTATTCCTAAGTGGAAGTGGTTTGTCATGAAACTATATAGTCTTTTATCCATCCCCTTAGATCCAATTATATTCACTGTGAATAAATAAAAACTATTAGCTAGGATTTATGCAAGTCAATGAGCCTTTTTTTTCCCTTTATGCAAAACTTGTTCAGAGATCAAACTGATAACCTTAGCTTCTTCAGACCCTGTTATACATAAACTGAGCTAACTCAAATGCACATGCAAATAGTCTTGCCTTGCTAATATGTCTGTCAGATGATTACATTGAGAACTACACAATGCAACTCTCAAGTAATTGCATTTTTAAAAGATTATCCTATTGCTGATTGGAAGATGTCTAATTAAATTCACAAAGCTTTTAAGAAATTCAAAGCCCTGTCCTATCCATAGAGCACAATGATTGTCTTATTACCTTGGCAAAATTATATAACCTTACTTTCAGAGTTTCCCTGTGGAATGGGTACATTGATAGTATAAAAATCACTAGTATAAGACATTTAGGGGAAAAATATTGATTTTTTTTCCGACCTTAAGCCAAATCATTACCTAGCACCCAGCTAATAATGTGACGTATCTACAAGAAAAACATCCCGTATCTTGAAATCCTCAATTTAAGCCCTGCAAAGGAAAGATAGTAGGAATTTCTAGTCTATCTTTTTAAAGTCATTTTCAAGAAAGATACTATATAAATATCCAATAATGAAAACAACACTAATAAATATAGAGATATATGTGTGGGGGGAGATCCCCCACACACATATTACATACCATTTATAATTCTGTAAAGCACTGAAGGCAATGAAAGGCCCTATATGCTGTAAATCAATCCATAGTAATCACATCTTGGCTCATCAGAAAGAGATAAATGTAACCCACTCCTCTCCTCTGAAATCCCTGTCAATATCCCTGTACACAAAATTGTAGAAAATGTTGGGTGGAGTGGAAAGAAAGAAAAATGAGTTAAAGGAAAAGAGTCATTCTTAGCTCTGAATTTCATAAAAATTGTTATATTTAATTAGACCCCCCAATGATATTTACCTATGGTTTTTCCTCATGATATTTCAGTTTTTACATGATAAGTCTTTACATGGTTCTCTAGCGAGCATTCTAATCCTTCTGGTTGGCATGAGTTGAGGGAAAATGCAAAATGTCATTGATGAATTTTTTAAGCATCTCATAAAAAACTTTACATATGTAAAAGAGACTACTAACAAAGCAGTGGTGGTGATACACAGTTTGAAGATGATGATGGCATAGAACCCATGGGGAACACATGGCCAAGACACACAACCACAGGTTGACAATTTGATGAAGACATTACTCAATGCAAATCACAACAAAGTTGAGATATTAACAAAAAAAATTAAAAGCTATAACCCTCCCTAGAACCCCATTAAGGCATAATGTGCTATAATGATGCTGCTGACCCCCATCATCAGTGTGCTTTGAGTTTGTATTAAGCTGTTCTCTCCTACTCATTGCCCTTGAACATATTGATAGTTTTTTTTTTTTAATGAAGAAAAATTGGTTAGAATTTGAGTTGCAGTCCTATCACTATGGAACGTCTTTTCTTTGTACAAAGCTAACTAGCTTATATAGAAATTAAGCCTTAGCCCTTGAGTGTGTACTGTCATATCACAGAAGGCTAACTAACTGAAATACATAATTAAATAAATGAAGATATGCTTATATGTTCCTTTCAGATGACTATATTCAGGCCTGTACACGTAGAAGCACTCACATATTTGAATTGAAAAGGCAAACCCCATTAACTCCTTTACAGATGTAAATTCACTTAGAAACTATGATATTCACAAAAACCTTGCCTTGAGTGGCCCATTTCAGGGCACACAAAGAGCATTGTAATAGCACTATTAAACATTTACTTAGAAGTGTACTACCGCCTAACTTGTAATTGCCAGTTCCAATGTTTAATTAAACTGAGTTTGTTCATATAATGAAATATCAAATAATGAAGTCTCCCCATTCAATGCTGAATCTTTGTTCCATTTATTTATAAGGCTCTAATAGCCCTACATCACAAAGATGGGGATGATAATTCTGCCTAGCTATCCCTGAATATGGGACACTTTAGGAGAATGATATCCACAAATCCTACTTCTGTTCTTGAGTCAGTTCAGTCATGTCTGACTCTTCCTGACTCCTTTTGTGGTTTTCTTGGCAAAGACAATGGAGTGGTTTTCCATTTCCTTCTCTAGCTCGTTTTATAGATGAAGAACTAAGGCAGACAGGGTTAAGTGATTTGCCCAGGGTCATAAAGCTAGTAAGTGTCTGAGACTGGATTTGAACTCAGGAAGATAAGTTTTCCCAATTCCAAACCCAGTGCTCTATCCACTATGCCACCTAGCTTACTGATCAGTTAAAAGCCAAATAGCTTAATGAGGAGAATGTTGGATCTGTAGGTTCTGAGTTGCTTACCAGCTATATAATTCTGGGTAAATGACTTAAATTCTCTAAATTTCAGCTTCCTTATCTATAAAAGAACATTTTCACTACCTTTTCCAGTGGCTTGTCATGAGGAAAGTACTATAAGTGTTAATCAATGAACAATCAGTCAGTCAATAAACATTTGTGTATCAGGTATTGTGTTAAGTATTAGGTACACAAATAAAGGCAAAGGACAATCTTTACTCTCTGGGAGGAAACAACATGCAAACAAATATGTACAAACAAACCATATATAGGAGAAGCTGGAAATAATCAACAGAAAGAATGCACTAGAATTAAATGGGATTGGGAAAGTTTTCCTGCAGAAGATGGGATTTTAGCTAGGACTTGAATGAAGGTAAGGAAGCCAGGAGGGAGAGATGAGGAAAGAGAGCATTCCAGGCATAGGGGACAGCCTGTAAAAATGTCCAGAAAAAATGAGGAGTGATTTTTATAAAAATCTGAAGAATGTTGCGTGTTTAAACGATATGTGTTATAGAGGAAAGTATCCTGGATTTGGAAGCAGAGGAGATGGGTTCAAAATCCTACTCTGCCGAAGTTGCTGCCTCTGTGATCTTTAGCAAGAAATGCCCCTTCTTTGTTGGTAGTGTTCAGGGTGGGCCCAGATGGTCTTTAATGTTCTTTTTTCAGCCCTAAATTTTAAATGTTTATGTGTTATACCATAAACTATCATAATAACTAGAATCCTTATAGCTTTTTAAAGTTTGCTGAGTGATTCATCTCATTTGATCCTCTCAACAACTTTGGGAAGCTATTATTATTACCATTTTGTAGATGAAGAAATTGAGTCTGAGAAAGATGTCTTGACTTGCCCAAGATCACTTAGTCTGTTAGGCAGCATTTGAACTGAAGCCTTCCAGATTCCAAAGTTGCCAAATAGGATTTAAAAGTAAAAGGAAATTTCATTGTCTCAACTTTCTGTAGTGCTTTCCTTAGAGATGGGATAAGGAATGAGAAGCTAATATTAAAGAAGTGAATTAACTGAGACAACCCACCCACAGTATCATGTTTTGGATATTTTGAGTATTGTAGCCTTCATGTTGAGGTTTATTTGGGCATGAAAAATTGAGTGAAACAAGTATATGTAATCCATTCACCTGTGTTTTTAAAAATGCAAATATAATTTTTCATGTGCTCGGTAGCAAATGTCCTGATAAATTTCTGTTAACATTAGAATACTCCTACTGCATAATGCAAGGGTAGAATGCAAAATAAACTTTGTAGTACAAGTCAAGTACTCTTGTTTCTACTCAGCTAAGATAATTTCTGTTCATGCAAAATGGATTCCTGTTTATCTGGAAATAGGCTTTCCTCCTTTTCTATCTATCATTCACAAGTTCTCTAGCTTTCTTCACAGTCTCTGGCCTAACTGCTCTATTGCCATTCTCAGAAGCATGAAATTTCTTCTTTAATATTTCCCTGTTTTGCCACAAGTATTTATTGTTCTCTATATCCTTCCTATCCAGACTCAGTCAGTCTTAATTTCTCCCAGTCTAGGTCATCCTTAACCTACTGGCCAGAGCTTTTAAGTTATACTTTTGTCCAATCTCCCTCATGCCATATATGTGTTCTTTTGAAAACAAAGGAGATGCTGAGACTATACTTATCTTCTACTCTGTCTTAAATTTGCATTTTTAAAATCCAATGTATAGAGGAAAGAGTGTTGGAAGGGGAATCGGAAAACTAGTTTTATCTTCCTAACTGTATTCCCCAACTGGCTTTATAAACTCAAGGAAGTCACCTGAATTCTCTGGATCTCCATATCCTCTTTGTAAAATGAGGTGATAGAGTATATGGCCTCTAAATTCTTTGACCTATGATCCTTTGATTTATAAAATGATGGTTTGTCCTTAATTCAGACCTCGAGAGTGAATTCTAATTTTGTTTTCCTGTTCTAGAATGCTACACAATTTATCTGATATTCAAAGTGTTGTTTTCAAATGTAATAATCAAGATAAATGTTTGATCTTTCTTGCATATCTGCTTTTTCCTTCATCTTGCTCTGTGTCTCCACATTACTACATATTGTAGGTAAACAGTTGATCGGGGGATCAACAACTTGACGCAGAATGCTGTTTAGATCTTGCTGCCTGCTAGAATCCCAGGGCCAGGTGGAATTCTAGGTTGATATAGCTGGCGTACAACAAACCTGATACTGTTATTACCCTTGTTCCCAGAAAGGCAAGAGAGAATCAGAAACCATCAAAACCACCCACTTCCAAAAGCATGGATTAAGGAGCTATCTTCCTGTGGCACAGTGCTAGAGACTATATAAAGAGAATTGCACAGGCACAGTACCTGTTCTTCTTTAAAGGCAGCAGGGTGGGTGAAGGATGAAATTAGTGCTGTGCCGTCATTATTCCTTATTGTACTTTGCTGAACAGTCATCAAAAGTGAGGTGTTAGGGCAGAAGCCTTAGGTTATCTGGGCAAACAGGAGATGCAAACCCTTCTGTGAACTCTGATGCAATAAGAATAATCAACAGTTGACGGTAATAACCAATAAAAAGATGGAAGCATCAGAAAATTGCAGTCTTCCTTGCAACTCATCTCCTCAATCTAATTATCCTGTATACTTACTAATGCTGTAAGTGCTATTTGACAAGACAGCATTGGTTCACCTATAGTTGCTGCATGAACTCAGGCAGATTGAGTCACTCAAGGGCCTTCTTTTAATCTCTTTTGGATCATTATTGCAAAGATGAAAGCCAATTCCTGAGAGGTGAAATTCAAAGGAACATAGCAATTAGAGATAGTAAGAGTACTAGGTCATCTAGTCCATTTCCCTGGCCAGTTCAGAAATATTGCCTATGATATAGACTTCAGTGATTTGTCTAGTTCAGTTAAAAATGTCACAAATGATGGCATTTCCTTTTTCTCTTTTGAAAGAGAATAGATCTCTTGGATTTCACTTACTCAGCCCCATTTTTTCTTTGTTCAGTTCAACTCCATCACTCACAGGATTGATAAATGAAATATACTGAGTCATTCCCATCAAATCTGTCTCATGGTCCCTTATAAAAATGTAGTGCCAGTATCCCCCAACTAAAAACATTCATTCCCATGAATACAGTGACTTACACCTAACAACATGAGAAGGCACAGCTAGTTCCAGGGGGACTAAATAATTGAATGGGATGGGGAAGAGCTCTCACAGAGTGGGATAACCCTGAATCTGGGCATAACTGGTACTATCCACTGAACAGTGTTTCAGGGAAGTTAAGATCATTGTGATGGGTGTGCTAATGACATCTTAATAATGTAACTGGAAAAAAATCTATTGGATCTATTAGATCTATTAGATAGATTATGCCTATAGTCTCTTCTTAATTATGAGTGCCCACAAGTCATTACATAGAACATTCAGCAGATAAAGTTCTTTCTCTTAATAAAACTATGAAATCCTTCCCTCATTAATGATTAAAGTCATGAGCAGGGAACAACAATGTTCTATTTACATTTTGTATTGTGAAGGCCTTATGCCTTAACTAGAGATGGTAACATATAAAAGTGTTAATTTATCCCACGTACTTAATATAAATTGGAAAAAGTAACAAATTCAAGCAATTGTTCAGCTACCAGTTTTCTGTAAAAAACCAAATATCTTTCTTAAGTGGTTGGCCTTGACGATACAAATGCAAATAAAATGATGACTCTTGAATAATTGTTTTTTGGTGTCATAAATGTAATCATTAGACATGACATACACACAGATGTATGGGTATCTTTATGTAAATTTATTTATGAGTATAAATGTATATGTTTCTTTTGAGTTATCAGTTCAAATATAAAGATTTCAGTGGCTTTTTTTCTTTTTAAAAAAGTTTCAAAATAAACTTTATTGATATCCTTTGTCTTTGTATTGTAGTCCTTTCTCATGCAGTCTCCCAGACCCTACCCTTCCTTGTGATGCAGAGCAGCAAAAACATCAAACATTGACAACCCATACAATAGCCTGTCCTAGAAGTCCCCTACCTCTTGGCTGTAGAAGAGGTGTGTTTCTTTATTTCTTCTCCAAAACTTCACTGGTTTTCCCATCATGCTTGGTTCAACTTCACTTGTAATTTATATTGTTGTACTCACTTTGCATCAGTTCATAGATCTCTTTTCTTTATTCTTTAGTTTATTGAGACTTTGAAACATTAATGTTGCTACTGTTAATTCTGTTTTTCAAGTTTGTTTTCTAACATAATTTCAGGTATTTTTTTGTCAGGTATGATATAATTCACTCTGTACTGGTAGTTCCCAATCTTTTCTTTTTATCCTAAATGTGACTTTGGTTCTAAGGTTCAGATGGAAGCAAAAAAAAAAATTGCTGTTAAAAAAAACCAGCAACAACTTAATACTGGGATAGGAAAGTTATTTGGATAGGAGGACCTAATTCTCACAGTCAGATCACTTTTTCTACCTTTGAGCACTTGACCTTAACTAAAAGGCAATTGTGTCTCATTGTGTATTCTGACCCTGGCAAGAACATGAGCAAGGAGATGAGACAGTGTTTTACCCTAGAGAAACTCATCCTCCCTAGAAGTCCCTGGATAGGGGAAAATTAAGAAGTGAGCTATCCACAGTCTCATACTGATGAGACTTTTCATCCCAAACTAGACCTTTCTGTTTCTACCAATCTATCTATAAATGGAGAAGGAAAGAGAAGTTCAATTTAACTATTCCATTGAGTCTTTCATCATCTCCTCCTAAACTTTTCCAGTATTAGTTGGTTTGCAAGGGAAGAAATTCTGACCACTCACCTTCCTGCTTCTCCTTGATTGGGTTCTGTTGTCTCCCGTTCAGAAGCTCTGCCTTTGGCCTCTTGTTTTGGGCATCAAAATGCCCACTCTGGGGGCAGCTAGGTTGCACAGTGGATAGAGCACTGGCCCTAGCATCAGGAAGACCTGAGTTCACATCCAGTCTGAGATCAGACACTTGACGGTTACTAGCTGTGTGACCCTAGGCAAGTCACTTAACCCCAATTTCCTTGCCAAAAAAAAAAAAATACCCACTCTGTATAGATGGGAATGGAGAATAATTATGTTCCCAACTTTGATTGGTGGCTCTCCCTAACTCTCCAAGACAATGGTTACTCTCATTCTGATCTCAGTTCTGATTGGTATGAGAATTTTGATCTGCTTTGATTCTAATCTGGACTGGTTCACCCTTTTTTAGGCAGCTGGTTAGTTCCTTCCTCCTATAAATTGATTCTGGATTTAATGCAGACATCTGATTGGCTTCCATCTCCTTCAGCTCAGAAATCCTGAGCTCAATTAATCAATAAGCCTCAGTCTCACTGGTTGCTGCAGTTACAGGCATGGGCCACCATTCCTAGATCTTAAAAGTACCTGTGCATTGGTTCATAAAGCTCTAGGTTCTTTTCTGTATGTTTGTTTGTTTGTTTGTTTTGGCTGAATCTGTAGAATCCTGATTCCAGCCCCAGTGTAGGGCCCCATGGCCCACACAGGATACCTGTTTCACCAATTCTTTTACTCCACCTCAGACAAAGTTATTCTTCTTCTCTTTTAACAGGCCGGTGCCACATGTGCTCATACGGTAGCACTGCGGCCACCTGCATTCGGCATAGGCAATAATGAGAACCCATCCAGGGAGTCTTTGATCTCTTCAACCATAGTATACCTGTTCCACCTCCAGCTTGCCATGTTCTAGTGTCCACAAGTCCTTATATGAGTCCCAGGAAAGTTGTAGCTCCCAATTAAACTTATCCAAAGGATCTGTTATGATAATTCCTTAGATTCCCCAAAATCATAATTTGGTTCTCATTCAAAGGTTGAGATCCAAGGTCCTTCCAGTAGGATTTGTTTTCTCTTCACTATGGAATGTGACATTTTGGAGTATTTCTTTTCATTCACTTTGCCTGCCAAATGGCAGGGAAATATTTTACCCTCTCTTGCATTTTAGCATAGCTGCTCATTTCCCCTTAAACTTAAATACTTGCATCTTTCACAAATGATTTGGGTGGTTCATCTTATTTATATTTATATCTCCTCTCGATGGCTTTTATGATTTCTTTGTCTTTGTTACTGGTTTCTGAAATATCTCTCAAGTTAATTAAATCTATAAGTTTTATTACAAAAGTATATGGCTCAGTCTTTTAAGATTAAGAATGCAGGGCATTTGTTTATTTTTTGTTTTAATTTTTTTTAAAAAAATAATACCATAACCTTATAGCTCTCTCTAGATGGTTTGTCCTCAACTCAAGTATATCATTATTTATTGTTGTTCTTTGCTGCCAGAATTGGTGCCATATGATAGTTCTCACAAATAGATTTGTAATTTGAATTAATTTGCAAGTAATATTAACAAGGAACTACATGAATCTGAAATACAAAACAGCTATTGGATTCCCTAATGTTCATTGGGAAAATTTTGATTCTGGTACCATATTACAGTAGTATGTACATAAACTAGTTGCAAAATCTTGCACTAAATGATACATGGCTGCCGTTTAACAAATCCAGCTGGCTGGATTCCTGAAATTCCTGTAAAATGTCATGCTTTCTTAAATCATTGAGGGTAGAGATAGCTTTCCTGCCAATTGATCCCAATTGAATGAATATATGTTTCACATTTTTAAAACTATTCCACAAGAAAAGTTGGAAGAATTTCTTTAAAAGGGAAAAATTGTTTCAAGACAATTTGCACTTGGAATGTCAGTTTCAAGTTGAAGCAAGGTGTCTGCGGTTCCAATGAATTATGCATTGAGAAACTGTATTTGTGAAAGAGGCAGATGATTTAAAAGGTCTCAAATTTGCAGGTGACACAAAATTAAGGTCACCACTACTATCTTATACAATAGAATAGGTATTCAAAATTGTTTTGGAATGGTGGACAGAATATAAAATGTTGATTTTAATAGGGATACATGTAAAGTACAGCTCTAATTTAAAAAGCTGGTTTATGAGAATGTTATGGGTTATGCCTATCTTGATACATGAAATGATATGTAGGGGCATCTAGGAGGTGCTGTGGATAGAGCACTGGCCCTGAAGTCAGGAGGACCTGAGTTCAAACACTTCACACTTTCTATCTGTGTGACCCTGGGCAAGTCACTTAACCCCAATTACCTAAAAAAAAAAAAAAAGGAAATGATATGTAAGTTTCTGCTCACCATATACATATACTCTTCAACTATATCTTCGTCTAGTTTTAGATCTCTGTACATATACCGTGCCACATGGGGGCAGAAGCAACCCTCATACTAGCATTCCCCTTGTTCAAGAAAGGCAGGAGAGAATCATAAAGCATTTAAGCCATGCATCTTCAAAAACACTGATCTTCCAGCTAAGCATTCGACAGGGAGAATTGTACAGCCACAGAGGCTAGTGTCTATCAGTTAGATACTGTAAGTGAAAGTACTTTGAGGACAGTAATACATGATACAAATGTATTACTTTTACATTTGTTGAGATATTTAGCTACCTAAGTGTGAATTCAATTTTATGTTACATTAACTGAATTATGCTGTCCAGACGAAGGGAGGCAACTTTTCTAGGCACAATTGATGCCAGTTAGGCTATACCAAGAATTTTGTGTTCACTTATAAGAGTGAGGTTGGAGGAAATGACTGATCTTCGCTCCCCAACTCTAATATTGTATGATTTGCTTACATTTAAATATATGTATTGCTATGGCAATAGGAATTTTGGATGTGATAGGGCATATTGAGAATGACTATATATATCTTTATTTTCTGAAGAAATCTTTCTGACAAAACTCTTGGCTTCTTTGTTGTGTCATTGTGCATGCATGTGCACACACACAAACGCATATGCACATACACACACACACATACAGATTGGAATTTTTTTTTCCTCAAGCCAGTGCATCTTTACTTAATCTCATTTGCTAGGCTGAATTGGTTCCAGTTTGATGTTAATCTACTTGGAAATCAAAGGCAAACACTGAAGGAATAAAAGGAAATTGAAAAAGCAGTTAGAAATTAAAGAATGTATATAGAACCAAAGACCAAAGAGAGAGGAGGAAGGGAAGGGGGAGAGAGAGAGAGAGAGAGAGAGAGAGAGAGAGAGAGAGAGAGAGAGAGAGAATGAATAGCAGTATGGCTTTGTAAGTTATGAAATCAGTGAAAAAAAAACTTCCTAGGAGCAATCTTGAAGGGATCAAATCTTAGGAAGCTAAGGATGAAACTTAAGGTTTTAAGTTGAAAAAGGATTTGTTTTAAATCAAACACTAGCGAACCATTATATAGAAAAAAATATTTTATTTTTTTAAAAATAGTTTAATCTTCTCAAACAGATTTTGGGCATTTAACACAAGAGAAATAATTAGCTATACCAAAAAGAAAGAATCAGAAAATAAAATTGTCTAGTTTCAGTTCACATTTCAGTGTAATTTCAGAAGGGCAGAAAAAAATTATACGAGAAAAAAAACAGTTTTATAATGCACTAGATATCTATTTACCTTATTATATATAATATTTTCAAAACTGAATTGCATAATCAAGAGTCAATGTGTTAGGCTTGTCACCTTGGAAAAGATTCCTTAAGTGTTTGTTTTACTATATTCTGGAAATTGTAGCAATAGAGAGAAGTTCAGAGGAAGTAGTCACCTAGACCTGGCTTATGACTTAGGCATTTAAGTTACCAGAATTATCAGGGTGTCATTGAAGAGAATTTCTAGTAGAAATCAGTTTCTGATTTAGGGTTTGAGGGAAGGGGGAGAAGGACTGTGTTGGTCATAAGGAGAGGACAAAACAAGTTAGCTACTATGATGTGATTTTTTGAAAATTGGACCATGATCATTTAATACAACAGCTCTCCAGAGAGATAGTACTTCAATTCAGTCTTGTCTTGAACTTGCCAAATAGCTTGTCAGCCATATGTCATTCACTGGATCTGAATTTTCAGACAAATATTTGAGACTTTGAGTATCAAGTCAGGAGCTGTATGATATCTGTGGTCTCATTTTGAACTCTGAGCTGGGAGTTAGGTCTCTTGGATTCCTTTCCAAGATAAACCACCGACTCACTCTATGACCTTACAGCATGGGTGAGGAAACTTGGCCTTGAGGCTACATGTGGCCTATTAGGTCCCAAGGTCCATGAGTGTGGCCTTTTGACAAAGTCCAAGTTTTACACAATAAATCCTTTTATTAAGGGTATTTGGTCCGTGAAGTTTGGATTCAGTCAAAGGACTGCCCTTGAGGACCAAGAGGGCCACATGTGGCCTCAAGGCCACAGGTTCCCGAACTCTGCCTTAGAGAAATCATTTAAATTTTTTATGCTTTAATTATCTCTAGTAAAATGTGGATGATAAAATGCAGACCATTTTCAGGTATATATGAAGGACCTTGCTAATGGGGCCAAAGCTATGGTTTTTTTTTTATATATTATTATTATTTTGATGTGGTCTAAATAGCCCATGGCCATAGATTTCATTACCAAACATTAACCAAATGGCTTATAGATCAATGACATTAGGAACTAGCAATATTTAGCTAAGAAGTGTCAGTAAATGAATGTGAACCCATCACCATGGATGGAAATAAGTCAGACCACTTTTTCTACTCATGATGTGTTAGTATTAACATCTTGGCAATGGGTCTCTGAGATGTCACATTTATCCATTAAATAGTAACAGCAGCAACAACTACAACTTACATTAATATTGAAGTTCCAGAGTATACTCTTGAGTAATTCACTCTAGTGATAAACAGATTTCCTTTGAAAGCAAGTTAACTATTTTGGACTATAGGATTCTGAGAACAATAATTAGGAATTCTTTTACCTAGGGCAAAAACATTTGGGGAGGAAGTAGCAATGAAAAGATCAGTGCAACTGTGAATGTAGCCTTTCAGAAAAGGGAATAGTTTGTATCCTATATTATTTGCCCCTCAGAGAGCTTGTGAACAGGGGAAATTGAACCTTTAAAGGAGGTGAGAAAATGAGGTTATATGGAAAAAGTAGGAAGAGGACCACAAATCATGGGGTGATTCTCTATGGACCATTATGGGGAAGAAAGGAGACATTGGAGTCTTGGGCCAAGATATGACTCTTGGGATACCACTTAGTAGAATTGAAAGTGTCATTAATTTAATTATTGTGCTTTGGAAATATTAATTTACATCCTGTAGACAATCGCTTTTTTCACCGTGATTCACCATAAGTTTGATCTATGCCATATTAAATTTTATGCTTTGTTTTCCTTATTACTCAAAATATATATGCATATATATACCATATAATTTTGAGTTCTGAATTTTCTCCCTCCCTTCTCTCCCCTCTCATTGATAAGGCAAATAATTTGATGTAGGTTGTACATGTACAGTCATGCAAAATAAATATTTTTCCACATCAGTCTTGTAAAAGAAAACACAGACCAAAAAAAAACCACACACACACACAAAAAAAAAGTTGTTTTTTTTTAAAGTATGCTTCAATCTGTATTCAGACTCCATCAGTTCTTTCTCTGGAGGTAAATAGCATTTTTTTCTTTGTAAGTCTTTTGGAACTGTCTTAGATTTCTGAGAATATATGTCATTCATAGTTAATCATTATACAATGTTGCTGTTACTATATACGGTGTTCTCCTGGTTCTGTTCACTTCACTTTGTATCAGTTCATGTAAGTCTTTCCAGGTTTTTCTGAAACAATCCTGCTTGTCATTTTTATAGCATGATAGTATTTCATCATAATCATATATCACATATTGTTCAGCCACTCCTCAATTGATGAGCATCCCCTCAATTTCCAATTCTATACCACCATAAAAAGAGCTGCTATACCTATTTTTGTATATACAGGTACTTTTCCTTTTTAAAAAAATCTCTTTGGGATAGAGATCCAGTGGTAGTATTACTGGGTCAAAGAGTATGCACAGTTGTATAGCTCTTTGGACATAGTTCCAAATTGTTCTCTAGAATGGTTGGATCAATTCACACATAATTCACACCTGATTTTTAACGTGTTTTTTTTTTAATACGGGGTATTATTTCATTTGTGAAACAATGTGACAAGGTCGACAGAGAGCTGATCCTAGAGTCAGGAAGACCTGGGTTAAGTCCAATCTCTGACATACACTCTGTAAGCCTGGAAAAGTCACTTACCCTCTCAGTGCCCCAGGCAAGTCATTAAGATTATAAATTGCAAAGAAAGTTCCAATCTGCATTGGCAGAGTAATTTCCTCATCAGGAATTCCCTAAACCAATGAAATTGTAGGTCCAGTCACTATCTCTGTGGAATAGGTAATTTAGAACATTGCCATACTAAATTTTTTTTCTTTTCTGAAATTGAGCCTTCATTACTGAGTTTCAAAGCATGCTGGCTATACTACAAGAAGATACAGTAGATCATCCTTTTCTGAAATGATGTCTTGGTTCTGAAAGGTATAAATACAGGGAGTCAGCACAAGAAGTGTCTTTGGAATTTTCCCAAGTAACACTTATAGTCTTTTATACTTATGAGTTATTCTACATAAATGGAGAAGCTGTATAGACCAATAGAAACATCCCCACTCAAACCTAACAATTGTTTTTCCCTTGCCTATAGTTCTGGAGTATGGCGTTCATGTACTAACTGTTCCTCACATATGGTGTCTCATTTTAAAGTGTCAATGAAACAATAAACACATGCTTTTTCTTTATTCTTTCAATGAGAAAATGTAAAAATACCTTTGGCATTAATTCCAAGTAGATGAATGTGTTATGGCATTCCTATTAGCATTTTCATAGGCTTGACAATATACCAGATTGTATTAATATCTTACCTGCAGGAAAGTCCTTTTTTCCAGCCTGGTGCAAATTGCCAGAACCTTTCAGCCACTCTTCCTCAACCCAGAAGTAATATATCATCATTACTAGTGTCTGTACCAAGAAATAACATTTGTCAGTGCCTGAATTGCTCTTTTACCTTCTGAGATTTGAGAATCCACTTTGCTTTGGAAATGGGTCTATCTGAATGGAGTTTTAGAAATAGAGAAGAACAAAAACAGGCAAGTTTAAGGGAAATGCAGGATGTCAAGCTTTCTAAGATTAGGGTGCAATTGACTCGAGAATGTTTTTGTAAGAAAGTTTATGGACAAAATAATAAATAGGTATGGGATTTGGAGGTGAATTTTCACCATGCTACTAGGTTGCAGATGATCTTTTTTTTTTTTGGTAAGATTGGCTTGAGACCATACAAACCAACAAGAACCTTCTTGACTAACGATGTTGGATGCCAGGGAAAAGAAAAAATTTCTAATGGACAAAAGATATGCTCTGACCATCTGAAAAGAATTCACCCTCTATCACTTGATATTCACTCTCCTGAGACATTCAACATGACCCAAATCTTTAGGGGAAATAAAACTCAGATACTGGGAAAATATCGAAGGGCTACCTTACTCTTTCCTCTCAATTCGTTTCCCCTTTCCTGTTTTACCCATCCTTCATAACTTTTGTCAAAGGTTGAATGCAGAAAAACATAAAGATATTTGGTGTAATGAGTGAAAACATGCGTATGAGCCAGTTATGACATGATGGTCTCACCTCAATTTATTGGTTCTCTAGAATCAAATTTTAATTACCACAACATAAGTCTCCAGGAGCTAAATTATTGTGTAGCAGAAGCCAGTATTTCAAAAGTATTTTTTTTTTAGTCCTGGCTAAAGATATTTGTATTATTTTTTAAGGTAACATAAAATGTGGCCACCCATCTTAATCTTTTCCAAGGCTTAAGTAAGTCTGATTGTTTTCCTACTTTGCTGCCAAAGTATATGGAGACCTGTCTGGTTCTGGAAGATTTCTGCTTATACTTCCCAGACCTTTCAGTGTGTTGGCAGTAAAAGTTGTTACCTTCACACATATTCTTCTTTTCAATGACATGGTATTTATGATATCATTCATGGTATTCAATTATGATTCATGGTATTCATGAGACTATTCCTTGTTGAGAATAGTGTCATTTTCTGTGTTAAGAATCAATCTCATTTTTGGTTTAAATTTCATGATGATTCCTTTAGAAAATGTGTAACTAAATGTCATTATCAATTTAACAAAGGTGTATTTGTATTTGATAAGATTTGCTCAGCTTTGCAAGTAATTCATGTGTGTATATGTATATATGTATATTAAGAGGAATATTTGCTTTTCAATCAATCTAGCAAATGGAGCTCAGGGCAAATGAACTCATTCTCATGCACATGTTTCTAACCCAGTTCTTCCTAATGATTAAGATAAATTAAAATAAAAACCAACAAGAACATGAAAAGATGCTAAGAATGATGTTAATGTTGCAATGTAAACCAATTTGGATTTTCTAATGACCTTCCATCCTTCCTAATTTTTTAACAGTATGAAAGATCAAAATCATTAATATCACAGAATGATATTCTTGGTGGTGGGAATAACCCTTAAACTTTTATTCTAAATTATTTTTTAAAGTTGAGGTGGGGAAGAACCTTTTTCTGATTCTTGGAAAGGTCCAAGGTTGAATCTTAGCTATGCTGTCCTCCTTACACACCCCTTATAATCAAGGCAGTTGACCCTCTTTTTCACCTGTTCTAATTCTAGAATTGTCTTACTATGTCACTTTAATGATCTCAAAAGGGGGGTGTGGTACAGAAAGGAAGTGGACATTAAAGGGGTTTGGAGCAAATAAATCAATGCCATTGCTGACTTTTATTCTTATTCCACAGAGATTGGATCATTTTCAAATTTGGTTGCCCTTGATTTCATTAGAATCACCTACCCTACACAATAAATTACTAGGAATAGTCAGGTTTATATATTTCTGATCAATTTCCAGATTAATTTCCTAATGAGAAGAATGAGCTTATTATGATATGCAAAAGGATGGCAAGGAGTTTTAAATATGGAAAGTGAGTTGTCTCCTTTGCCATTCAGAGTGTCCCTTATTAGGCCCAGTACCACTTGGGATCCTGATATAATCTCATGGGTCCATATTTTTTTGTCTATCTTGTTTGTGCATGTGTGTGTGAGGAGGAACTTCAAGGTTTCAGAGTCTATGATATCCCTTGTACTGTCAGTAGAAGGGAAGATTTGGAATTAGATACTTCTAGAATATTTTCAGACTTCTGAACATTTTGTCTGGCATTCTTTTGGGTTAGTTGACCTGCAAATACATGCAATCTGTCAGAATAGACCCATCATTATAGGAAGGGTCGTTATTGTAGGATCCAACACAATAGATATTCACTTAGAAAAACTCGGTTTCCTTGATTCAAATCTCAGCGAAGTACCAGTTGCCTTTCATATTTTCTGGGGAAAAATATGCCTTAAAGAAAACTTAAAAGTAATTTTTTTGGCAATGTGTGCCTTCTGGATCTCTCTCCCCTTGGACACTGTCATAGTACTTAGAATCATAGTGTTCTCTGGGCTTGGCCAACCCAAGATAGCATTGTACATTATAGCCTGGAGAAGAAAAAAAATATCTCTTACTTAAAATTTAGCACTTTCATGATAACTACCTCTCCTTGACCATTTAAGGAATACTGCTAATGTACTCCTAAGTACACCTTGGTTTTTTTTTTATTTTACTGTTAAGAAGATAATTAATTACCTAATAACAAGAAGTGGTTCAAAGAAGGAGTGAATGGAGAAGTGGCAACCTTCCCTCAAAAAGGAAAAGCAAAATATTAGTGAATAAACTTCAAGTCTTAATGTTATCATCTCAACATAGAAGAATCTACAAATATTTATGTGCTTAAAGAAGGAATACAAGAGCTAGCCCTGTATTCATTTGACTTGATATTAGACACTTAGCCAACAACCTTGCTTCCATATTTCTAATTGGTGTTTCTGACCACCTATTTTCAGATGGAGCTCTCACTTTTTAGTGCAGATGAGCTGCTGGAGTCTAGGAGGACTACTGCAAATAATGAATTAGAATAGGCATATAACCAAATGATTTATGCAAGGTTGATTGACTATACAGTATATTTTCAGGAATGGTGCTTCATTTTTTAGTGATTTGAAGCTCATTTTGTAGGGGTGTACCTCTCTAATTCTACACTCTTGGTCTATTTTAATTAGAGAAACCATCCAGGGGTATTAAAAATAGATCCAGGTATAGAGGAAAGAGATGCTCCAAAAGGAATTATGTTCCAATATAATACTTAATTAGATGCTCCATGCTTGGAAAAGGTATTTCTAATAGGCTTTATGAATGAATGATTTTTCGTGAAGGACTTCTTATAGGGGGAAAGGACAACCATTCTTTCCAGGGTGACCATATGGAGTTAACTCTTATTAATGAGACTGAAATTTCTTTGACCAGTGTCTGTGAAATGAACTGAAAATACATTTTAATATTTTTCATCATGGCTAGTTACTTTAGATCTCCAATCCTCTTTTACATATGGAACACGTTAATGGCCCTTTGAATGTAGATATATCAACTTTAGAGCATCACAAACATTTAGCATAAGGGATCAAACCCTCCTTTGGGCCCCTGATTTGAAACTTGTAAAACTGTTTCTCTTATTAAAAAGTGCATAACCATCAGATTCAAAATTCTCCTCTCCTAACCATCAGCTTGCAAGACAAATGTCAAATAATGAATTGAGACCAATGAAGTGCATGACCTCATGTTTCCTAATTCTTCAGGAGATACTCTTGAGGAAAAGATAGCAGAAGTGACTTAGGTCTCTGGCTAATTTCTGATTTGTCAACTGATTTAGTAGTATGCCCAAGGGTAAATTAGATGGATTCATAGGTGAGGGAAAGTTTTGAGTCTTAAGCCCATTCACAGGCTAGGAGAGAAAAAGTCTGGCTGGAATGGGCACGTTTGTAAATGAATGGGCTTGCTATCCATTTTCTTTCTGAGTTTTATTCCCTGAAGAATGACTGAGGACTGCCTAGTGAAGAACAACCTACTTTCAGGTTTCTCATCCAGGACCTTTTAGAATGTCAATCATAGGACAGAGTGGCTTCAACCCCACCTCTTTTAAAGATAAATTGATATCTATAGTTTAAAACTTCATAAAAAACCCAAACCTAGGATGTTTTTGAATGATTTATTGACTTTTCAGATTGTTCTTTAAGCTGTTTTTTAAACTTTAAAGGCAACACTGATAATGAACGCTTCCAAATGGTAAAACAGAAAATCCCCTTCAAATATAACCGGCCTGTAGAAGAGTGGCTGCAGGAAAAAGGTAACCATCATTAAAACTTTCATTTTAAAATCATTTGATTCTAAACCCTCATTTTTAAAGCCTGCAAATAAATGTTCCTTAAATAATAATCGCCTGCTGCATAAATGACTGTTTTAATTTTCATTATAATTTGTGTCAGCTTCCACCTGCCATATGTTGATAAATCATGCTATAATACATTGCCATTAAAATACAGTTAAAGGGACTAACATCTAAGATCACTCTTAGTGTAACAACCACAAACAGGAAATTCCAGGAACTTTAAAAAAGAAATGTATTATGGCAATTTAACCACTGCATGACGTTCTTCTTAATTTGTTTTAAATGATCTCTTACCACAGTGTTCTAAAAGTTTCAAAACTACCTGTTAAACTTGTATCTCATAGGGGCTGTTTTGGCTTTCCTCTGTTTTAAGTGCGGTTTAAAGAGTTATGACTTGAATTTGTTATAAAATGGTTGTAACGGGATTAAACTGACTAAAACAAATGTTATGAGGACATTTTTTTAAACATTTGTTTTTAAACAATAATGAGAGTGAGAGAGCTGGAGTCTGCCTTGAATGTAAACGTTGAGTAGCAAAAGTTCAAATACGTCTATAGGTTATTTGGGTCTTAGCTGCTGACCTTGAAAAAAAAGAAATGACATTTTTGAATGTGTGATGTGTAGGATGAATTCTGATCTCTTCAATACAACCAAAGTACAAATTTTTTAAAACAGAGGGGAATAGGACCAAGGGTTAAGAAAGGCAAATGATATTCTCTAATTTTTTTTGGGGGGGCAATGGGATAATAATTATATTCTAACAAAAGAGGGCAGCAAATGAACCCAATATTAGTGTATACTGTATTTCATGGAAGACCTGCTAGAAGGTGAGCTATGACCTTCCAAAGAAGAAGAAAATATTCCATTTATAATGTCCAGGATAAACATACATAAATCATACTTTTAGACCACAAGACATCTCTTAAAATTTTGAGAGATTCAGATAATAGACAAGAAGCATATTAGTAATTATTCAACCCTGTGTGTGTGTGTATGTGTGTGTGTGTGTGTGTGTATGGATGGACACAGGCACACACAAACATATAACAAGAATAGCATTTGAGAGTTCTAAGTTGGGTGGAAGTTAATAGGATCAACCTTTTGCCCTGTTTTTAACACTTGTGGTCTAATTAAAAAGCAATACGGATAACTTTAAAAAGCAAATAATTTTGTTCAGTAAATACAAGTTTATAAAGTCCCTTTAACATTAAAGACAGTGATTGCCTCACCTTTTTTAAAAGAAAAAAATAGATGCATGTCTGAGTCTCATGTGCCTGAGAAAACTTTTTGTTCTTTGCTATTTTATTTTGATAATCTTTTGTTTCTCTCCATTGCCTCTTGAAATCTGAGTTTAACAGCATGCCAGGCATTTTCATTTCTGTAAACCATTACGAAGTCATCATTTGGCTGTAGTTCTTTTGATGATAGTATTTTGTCAGTAGACCAACAAAGAAACCTGTTGGAGGGTCAGAATGCAAAGAGAATAAGGGGAGGTGGTGCCATAACCTGGTTATTGAGTTTGTATGGGTTGATAAATGCATAGGTAACTGAAGAAATGTATGCAAGATGCAGTTCTCTTGTATAATGATACTATGCATTAAAGAATGCATTTCTGACTTTCTGAAAAAGTAAGTGGTTAATGTTTATCCATTCTCTTCATTCCTTACCTGTCTTTCCACCCTCCCCCCCACCCTACCCATGTCCTCACCATTACCATTTTCTCTTCAGGAACCATTTTAGAAACATGCCAAACATCCTTGAAAAGACAATAAGAAGGAGAGGGCAAAGATAGATTGGTGATTAGATAAAAGCCATAGAAACTACTTAGCATGGGTCTTAGGAGTAAGTACTGCCATGGGGAAGTTGGTGGGGTCAAAGGATTCCACAGTTCATTTTCTGACTAGTGTCTACTATTGACTGACTTTCTAACCTTAGACAATCCATTTAACTTCTTTATAGCTCAGATTTCCATCTGAGAGAGGAGAAATAGTACTATTTATTTCCCAAGGGTGTTCTGAGGTTTAATTAATTAGTCTTTGTTCAACACTTACTGTAGCTGCAAGGACTTAATTTAACGTGTGAACTTGGTGGTCAAATGAGGTAAGAATAATTTCTAATGTGACAAGGTTTGAGGGGAGGGGTAGGAGGATTTGCATCTCAAACAAATGAAAAAAAATTCTCCTATGAATCTTGAATTGGTGGTATAACATACATACTAGGGAGATATTGCTAGATTTGAGAAAATGAGATTCTCTTTTTTTCTTAATGTTTCAAATTACAAGACTAGAAGAGCCCAACTGACTGGAAAAAAAATATGATTCATCAAAGATATAAAGGAAATAGGCCAGGGGCTTAGTATGGTCTTTTTAGATTTCTATTAATAGATTATTTTTTTAACAAAACATTCCCATATAGACATGGGTGACAAAGAACTACAGTTGAGTCTAAGGAATAAGATTAAAAATATATTTAGCTTTACATTTAGCTCTGTTTAGCTCTAGAGATCCTGGCAAATGAAGGAGCAGACAGGCCTTATCTAACCAGACCATTAAGTGGATTTGGAGAGTGGAGTAGTAAATATAACTTGGGGAGTTATGACCCAAATCTTCACCACTCAAAGAGGTCTCTGCATCATACAAAGTTAAGGAATGAAATGGAATAGAAAGAAAGAGAGAGAGCCTCTATTGTGAATATGGTCCTCATACTCAGGATCAAATACTTGGGACAGAATTTTGGAAGAGTGTTGGGGGATGAGGAAGATAGAATAGAAACTATCCCATGAAATGATGGAGGATATGAAGAAGTTTACCTTTGGATATATCTCTTGGCTGCAAAGGAAAGCAGAGTAGGAGAATAGGATGTAGGAACATTGGGAATAAAATAGTGGAAAAATCAGATAGCCTTCTATATTTGTTTTTCTTCCTTCCATATTAAAGCTATATCCAAATTCAAAGGTCACAGAACTCTACTAGCATAGAAGTTAAGACAAGTTTACTTCTAGGTAACCTCTGGAAACCAGAGCATTGAAGAGAAAATCACTACTGCCAGCTTGTTCAGACTTGATTACAATACAATAAATGTATATTAAGTGCCTACTATGTGTCAGGCACTATGCTAAGTGCTGGTAATAGAGTTCTCATGATTTTTTTCATTTGAAAGACCTAAGAGATTTATAAATGAGAAAGAGAAAAATAGGATGAAACACATAATGACATGATGAGAAAATTTTCAGTTGTTTAGTGATGGCCAGAATATGGCACCTAAGTAATATTATAATCATCACCAGTAATAACCATTAATTATACATTTCATCAATATGTTAAATTTGTAGAGAATAGAGAAGTAAGTCATTCATTTCAAGTGATTTACAGACTTATAAGGTAAAATTCTTGGTACCCTAAAACTCTTGGGCAATCTTCCAGTATCAGAACCCTCCTTTTGTGTAGGAGCTCAAGTTTAAAGGAATGATCATCCATTCATTCTTTTCCCTCCACTTACTCCCTCTTCTATCCTATAAGGACTTCCTTTTTTTGTTGCCAACTTGCCTTGGTGTCATGCAGAGAACTGGTCTCAGAGACAGAAAGACCTGGTTTCAAGACTTGCCACTGGTAGATACTAACTAGGTGACCCTGGGCAAGCCACTGAAAATTTGTGTTCCAGTGTTCTAAGAATATAAATTGTAGAGAAATTGCCACTTGCATTGATAGAAGTTCCTGACTGAGGAACTTCCCATTCTAATGAAATCACAGGTCTGGTTTAGGGGGAAAAAATGCTTTGAGAACTGTTTGAAGCCTTATTATTAGAGAGAAGTGGCACATGATAGAGGATACTTATTAGCATTTTTAGATAGGGTTGGAAGAGATGAAATGACTGAGATGATTATGAGGTAACTATTCTTAACCCAATGCTATCTGGTTTTTATCCTGGAAATCATATTTCCTGTGAGAAGTGAAAAAATCCCCTAGTACCCTTTATCTCTCTCCAATCCACCTCCTTCATTTTCCTGATACTTTCATTCAGTGCTTTAATTAACATCCTTTGTTTTTAAGGTTACAGCCAGAGTTGAGCTCTAAGTCAAATTACCACCCTTATTTTCTCATGAACATGGCTCCTGTCTTCTTATTTCTATCTTTTAGGCCAAAATACAGCAGAATTTCCATAATTTTCTAATAGGAAAAGTTGTATGATGTGATGATTATTGGTTAGTGTATATGGTGAATCATGAACCAAGGGAATACAAAGAAATAACATTTACTGATCAGATAGCTGTATATTGAGTTTATATAAATTTGAATATCTTAACTGAAATACGCTCAGATTCTTAAGTTAACAGGCTCTGTGTCTTTTCAATTTGAGCTTTAGTTTCTACTATCTTTTTGATAAGCCCTCTGACCTCTTTGAGTATTCATTAGTCATATATAGCTATAGTTCTATAAAATACTTCATGCAATAGGAATTTCTGATGATTGTTTGTTTGTTTGTTTTTTGGGGGTTTTTTGCCTAATTTTGGAATTTCTTACGACAATCACAAATTATTTACTCAGGAAGAATGCATGCCCACCTACAGGCCAGAAACTAAGATTTCTTCTTCCTTAAAGGGAAATGGTAGGAAATATTTATTATCCCAGTGGATTCAGATTCTTAGCTAGTCAGCAGAAGAGATAATCACAGCACAGCATACCTTGACAATGACTTCAGGACAGTAATTTGGAGTATTAGATTTCTGTGATCCTATTTTCTCCCTTTCCCCCCTCCCAATACCTCCAGGAAGCCTTTTTTGACCTTCAGTCCATTTCAATCAGGTAAGATAAAGAGGAAAGAAATGTATGGAAATAATCCTGTTTCTTCCACCCAACCCCACTAGGCCGGCAGTTAACCATCTTCAACACTCAGGCGCAAATAGCCATTGGAGGAAAAGACAAAGGACGTCTCTTCCAAGGTCAGCTCTCTGGGCTCTATTACGATGGCTTGAAAGTTCTGAATATGGCAGCTGAGAACAACCCTAATATTAAAATCAATGGTAGTGTCAGGCTCGTGGGAGAAGTACCATCTCTTTTGGGGACAACACCTACAACTTCCATGCCACCGGAAATGTCTACAACTGTCATGGAAACCACCACTACAATGGCAACCACCACTACTCGAAAGAATCGCTCCACAGCCAGCATTCAGGTAAGTCATATTCCTTTCTCCACATCATGTCTGCTTGTGTTTTTTGTGTCTTGGAGCATGTGAGTATTTTGGTCAATGGAGCTCTGAAGACTGATGGCTCTAAATTATAGAGTTTATGGGAATTTTGCCTCAAAGATTCTCATATTAATAAGCCCTAGCAGTAGAAAAAGAGACAGCCATCATGAAGAAAGTTATAAAAGTCTTATGGTACACATGGGTTAGTATTACTATCATATTTTTCATTGTAATAGCAGTACTGTTATTCAGAATGATCAATGGACAATGCTTTCCGCATGAAATTCTCCCTTATCTAACTTTATTTCCTGATTTTTGCAAATTGCAAAAAAGGAAAAGGAAGACAAGGGAAATCTATTATCATCTGGAATGTAGAGCTTGATTCAGTCCAGTTCACATCCTCAACATGACTTTTTAAGAAATATGAATTTCTCATCATTGGGGGAATGGGCACTGTTAAATTAAGGGCAGTTTGTGCTAGAGGCAAAAATAATCCTTGAGGAATGCGGATTTTACTGTTACTGTTCACTTGGGATTAATCACTTCTCCCTCTGCTGCACACTGGGTTTCCTTTGCTTTGACAATAATCCAGGTTACACATGAGCAGGAAATTTGAAAATCTCGGGTTTAAGTATGCTAAGTGTTCTTGGCATGGTTGTTGCATTTTCTTTTATTTATTTGAAAGCAATTATGCCCAAGGTAAAGCTTAGAGCTCAGCTGGTTCCTTTAACATTTCATAAATCTCATCTGTTGGGGGTAGGAGGTTAATTGATTTATTAGCTTCAAATACATTGGCATTAAATAAAAAGTTTCAGCTACTTGTCGGAAAATTGCCCCCAGTCTAGTTAGTGTTTGTAGAAAATTCAATACCTCAGTGCTTCTCTGGAGACCCAGCTGAGTCTGATCTTTGACATCACCTTTTCATTAACTTTGGTGAATGCAGTGAACCCCAAATGAGTCACCAATTAAGCAACAGGTGACTTTGCTTCTTGTACAATAAAGACGCTGTGACCAAGGTAGAAATGATTTCTCTCCCTTCTTTGCTGTTTGAAAGACAACTCCCAGAAAGGTCCTTGCTAAAGGGCTTCAATATGGACTGCAATTATTAGCAGACCAGATTTAAACACTCAGGAAAGGCCACTAAGGTCAGGTCTTTCCTGGTCACATGTGCTGACATGTGTGTACATACTTTCATGAATTCTTCCACAAATTGTTTCTTTTCTACTGATATTAAAGCAATAATTCCTGACACTTCAGTCTTCCCACTGAAAGGAATATAAAAGGCAATATGTATTTCTATTATGATTCCCTGTAGCTTGAGAAAAGTCCTGTTTATTGTTGGTGGAAGGATTGTTCTTTTGGTACAAGTCTTGGCAGAGTTGTTTGGTTTCTCTCAGAATACATTGTCTTAGCTCTGTGTGAAGCAAAAGAACAAATGACATTTCTAAGAGATGGCTAATCTCACAGTCCCTTCAAAAGCCAAATACCTACTGACCTCAGTAAGACTTGCTTCTGTACTTGGGGATTAGACAGAAACAAACAGGATCCCTAGGTATGCCCTTCAGAGGGCAAATGCATTAACAAGAACAAATCTGGGTACCTACTGAATGGTTCCCCCAAATATATAGAAGACAGGGCCTCTGGGTAAGGAAACACTGAAGAACACTGTGCCAAAACCTTGCCAGTGACTCCATATCAGGGGTTCTTAACCTGGCATCTGTGAATTTGTCTTTAAACAAATATTTTGATAACTGTATTTGAATATAATTAGTTTCTCTAGCAATCCTATGTGTTTGTTTTATGCATTTAAGAACATTATTCTGAAGAATCCACAGATTTCACCAGACTGCCAAAGAAATTCATGTACCCTCCTCACTCCCAACCAAAAAAAAGTTAGGAACCCGTGTTCTAAATATTCCAGAATAGGGGGCAGTACTGGCCTTGGAGTCAGGAAGACCTGAGTTCAACTCTGGTCTCAGACACTTCACACTTACTAGCTATGTGACCCTAGGCAAGTCAGTTAACTCTGATGACCTCACAAAATAAATAAATAAATATTCCAGGACTTCAGAGATGTGTGATTTCACTGATGTGAGGTCTGCCTCCACAAATGCAGGTTAGTAGATGATATTCATCCACAACTGTAGACAAAAATACTCATCATGTGATGTCCTATAATGAGCACTAATCTAAAATGGTCCCCAGTAGACTGACATGTGGTCCCATTGTGCTAGTCTGTACTCAAAACTTTTCTAGGTTGATAGGACTTTCCAGAGATGGTACCTCATTGTTAATAGTCAGAAATTCGGAACACTTCTACACCATGAAAAGACATTACAGGAGAAGGGATTCAATGACAAAGTGATTCTAATATAACAGAAGTACCATTTTAACAGAAGCATGTCACATGAAGCTAGAAAGGACCTTAAAAGTGATCTTGTACACTCCATTCATTTTACAGAGAAGCACACTGAGCTACATAGAAGTCATGTGCTTTGCTTAAGGTAATAAGTGAGTAGAAGAATCAGGATTTGAACTGAGTTCCTCTGACTTCCAATCTAAAATTCTTTCCAAACTATGCTGCCTCTCTAAATAGACAATGGGAAGAAGCTTTTTATAAGAGTCTTTTTTTTCTGCCATATAATTTCCCCCCTTATCATGATAATAATTGGCTTATATCTATAGGCATTTTCTTTCACTTTTGTAATAAATCTCAAAGTGAATGAAAGTAATGTTAAGATTTTCTGCTTTTAAGGGTATCTAAGTACATGTTCACAGCGACAGTGGAATGCACAGAAGCATGAAAGAACAAAACAACTATATGTAAAAACCAGGCAATCAATTATTAAGCATTTATGTGTCTGTCACTATGCTAGATGCTATATAGTAAAAGGGTTAGTTCCAAAACCTTGTCAAATTTATAATTATTAGTAATTATAATAGCTACCATTTTATGTAATACTTTGGGTTTTACACCGTGTTTTACAGATACTATCTTATTTGATCCTCACAACAACCTGGTAAGGTAGTTTTTATTATTATCTCCATTTTATAAATGAGGGAACTAAAGTAGACAGAAGTTAAATAACTTGTCCATACTCACACAGCTAGTAAGTGTCTGAGGCTGGATTTGAACTCAGTCCTTCCTAACTCCAGGTCCATTGCTCTATCATTTACTGCAAAGATGTTAAGTGGTAGAGGGACTATGGTCCCTTAAATTATCTATAGTGAATTTAGGATTCCTTAAAAGAACCACCATGTCCATTTTGAAGATGATCAACTCGTTGTACCATACCCTGCATAGAAGTTATGAGCAATTGCAGGCACCATTAATTTAAGAAGGTTATTGGCAAGTTAAGTTTATCCATGGACAATAACCAGGATAAGGACATGGAGCCTATGACTTTAACACAGGAGGGCTTATTGAAAGAACTGGAGATCAGAAATAAATGAGGAAATGGTAATAAGAAATATTTAATGTAATATGAAGAGACAGGTTTCTTCTGATTGACCCCAAAGAATGGAGGTATGAACAGTGGGTCAAACTTGCAGAGAGAAAAATTTTGTTTTGATTTGCAGAAGAAACTTTCTGGTTAGAAAGCTTTCTAAATGTTATTAGAACTGTCCAAAATGGGATTGGTAGAGAGTGAGTTCCTCATCACTATAAATCTTCAATTAAAAACCAAGTGAACGCTTCTTTCTTGGAGGAATTCAAAAATTTCACAAAGAAGAGTGTATAGAGGGGGTCTTGCTCACATGATTTCTGTTCTTTCAAGGCACAAGGAAATCCACCGAAGCAACTAAACTCATAAGAAACACATTGTTTTGCTAGAAAGAAGTGTCATGTGTCATTCTTGCTATTCTTTCCAATACAGTTAATAGCTATGGTATTTTTTTTCCTTAATCTGTGATTTCATCAGTGAAGGGAACTGCCAAAGTATATTGGCAACTCAAATATACTTACGGCCTTATTCTAGAGTTTTCTGGCTCATTTAGAGTCAACTTATTTGTCTGTGATCAAATAAAGAGTATGCGTCAGAAGCAGGACTTGAAGCTAGGTCTAAACCCAAGGTGTCTTAAAGAATAGGTGATATAGCCAATTAGGCTGGCTCCCTTGCTATAGAAGGAGTGGGGAGAGCTCTATCCTGGATTTCTATCTACTAAGCCATGTTCCTTTTACTTGAAAGAAAAGACATCTAATAAAGAATATATTCAGTGATTTTTTCAGCCATGACCAACTCTCTCTGACCCTATTTGGGGTTTTCTTGGCAAATATACTGGAGTGGTTTGCCATTTCCTTTTTCTGCTCATTTTACATATAAGAAAACTGAGGCAAACAGAGATAAGTGACTTGCCCAGGGTCACATAGCTAGTAAGTCTCTGAGAACAGATTTGAATTCAGGAAATAATGAAATGAGGCTGCAATATAAGGGCTAGTTTAGAAACACCAGCTGAGAAAGTTGTACTTTCTTTGCTTTTATGTGTTGCTTCTAGGCAGCCTCAGAGTGGGAGAAAAGATGAATTCCTCATTAGCACTTTTGTCAGCAATTGAAGTCTTCCTACTACTATAGCTTAATTGCCCAGCTTCCCTGATTGTGCTAACACTGGGATCCTCAGAAGGAGATTGCACTCAGAATTGGTGGTTTGGGCTTTCACTCCCTTGATGATAACATCTGACAGGAATTACCATTTCTGGGATCCCCTAGGCATTCCAGTACCACCCTAATAGTCATTGAGTCATCCTTTGGATTGAGATGAACCAAATTCCACTGGCATCTACTCATAATCTTGGGTTTTTGTATAGTTAGGAGATGACAAGAATGAAAGGCAGGACCTTTGTCAGTACTATAATGAAGTTCCTATAAGTAGTTTTAAAAAATGCTGCCAGACGAAAGAAAAGGGCTAAGAGAGAGCTCGTTTCCATTTTAATTTATATTGTTACCTTGGACTGCTACATTGTCTTGTTAACAGTTGCATAATTCATCAGTATGTTCTGTCCATATCACCATTTGTAACCATTTCTGAACTTTTAGTTCATTGATTGTGTATTCTGTGCCAATATACAGTACAGTCACATTGACATTCACCCATGCCGTCCTGTACCAGAAAATTGCAAGAAAATCACTCTATTCTGCCTGAGCTGGAATTATTCTAATTATCATTACAAAAGAAAGATTTTAGAGGATTTTGAGATCTCGTTTTCATCTTCGACTTACTGAACTTCGCTGTTGAAAGTTTTAAGGAGAACCTTCGTGTGTGTGTGTGTGTGTGTGTGTGTGTGTGTGTGTGTGTGTGTGTGTGTTCTGCTGGCTTTATAATGCTAGTACCTAGAAAAATTCTCAGGAGAATAATAGTTCTGTGGGTGTGGTGAAAGCACCAGGGTAAAGGTGATTGTTCTTCCCTGAAAATGTTATGTGTACTATATACACCATCTGATCATAATTGGCCATTTCTAGATATGGCCATTGAAAGAACTTTTCCTCTCAGTTGGTGTTTATTGAAAAAAGTAGTTTAATTAAATCTGAATTTTAGGTGTTCTGGGATTAAAAAAAAGCTCTAAGTGAAAATTAGAAGGTACAGAAGAAAAGAGGTTCCTTTGGGTAATTCCAGGTTTACCTGGTGAGTCAGTCTAGTTCTGAATCTCAAGGAACAGAAACACAGTAACTCCAACCTCTAATAAAACTTCAGGTTTTATTGATAATATACAAATTACTCATGAAAAACTCATACAATAAGGATACAAGTAAATGTGTTCCCACATCACTGACAACCTTGATTTCTGTGCTCAGCCTTTTCGGGAAAAAAAAGCTATACACCTAACTAGAACCTGTGCAATTAGCTCTGCATAGATATAAACAAATTTGGAGATAGTCCAAAGTTATTAGGGTCCATGGGGTTTTACACTCAAATAAACAGATCAAGCTTTTACACATAAACCAGTTGATTTTAAGGACAATCTAAGTAACTTCAAACATACGAGACATAACTTGATATGATTAGGATAAACATAAGGATTAACGGAATTTCTTGGGTGTGGCAGGATTGCTACTTTTGGATTGAACTCTTGGGTTCACCAGTCAATCTAGCTATTTCTATGTGCATGCTCTCCTATTCCTTCTAGAGCAAGCCTAATTATTCTATATCACCTATTCTTTAGTATACCTGATGCCCTCTTCCCTATAGCCACTTATATTTTGGGACACATCTACCCCAGCCTGTGCTTGGATACAACAAAATTCCTAATAGAATGGGTTACCTTGTGAATAGGCTAGTTTTAGAGAAGAGAGAAGGAAGCAATTTCCCAACTATCAAATGAACCCCAACATTATCCAGAGTAGCATTAAAAATCTTAGAGTAAACCTGACTTTTAAAAATTATTTTTATCACTTATAAGGACAAAAATCTATTCAATACTCTTGTAAGAAATACACACATAGGGGCAGCTAGGTGGCGCAGTGGATAGAGCACCAGCTCTAAATTCAGGAGGACCTGAGTTCAAATCTGGCCTCAGACACATAACACTTACTACCTGTGTGACCCTGGGCAAGTCACTTAACCCCATTGCCTAGCCCCCCCCCAAAAGAACAAAAAAGAAATACACACACATATACATATACATACATGCACACATACATATATATACATTATGTACACATCTATATAATATATACAGTAAATCAAAACAAAATCTTGCACTGTCCATTTCCAAAAATATAGGTCTCATTTTGCACTTTGAGTCCATCACTTCTCTGTTAGTAGTGGATAGCATGTTTTCTTATTGGTACTCTGGAGTCTTGTTTGGGCTTTGCATTGCTCAGAGTTTTTAGGACTTTCAAAGTAGTTTGTCTTTACAATGTTGTATCAGATCGTAAGTACATAATACAACAATACTCTATTAATATATGATAATTTTCAACCTTACTTTGAGAGCCATCTAATATAAGGAACTATGAAGACTGGCTCTTCCTCCCCTCCCCACCCCACCCCCACATTTACCTCACCCATCCATGCACATATAAGTTTATCTCAAAAAGGAGAATCTGACTTACTGAAGAAAAATTTCAAAATTATCACCTAGACAACTACATGTCCCAATGTATAGCTATACATGCTGGAACTGGAGTCAGGAAAGTCAAATTCCGTATCTTTCCTCAGTCCCTTGCTAGCCTTTTGATCCTTTTAGTCTCAGTTTCCTCATCTGTAAAATGAAGATAATATTAGTACTGTCCTAGCTCATAGAGCTGTAGTGAGGATTAAATGAGATAACATGCATAAATCGTTTGTGAATTATAAAGCTCTATGCAAATGCTAGGTATTTTATAATTATTAGATATATAGGACTATAATTATAGTGAGGTGTTATGAGGTTAATAGATATGATACATTTGCCGATATGCCATACCTTGTTTAATATCATCAAGCTATATGTTTTGGGAGCAAGATATGAGAGTTTATATTTTAACAGTTCTTTTGGTAAACAAGTTTCCTTAGATGGGATTCAGAATCATAGAATCTCAGAGTTAAAAGGTAACTAAGTCACCTCTTCTCACCCCTGCCTGAAATTTGGATCTTCTTTATGGTATCACAAAGACTAGCTCTCTTAAGCCAAACTCAGTGCTTTAAACTATAGAGAGATACTAGTTGTATAGTAATACTTATCCCAAATTAATTAGCTCCTCTGCCCCTTTGCCTCAAACCCATTGCCACCAATTCCATAGTGTTCCACAGGGTTCCCAATTGCTTGATTTCGCCACTACACAACAGAGCCTCCTGGGAAAGTTTATTTTTAGGATCGGGGCTCAACTAATATTGATTAACAGCCTTACATAATGTGTGGCTCCAGGGCTAGTTTCTTTCCTGCCAAGCCTCATAACTGGGGAAGGCACTGAAGATTTGTCAGTCTAATTAGACTTTAGCTGCCAGTTGAGAAATATCTTCTGTCTCCTCCTTGCCCTCACACAGGTACTTTCTTTTCCCTTCTTAGATAATAATTTTTGGGGGAAGGAAATTGGTCTCTAATTTACTCGTTGCCTGGTATGATTCTCCAGTGACATTTTCTTTCCCAGATTGCATAGCTCTAATGAAAAAAGGAGCTTGATGGGTTTAGCTGCCCCCTTAAAGACAGCTATTTTGGCTGTACAAATGGGCTGGTGAAGAGAACAGAGTTTTGTTCCCTTTCTTTCCTTTTTATCGCACTTTAATTTTAATAGGAGGGGAGAAGGATTGAAGGATTGACATTTCCCAATATTGTGTGCTCCTTTTCTTGCTGCCCTAACATCAGGCAGTCTGACGAGGTAATCAGGAAATGGGGTACATGCTCTTATTTATTTGGGCTATAGGATTTGTAAAATACATTTTCACGCTGGACTATTACTAAAGGATGATTAGCATATTTAGACATCAGAACTTCCATAAAAGGAATCTTGTTAGCCTTTTGTTAGCTTTGTGTGGAAAACAGCAAAAGGTATGTTTATTCTCAGGCTAGCTTTCTCTTCTCCCTGGGTTCATTTCTGAGTCATGTGCCACCACCTTTCCTCAGAAAATTCAATAAAATTCAACAAACATTTAATAAGTGGCTACTGTGTTTAAAGAATGCACAGTGCTTGGTTCTGAGTATCATAGCATTTTAGATGTAAAGCTGGAAGACAACTTAGAGACCATCAGGTCCCATCCCCTTATTTGAGGAAGCTGACACACAGAAAATAAAGTGACTTGCCTAAGGTCACAAACACATCTAGTAAGTGTCTCAAGCTGGATTTAAACCCAGATCTTTCATGCGTCTTCTCAAAGAGGATACAGAGACAAAAAATGAAACCACCTAGTCCTCAAGGAACTTACATAAGGCTGTAGGAACATGCAATATGGAAATATAAGTAAAATAGAAGGTGAAGTGAGGGCATGAAGGTGACAATGGAGAGAGCAGAGAAAATGCTGTAGGGATATTTGAGAAGGGAGAGGGTGCTAACACCTGGCAGATGGAGTTAAAGAAAGCTTCATAGAAAAGGGACAACATGAGACGAGCCTTGTAGAGAGATAAGGAATCTGAAATGTGGAGATGACCAGAGGGAGAATCCATTCTGGCATGAGCCTAACTGAATGATGCACAGAGGTAGGAGATAGTTATGCCAAGTTTGGGGAATAGTTAGTAAACCAGTTTGACAAATATGTAAATAATGTGTGTGAAGCCCCCATATTTTACCAATAAAATTAAGCGAATTATGCAAGATCTTGTTAGTAACAAGAGTTTAGCCTAGAATGCAATCCAGTGTAACACTGCAGTCTTTAGATTGCTTCTGCAACTGTGTGACATTGGACAAGTCACTTAACCTATCTGGGTCCCACTTTCTTCTATAAAATGAGGGAATTGAATTATATAATCTCTAAGGTCCTTTAAATATCTAGGAGCCTATAAAGCAGAATTAAACTCTTTGAGGGAGGAGACTGATGTATGTTTGTAAATGTTTGTTGATTTGTATTCACCATTATATAAGCCAAAGCATATTTGTGCCATGTGTGTTACTAATGAGATCTGACTGTCTCCAACAAGTTCTTTATAGGCCTGGGTCTTATCTTAGACATTTTTATATTACATAGCACTTAATAGGTGTCCCCTAAATATTTGTTATAGGGATGAGTGGATCAATCAATCAATATTGCAAAGATTTTATATTGTAAATTTGTAGGAACTACTTGTCTTTTTTCAGTAATGGCTCCTATGCATCTTTGAAACATTTTTGCTGTCTGCTATTGAAGATATAGGAGATTAGAGTGATATGAAATATGAATACAGAAGCTTAGATCAAAATAAAGGGAAAATATTCTTTTCTTTCTACCTCTCATTCTTAAACCATTCCTTAGGGAATGAGGTTACCAATTGCTATATGGTGACTACCTCCAGATGAAAAACAAGATGCTAAATGCCAATTGAGAAATATAATAGCATCAACAGTTGCAGGTAAAACTGTAGCCTGAATATTGGCTTACATTTTTGTGAAAAATTGTCTCCTCTGTTTGCTATGTACATACCACAGGGAAACAGCTGGAAGTAGCAGTCACCACTGGCAAGCTTACAAGACAGATATTTCCATTTTGTCTCTTGACAAGGCTGTGTAAAGAGTGTGATGTACTATCCTACCTTTCTGCTGTATGTTTGGGTGACTGTGTAAAAATTAGAAACATACCAATGCTGTTATGACAGCAGTGCTTTTCGAAACCCTCTAATTAATGTCTTGGGTTTTCTTCAGAGAACTGGTACTGTTAGCTAATAGAGGAGGGAAGGTTCCCCTTGGCTTCCTTCTCATCTCTGGAAAGGAATGTTAGGGAAATGTGAGCCATGTCTATGGTATTTAGCAGTCATTACTGGTGATTAGAGAAAGTTAGCTGGTAAGAACTTGATTGACTTGTATGGTTAATGGAGACCTTTCTATTTCCCAACTGCTTTACATGTTCCAGTAATAAATGAAAAGCTGAGAATTTGGACAGCTCCAGTCTCTCCTTTTCTCTCCAGGTGTGCAATTTAGTGGCATCCAAGTAGAGTTATTAGAAGCTGGCTTCCTTTAAACCTCTTGGGTCACTTAGGTTTCATGGGGGGAAAATGCTTGTTTATTAACTTTAAAAAAAGCTATATGTTGCCTAATCTTCCAGGTGCAGTTCTGCAGATCCTGTAAGATTATTCTTTTTGAAGAGTTTTGTTCATGTGAATCAACAAAGAAGAACATTCCAGACTTGATTTTTAACAAGCAACAGCCCCATAAAAAATGTAGAAATACTTATGGGCTCTTAGGATCATAAATTTAGAGCTCAAAGGATCTTAGAAGGACATCAAGTACAACTTCCTCATTTTACAAACAAGGAAACTAAGACACAGAAAAGTTAATTGAAATGTGCCATGAGGACACATCATTCTTTGCACTCATGAGAAGAGTCTTTGGAGTACCATCGAGTTATAATTAAACCTACTATGCCATGAACATGAATACAGGAAGTCTTCTGGTTACAAATATTTGACTAAAAATGCCCCCAGCCTCATCTCATCCTTCCCAAGCCCTCATTTTGTTGCCATCAAAACCAATGGGGGAATTTAATAAGTTGAGGCTGCCCTGTCTTCCCCAACTTGTCTCTCACTGGAACACCTACCCTCTAGATGGTACCAGAGTGCTGCTGCCCAATTTTCAGACCCATGATCCAGTCATACTCTAGCAGTCCTCCTGCATCTAAATAATTTCCATCCTTCCTTCCTTCCTTCCTTCCTTCCTTCCTTCCTTCCTTCCTTCCTTCCTTCCTTCCTTCCTTTCCTTCTCCTTCTCTCTCTTTCCCTTCCCCCTTGCCCTTACCTCCTTTGTCTCTTTTCTTTCTCCCTTTCCTCTCTGTGTCTCTGTCTCTTAGTAAAGGGAGGTGAGAGGGTGAGGAGAAAAATTAATGGTCAATGATTTTTAAAATATATATTTTTAAAAACCATAGTCCCCTGGAAAATCATGGTAAAAACAAACAAAGAAACAAACAAAAAACCAAAATGGGATTTGTACCAAAATTTCTCCTGACCAAAGGCCTAGTGCCCTCTGGGCAGATTTTAAGGGCCTACTATATCTATCAGCTTACTTTCCCTTGTCTGGTCTTCTTTCCATAATTCCCATAGTTCCAGGTCATATTTAGTGTTCTCCTTCACACCTACACATCCTCTATTTCTATTGTGTCACAGGGAATGTTTGTGATGCTCCTCTTGGTAATTTCTCTAATGAAATGTAAATGCCACTTCTTTTTAAAGTATCCTATTGGGTTTATGTTCTACAGTGAACATGCCTGCCCCCTAAATTCCTTCTCCCCTTTCCCTTTTTCTCCATACTCAGCTGCTTTTTCTCTTTTCTTATTTTACTTTATTCTTACTTTCCAGCTTTCAATTTTCCCTCATCGTTCAATTGGATCCACTAGGGAAGAGGGGGTAAAGTGTCCATAAAAGTTTATAGCTCTTAACAAACAAACCAATAATCACACTTCCCTCACACTCAATATTGCAAACACAAATGCAATCCTGGTGTTCCTATTTATTACTTGGAACACACTTTTGTTGGTTTTAGAAACAACCTTATGAGTTTTGGTTGGATTATTGCATCTAATGTTATAGTTCATCTATAAAGTGGATCAAGTGAACTTTCATGGGCTAGCCTGAAAAATTTAACCTTCTTTGATATCACTGTTACCATGGGAGAATGCTTTGAGTCCCAAATGCAGTTCAATTTAACAAAAACTTATTAATTGCTTAATGTTTAAGGCATTGTGACTAAGGCTAGTAATATAAAAATACCTTTGGAAAATAGTTTTTCATAAGTTGAAAAATGCCTCATCTCTTACTTTCTCTGAACAATTTCTTTATTTCTGTACATCAAGTAATTCTGAGGAAAAATCAATGAAACCATGCCTTGCTACCTTTTACTTACAATACATTCCCCTCCTTTGGCCACAGTGAAAACAATGTTCTGGGCATGTCAGGAATAATTTCCTGTGTACTTTCATTTTAAAATGAAAGGGTGGGGGGGGGGAAAGAGAGAAGTTTATGGGATCACCAGTCACCTCTCGTTTTAATTTTTTAGTTATCTGATGAGGATGAGACTAGGACATGTACTCTTTTGACAATGGTGGGAAGGATAGTTTTTCAAACAGACTTTAACAATTATTTTGGCCAACAAAAATTTTCTTTGGTTTGTAGTGTGTAGTGGTCCCAGATGAATTTTGGCCCAGAAACCATCCTTATTGTCTGTATAACACTGTACCCACACATATGTAGCTATGAATTTTACATTTATTAGCTATACCATAAACCAGAATATTGTTGATTGCATTATGCCAATATGGTGATATCCATACTGGTCATTAAAGAATATAATGAAGCTTAAATAACACTACAACTGTATTGAATAAAATAGAATCCTCTTAATTTTTTGTAAATGGTCACCCTTTTAAGGTATAGATAATTCTCCTTTAGCTAAATTATTTGATTAACCACAATAATATATTTCCTCAACCAGTCCAGAGCACAAGAACTTCCTCTGTATTTATTCTATGTGTTTTTGGTAGCATCATCTATATGCCTGTCTCTCCCTAAGTTATGGGAATCCCAATGTCGCTTCAGGGCTACCAAGGAGAGGAAACCATTCTTATTATCCCAATTGTATTATAATTCTGGAAGAGAGGGCACTGTTAGGTACCAGTCCTGGCAGGCAATTCTTCCCATCTCCGCTGAGCTATTCTGTTTCTTCCTCCTCTTACTCTACTGCATACCCCCAGGGCAGATTTTTTTTGGGGGAAAGGGTAGAATTTAATTTGTCATAATATTTATCCACCTTTATAAAAGGTGACCTTCAATGAAAGTAGAAGGGCATGAATGATTTTAAAATGCAGTAACAATGGGGAACAAGTCTTGACCAACTGGAGCGGTATAAATATATAACAGATTTTTTAGCTCTGCCTTTCCAGTTTCCCCTATCCCCCCTCCCAACCCAGACATATATAGAAGCCCATATTCTTGAACCCACACAACTCACCCGATAATGCACAATGAAATTCCATTTGGCCTTTATCTCGATGTTGCTGCCCTGATGATTAATGCCATGCTCACTGGGAAGCTGTTCGACTGAGAGAAGACAAGGATGGGGAAAGGAATATGAAGTATATTTCTGAGGCTGTTTCTCATTATTATTATTATCATTATTAGTTACTTACTGTCATGTCTGCCTTCTTAGAGAAGCATAATCTATTAGGAAAGGGAGGGATGTGTGGCATTTGAAGGTGGATTTCATGGGGAGAAATTGACAAGGACAAAGACAGAAATAGGCAATTTTTACTGAGAGAGACCTGAATTGGATAGGGGTATTTTTCATTTCAAACCAAGATGCAGTGGCAGCCTCCTTTGGGGTGTGTGTGTGTGTGTGTGTGTGTATGCACATGTATGTGCACGTGTGTGTGTGCGCATGCATTTGTGTATGTTTTAGTGAATGTGTAGTAATTTATGTTTATTCTAAGAAACTATGTTCAACTGTTCTAACTATAATTAATCATGCTAGTATTGTCCCTGACCACTTATGCAAAAAAAAAATTCAGAACCAAGTGAATAACTTTACAGATCTATGTCCCCATAATGGACTTGTTCCTGTATCCTGGCTATAATTAACTATTTAAAAAAGCCATGCCTTAAGTTGGGTTTTTTATATTGAATATGGATGAATGAAATGAAGGAAGGATTTATTAAGTTCTTACTCTGTGCAAAGTACCATACTAAGGAATATAAGAAAAGTAAGACAGTCCCTGCTATCGTGGAGCTCATATTCTAATGGGGGCGATAATACCATTTCACATCCCAAATGTGGAATCATTGCTTAAATTATTTCTGTCTCTGATTTTGAGGTGTCTTATATTTTAGTGACCCCAAAGGAATCTGTAACTTGTAGAAGTTTAAAATGTGAATGATTGTTTGTAAGGTGGTATAAGTTTTAGTACATATTTGTGATAAACCTAGAATTGATCTTTCCCTATCAAACCTCTCATAGTACTTTGTACTTCTTCATTAGCCATACTCTGATATTTGACACACGCACACACATATACACACATACATGTATAAACATACACATACACACACACACATACACACACACACACATATATATATATAGCCCAGAGAGAGAGACAGAGAGACAGAGACAGACAGAGAGAGAGAAAGAGAGAGAGAGAGAGAGAGAGAGAGAGAGAGAGAGAGAAGAGAGAGAGTTGCTATTTTACTTGGTGGCCCAATTTAATGAATGACTGCAGGACTTAATTGTCAGAAGGTGTAGGGTCAGAGCCATAACTAGGAACTGTACTTGGGTCAAATTCATGTGAAGGAAGAGTGTTGGTGGCTGCACTGTGTAGAAGCTAGTTTGCCTGTGAGTTCAGTTCTTCCAGGAGAGGAGGCAGCTCTTCCCCTAGAGAATTGGCCTATAACCCACGTACTATAGCAATGGGACCCTGCAGGTCACATATTTGAACTAGGAAGTATGATGAACTCAGAAGCCTTGGGTACTATTTATCCTGTCAATGCCACTCAATGCAACCAGCATTTATAAAGTACCTACTATATACCAATTCTAGGCACTGGGGATGCAAAGACAAAAGTGAGGCAGTTCATTCCCTCGTGAATCTTTCATTCTATAGGGGAGTACGTGTGTGTGGCAGAGTATACATGTACATAGATAAGTAAATACAAAATGCGTAAAACACACATAATAATTAATGGTTCATTGAGGTGCAAGGAAGATTGCCTTAGCCACTGGGGAATCAGGAAAGATCTCTTGTAGCATGTGGTGCTTGACTTTATATCTGAAGGGAGATAGAGATTCCAAGAGGTAGAGATGAAGATAGAGATCATGAAAGGCATGAGAGACTGTCTATGAAAAGGCATGGATATGGGAAATGAAATATCATTTACAGGCATAGACACGTAAAGTAGTTTGGATGCCAACATAACAGTGTATATGATGTCAGGAAATGGCCAAGGATAACTTTCCAGTGTGTGAAATGTGATACTCAATGACTCATCTGGCATTTCCTCTGGTATGTTTTAGAATCTCACTTAGCCTTGGGGAACTCTTGTTCATAGTCTTAAGAGCTGGAAGAGACATCAGATTCACCTCTCCCCACTCTCCCCTCCTCATTTAATGAATGAGGAAACTAAAGACTGAAGTGTGAAGATATGTGTCCAAAATCATTTAGTAAGTTTTTTTTCCCCTAGTTTGGGGCTTATGATGATTGGGAGAGAGAAAGGGTTGGTAGAAATCTAGGGAACACTAATCCTGAAAATAGAAGTTTGGAGAAGGGATATTGAGGGCAGTTGACTACCAGAAAAAACATGAAGAGATGAGTCAGGAAAGCATATAAGATAAGAGATAAGTTCTGCCTAGCTCTTTGTATATGTTAATGAAGACCAGACTGAAGATTTAAGAACTTTTTGTCTTCCTCAAGTTTATTATGTTTAATGGCCTTTGGGTTGTTAGTAGCAGTAAAAACCCTTCAAAAACCTTAAAAATGATTTATTTGCTTGTGTAGGGGCTGGAAGAGAGAGCAAAGAAAATTGGAAAACTGCAACCTAGGCTTCTATGCCCTGGGAGGAGAACTCAGTTGAAAGAAAAGTCAGGGAGCTGTCTCACTAATCTCTGGTGCCTACAAAAGAAAAAAAATCAAGTTGGCTTGAGGAGCAAGTGATCACAGGACAGCAGGAAGGCCTAAGTTAATTTAGAAAAGAATGTACCAAATCCACTCTCTTACTCCTGCCAGCAACTTCTAGTGGGAGTGTTCATATGACTGACATGCTGTGGTCATTTTGCTAAGTCCTAATGTAAACTGAAGCAAGTCCTTTCAAGCTATCCCTATTTTTCTTCCTTTATTCCTCTAAAACATTAAATAATCTCATTTCTATAGTAGAGGAGATAGAAAGAATTCTGATCCTTAGAAAATAAAGAAAACTCCTTCCCCTGTGGGTCACTCTCCCCTAGTGACCTGCATAATACCTATGCCAGTGATGTGCTGGAACCAGAACCAATTGTTAAATTTTCAATGTGAGCTTTTACACTTTAGAAAATGACAGATGATTCAGATCAGGGCTTTATTTATTGTTCTGTTGACTGTCTAGGCTTAAGGAAGTGTTGGAGGAAATGTTAGCAATGTAGAATAAACTTAAAAGTGTGTTCTGTGTACATTTTCCCCCTGAGAGCCAGTTGTTAATTCAGCAATATACCTTTGCTTCTGATTTACAGTACTACCCTGAATAAGGTCATGAGAGCAGGAATGGCCAAGTTTCCCTCTTCACCTTCTCTCCTAATTTTTTTTAGAAGTTTCTGATTCTTTGACTTTATCATAAATACCCATGCCCTATCCTGTTAAGAGGGAAAGATTAACTAAAATTTGTTGTTGTTGTTCAGTCATTTCAGACTCTTTGTGGCCCTATTTCTTGGCAAAAATACAGGAATGGTTTGCCATTTCCTTCTCCAGCTCATTTTACAGATGAGGAAACTGAGGCAAACAGAGTCAAGTGACTTGTCCAGGGTCACACAGCTAATTAGGGTCTGAGGCAGGAAAAAGTGAATAGTCCACTTTGTCACCTAGCTGCTCCATTAATTAAAATACTGTTTGTAAAATGCCCTGAATTCCTTTGAGAAATATTGGATAAATTGTATTATTTAGCACTGTGTGCTTCTGTTTTTGAGAAGAGGGAATCCTGGAGACTCTACTAAGGTACCATGTTATAATGTTCTATGTGGGTTTCCCACAATGTTATAATGTGCTTCTCATGTATTAAGTGCTGTGAATGGTAATAGAGACTGTGGACTTGGATTAACAGTAACAATAGTAACCACAGCAACAAAAATTATTCATGATCACCATGAAGTATTTATTAATTTCATTTTTTTCCAAAGGATAGCTGCCTCATGTGTTTTTTTTCTTTAGAAAAAAAGGTATTCTGATACAATTCCTCCACTCTATGGAGTTTACAAATCACTATTATGCTGGCTGTTCTAATTATTAATAATTAGAAGAAATAATTTATTTGTCATTGTAAGGTTTGAAAAGTGTTTTCCTTATATCCGTACTATGAGGTAGGTAGCATTAAATAAATACTACTTGTCTCCATTGTATAAGTAAGTAAATGGAAATGTAGGGAGATGAAGTGATTTGCTCATGGTCATACAAGCTAGCACTTGAACCCCTATCCACCTCTCTTTCCACTACAGCTAAGTTCCAATTAATGTGAATAATGCATTATATGCAGAAGGTGGCATTATTCAAATTTATACTATTTGACGTTATAATTATGGACAAAATATGGTAATTTGTTCTACTCTACTGTAAGTGTGCAATGAGAATTTGAATATTGGGACTACTTTAATGGGGCCTCAGCTGTACACTTAGGGACAATGAATTAATGTAAGATAAATATAAGTAGCAAGTAGATAATACCAATTGTATACTCCATATATATGGACAAGGTTTTATATGTTCACAAGGTCATTAGCAAGGTGAATTTGATACTCTCAAGGATAGACAAGATGGAAAGAAAGAAAATTTGAGAAGGGCTAGGATTTATCCTGTCCTAGTCCTTCTGTTATATAGTCATCTCCAACCTGGAAGGAAGTAAAAATCACAATAACAATGATGACGTTGACAAACACCTTTTGCCACGTCCATTTCATAGGGCCAGAGAGCAAGTTTTCCTCTTTTTTCAGCTCTTAGTTTATTAAGTACTTAATTTAATCTATCAGTGAATCCTTGCTCACTTCTGTGTGGGTAATCCCTCCTCTAGTTGGGACCATAAATCTGATATGCTTTCTCCATCTGTATTTCTTGTCTATGTTTTCCACAAACCATCCGTAAAGGACTTGCCCAATGTGTGAGTAGGACAAGACTAAAAAATGGCTAAACAACAATAACCACAAAAGCAAAGCGGTCTTCTAAATCTTTTAATGTGTCATAGATGCCAGTGCAACACTCAGAGTATCCATCTGTCATCCCTTGGTCTTGCTCCATGGTAGATTAACCTTCTTTTCTAGGTATATATGTCCTCGATGATGCCTTTTATGAGAAGTAGATTAAAAAGCCAGTGTTGTACTATCTCTATTCTTCTGTATATGATTCCTCACTCTTTCTCTTTTATTTCCTCTAAACAATGTTTGAAGTTGGCCAAAGGTCCATTAGTTATTATTAGTAAGTCAATAAACATTTATTAAGTGCCTACTATGTGCCAGGCACTGTGCTAAGTACTGGGGATACAAAATATGAAAAATAAAGATAATCTCAGCCCTTGAGGAGCTTACAATCTAATGAGGAAAGGAAACACACAAAGGGAAGCTGAATATCACGAGGCAGGAAGGAAAAGGAAGGTGATCACCAAGGGAGTGTGATGAAGAAGTCCAAAAGACTGTGTCTGGGTAGGAAATTAAGAGATGGTTGCTTGAGCACTCTCCTTAAATGGAGTTTTGGGGTAAGAGCTCTTTATTTCACCCTCCATTCTGAGGCATCCCAAGAACAGAGGATGGTATTTGTTATTAGTATTAAAGGGTATTATTAGTTTGTCTTTGTTTGTATTCTTAGCAATCCAATCCAATATCATTTATTAAGCACCTACTGTGTGCCAGCCACTGTGCTAAGCACTGGAGATACAATTAATAAAAAGAAAGACAATACCCACCTTCAAGGAGCTTACAGTCTGAAAGGGGAGACGATACATAAGAGGAGGACAGAAAAAGTTGCAGGGAGAGAGGATGGGACACCAAGGGGTACCTGGTGCAGGGACATCTCATTTCATGTAGTGGAAACCGGACAGGGCAGCGGATGCAAAGTGGAGTGAGCTGAGAACAATTTCTGCCCTAAATAAGGGAGAGATTGGGAGGAATGTGGTCTTCCATCTTTGAGCCCTCCAAACAGAGAAAAAAGGAGGCTGAGGGCAGTTATGTCAACCAAACCTTGAGTTAGCCCCATGGTAGTGAGTAGAGAAGTGATGAGTTTATCCTGGGAGGGGCATCTTGTTTTGTGGAGTTGAAACCAGGCAAGGTAGTAGATGCAAAGTGGAGTTCCTGGAACACAGCAGATGCTTAATACATTTGCTTATTGACTGACTAATTGGTTATCATCATCATGACTATCATTACTAGTAATAATAATTAAAGTAACAAGTAATAATTAAAGTAAGTAATAATGATAAAAATAATTGCTAGTAATAATTGCTAGTAATGATAGTCATGTTGATGATGCATCCCATTTTCTTCTGTTATAAACTTTTCCCACTCTTCAATTTTTGTTTTTCTTTTCATTTTTTTTATTTCATCCTTGATGACATCAGTTCCAACTTTGTTATCTTCTCTAAATTCAGGGGATGTTTTCTTTTGTGATGTGTAGTAAAGAGTGATTGTGTTAAAAATATCTGTGATGGCTTTGCTGTGTCTCATACTATTGTATTTTGCATCATCCAAAAAGATATCTTATATGAAACAATGGAAATGATTTGATAATTTTACAAGGCTACAGCTGGATCTTGCCCCATCTTTCAAAGGGAGCTTATAAGAATACTTCTCTTAAAAGGGGAATTTTTATGGTAAAGAACTTCCATAACACCTTGCATTTTACCTGTAACTCATAAGCATCTATGTTTGAAAGAGGGTGTTTATACCCATTTTTTTAGTATCTAATGGAAAGTGAATGTGATATCAGAAAATGAGAAAGATTGGCATATGATCTTGTTTTTCACCCTTCAGGTAGAGCATTGGGTCTCAAGTCTGGTCTGGCCTCAGACTGTGCGACCCTGTCAAGTCACTTGACCTTTGACTGCCTTAGTTTTCTCATGTCTAAAATTGGGACAGGTATAACACCTACACGTCAGGGTTGTTGTGAGGTTAAAATAAGATATTTGTAAACTGTTTTGCAAACCTTAAAACATTATGTAAATTCTATTATCATTATTACTAATCATTATTATTATGCACATTTTACTGCTTCATGGAATGACAGAAATTTTAAAACCTAGATGAAACAGTCATTTTGTTAAGACTATTATTTCCATTGATAGCTGTTCTTTCTACTTTATCCTTCCTCACTCTTCACAGTCTTGCTCTTTGCTTAGTAGAAACTGTTCAGTTTAATGGCAGTTTTCCTTAAGTCTAATTAGCTTTTCTACTTAATTTTGTAATAAAACACCTAAACCAGAAGCTGAAGATAATGCTCTTGATTTAATTATTTTGTGTAAAATAAGGAAAAGATATTGCTTTTAATTTAAAAAAAATTATTTCACTCCCCACTACACTCTCCTTCCCCAAACAGTAGCCCATCCATGGATAATGAAAATTCTTCAGTACCAAGACTGCTGATCATACATTATTCATTAGCATTCAATTAATTTATTGTCATTCTTATTAATGATGATGATAGCCCTTGGCCACCCAGACTATTGTCGTTGTTGTTCAGTCATTTCAGTCATGTCTGACTCTTTGTGACCCTTTTTGAGGTTTTTCTTAGCAAAGATATTGGAGTGGTTTGCCATTTCTTTTTTTTACAGATGAGGAAACTGAGGCAAACAGGGTTAAGTATCTATCCAGGGTCACATAGCTAGTAAATGTCTGAGGCCAGATTTGAATTCAGGTTCCTGATTCCAGGGCTGGTGCTTTATCCACTGTACTACTTAGCTGCCCAGATTTAAATGGTTATAGTTCACTTTCCAGCTAAGTGTTCTTTCTTAATTATTTGCTTTTCCAAAGGAGGTGGTCAGTTTGCTTCTGTAATGGCATTATTGAGTTACCTAGTTAGCAAAATAGATAGAGTGTTGGAGCTGGAGTCAAAAACACCCGAGTTGGAATTTTGCCTCAAAGGCTGAAAAGCTGTGTGACCTTGGGAAAGTCATTGCACCTCTCTCAGCCTCGGTTTCTACATTTGTAAAATGGTAATAAAAATAGCACTTATCACAGAACTGTTGTGAGGATGAAATGAGACAACATGTAAAGTTATTTGTAAACTTTAAAGAATTATATAAGTGATAGCTATCATCATCATCATCATCATCATCATCATCATCATCATCGTCATCATCATTGTCATCATCACATTACCACTACCCCCACCACTACTAGACAGCTGTCTCAATTACATGTTAATGTTGGCTTTGGAATGCTTTGGAAACAAGATTTTTGTTAGCAGACACTTCTTGGTGTTGCAAGCCTAGTTGTTTCCCTTAGGTAGCACTCACCTAATAGTCAGTTTCAACTTCACTCTTCTCTTGTTGACAGCTCTGCTACTTTGAAGTTATGTTTGAATTGGCTAAGAATTTCTATTAGCTATCAAATCCTTCCAGTAAAAAGTCCCCAGGTTCTGATCCCCAAAGGCATTCATGACTTTGTCCTACAGGTACCAGGATCCAACAGGGAACCTGTATTTGTTAATTAGGTGGTCCCCAACTCCACAGACAAAGAACATTAACCTGTTTTTCAATATCCCTAATTTTCCCTTTGGCCCCACAGCAACATGTTAGCACGCTAATTGTTTCAAGTTTCCTTTCCAGTTTCTTTCCCCATTCTATGTTGACAGACAGAGAGAGAGAGAGAGAGAGAGAGAGAGAGAGAGAGAGAAGAGAGAGAGAGAGAGAGAGAGATGAGTTAGCACTCAGTGGGAATGTATCTTATGCCCCTTTTAAAAATATGCATATATATGCATTCTAACAACAAATCAGAAGAATGCTGCACACATTCAGTTTTAAGGTTTTAAAATGTTTGCATTTTAAATTATAAGTGTCTCTTGATACAGTTTCTACAAATATCTTTCCCTGAATTTTCTGAAGCAGCCATGCTAATAAGTACTTAGGATAGCACAATCTCAGCAGGCTACTGCAATATCCTTTTCCATCTTAGTTTTTCTTTTATTGTTTTTTTTACATTTTCCTAATTTGAGAATTATGGAATTTTGTAGTTTGAAGGGATCATAGTTATTATCTCATGCAGCCTTCTCATTTTATTGATGAGGGAACTGAGGTCCAGGGATGTTGAATGACTTAAAATCACCGAATCTCAGAGTTGGAACAAAGTCCAACCTGTATCTGAGTAGGAATCCCCTCTACAAGATTTCTTTCTACAGGCATACTGATATAATAACATGAACATGTGAAGAAGCTGAGATTTTGCCAATGAGGAACTCCCATTGTGTAAACTTCCTCCACTAAAGCGTATTGTTAGGGGTCTACAACTTAGTTGCAGAAAATTGTTGCTATTGTTTGTCCTTCATTCTCAAAAAGGACCATGATATCAGGGAGGTGACATGCAAGTGAATTGAATTTATGTAAGGGAGGGCTATGCAAAGTCACCAGCCTCACTTTTCTCCTCCAGAGCCATCTGGGTCCAGTGGCCAGATATGATGGAGATGGCCCAGGATGCAGTGGAGGACCTTGGCCTTTTCAAGCTAAGGTCTTTAACAGGTCTCAGTTTGACTGAGGCAGCACCCATTCAGTGATTAAGGCTTAATAAAAAATGAGGCAGAGAATGTCCCCTTTACTTAATCAAAAAAAAATTAGAGGCATATTTAATTTGAATGACTTGTCCAGGGTCATACAGGAGGGATTTGAATCCAGATCCTCCTGAGTCCAAATCCAGAACTCTACTGACTATGCCAGCAGTCTCCAAATTATTTTTTATCCCATATCCAATCAGTAAAAAAAGTCAAACACCTCTAATATATGCATATTTACTAGTTTATAAATTATATGTATGTATATGCACTACTATACCAATAGCTATAAATGTTACAAAAATATGTTTTTAACAATGTTGAAATCAATATGAGATAATATTTATTCCTTTCATCAATAGGAAGCACTGGAGTTTATTCAATAGGTATGAGACATTGTCAGATCTGGGCTTTCTTAAAATCACTTTGGCTGCTTTATGGAGGAATAATTGGAATGGGAAAAGAGTGGAGAGGGGGGACTACTTAAAAAGTTATTTCAATAGTGAAGGCAAGAAGTGATGAGAACCCAAACTGGGATGGTGGCTGTATGAGTAGAGAGAGAGGGAAAGTATATAAGAAATGTGGTTGTGGAGAATGAAAGGGCAGAGTTAGGAAACTGATTGGATAAGAGGGAGAGGGAAGAGCTGAAGTTGACAATGAGAAGACAAACCTGACTGACCAAAAGGATTGTGCTGCCTTCCATAGAAATAGATAAATTTGGAAGAGAGGTGGGCTTTGGAGGGAAAGATGATGGGATATATATTAGTAAAGAGCTTGGCAAATCCTAAAACATTTTGCAAGTACTAGTCATCATTATTAATTATCATATATTATAATATTGCTATAATATAATATATTGCATAATATATATTATTAATTAGAGATTAGCAATGCAGATCACTACCTATTTATACTTGATGATCCTGTGAGACTTACTTTTTCCCACCTAAAATGAAAAGAGGAGGGTAGTTGTCTTACATTCGCATTAATATTACAAATTAATATTACAATTAATATTACAGTTAATATTACAACTTAATATTACAAAAGGCTACACTAAGGATGTCCTGAAGCAGTCTTTTGAAACCATGAGGTGACAGGAATTGAGCATAGTAAGGGAAGGAGATATTTGCTCAGTGGGACCTGGGCAATTACTACTGTGATTTACCCAGGTTGTGTTAAGTTATAACTGTTCTGATGAGAGAGGCTTATCTGAAGGCTCAGAAGAGGAGGAAGATCAACACTTTCACAGTAAAGGGGGGAAGCAGAATAGGAGGAGGGGTTGGAATAAAGGGAAGTACATTTGTGTTGGAGACAAGCTTCATAATTAGCTGAGTGAGTAGATGCAAACCATGTTCCCATCCTCCATTAGTTAATCACATATCTCTTTTGGCCAAGCCATAACCCCCTTGGGATCAACTTTCAGCTCCCAAAGGTACCACCACCCCTACTTTAGAAATTACTAAACTATGGCCATATAATAAGATAAGGTGATTTTATATTATTCATTAGTGGATCTATGGTACATAAAGCTCCTATTCCCAAAGGATTTGGGGAGCAATATTAAAACTATTAAGTGTTGAAGGCAGAAAACAACAACAATAATAAAATAATAATAATGATACTGATAATTCACATTTATTAGCACTTTGAAATTTACAGAAAGTTTTACTTCCAACAGCCATAGGAGGTAGGTAATGGATATTAAATATTTGTATTCAGTCCATTCTTAGAAAATTCCATATAGATGGAGAAAGAAAGCCTAGAAGTTAAAATATATAGGTGTAGAGTAAAACTCACTCACTATCTATGCAAATGGTGGCTATAAAAGATGATATTTATCTTTGTACATATTCTATAAAGATATATCTATCTCTCTAATTAGATAGTCAATTATTTTTAAAGAGCTGCAAATAATCCCTGTAAGAATGGTGTAAACACATTCTATTTAGAAACATCTTGCCTATAAATTACATTTTTATTCTCTTCCCTTCTGCCATGCTTTTCTTGGCCAAATCTTTAAAAAAAACTCTGAAAATAAAAATAAAAGTTGGGAGTCGAAGCTACTTCCCTAGGCAGGTCACTCACTGCTACTTAGATGTATGTTAATTATATTTGTAATCCCCACCCCTTCAACATCATTATTCTCTGTGATAAGTCTCAGATGAGGAATGAGCAGTTGGAAGAGACAGGCTTCTCAGGAAAAAAAGATGATACTTCCATGGAAAATTATCCAGTAAGAAAAAAGGGGGGTGGTGGAGGAGGAAGGGGCATGAGAACTATGAAAATAGATGATGTATAAGCAGAATTATTAATAAGAACACTCTATGCTCTGCTTCTACAGGTTCTTTCAAGATGTAGACAAATTGGAGAGGGGCCTAAGGAGTGCAAGAGAAATGATTAGGGGAATTGAAGGAATGACTTATGAGAAAAGATTAAAGGGGCTAAATATGTATAACTTGGCTAAGTGACAACAAGAGAAGAAATGTCAACAGTCTACAAATAGTCGAAAGTGGTGGGAAACAAGCAGGGGGAGGGGTGACTTAGCCTGATGAAAAAGATATAAGAGGAGTAAATTGAGGATGGAAATGAAGAATATTAAAATAGTTAATTGACTCTCTGGGATTTCTTCATGGCTGTGAAAGCCATTAGGTTATGAGGGTTATAGCCTGAAGAAATATTGATACTTCAAAATATATCATCGTGCCGGATTGGAACAAGAGGAGGTGTTTATTTGGCAAGAAAAGAGTCCATTTTCAACAGTCAGTCAATCATCCAGCACTTGTTCAGCATATACTATGTATCAGGCTCTGTTCTAAGCACACAGTCTAGAAAAAAAGGTAAAAACTAGTCCCTGCTCTCAAGTAGGTTATGGACTAATGAAGGACAGCTTTGCACAACTATGTACAAAGAAGATATAAACAAGACACAATAGAGATAATCTATGAAGAAAAGGCGCTAAGATTAAGAAGGAAAGGTTTCTTGCAGAAGGTGGACTTTAGCTGAAGCTCACAGAAGTTGAGGAAGCTAGGAGGTAGAGATGGAATAGTCTTGTGGTCTGAAAGGAGTTTGGAGTAATTTATGTGTATTTATATTTTATAAAGTATTACAAAATTCTACATTTGGAGTTGGAAATATTGGGTTCCAATCCTGCCTTTTTCTCTTACTGCTTGTATGACCTGAGACAAATCACTCTCTGGGTTGCCTTAGCTGTAAAATGAGGGAGTTAGACCAAATGACCTCCAAGGTCCTTTCCAGTTCAATGACCCTGTAATGGACACCATTTACCTGTATATGTCCAGTCACAAAGGTGGATTTGAACTCTGATCTTCCTGACCCTAGGCCTACCCTCTTTCCACTGCACCACCTGGCTGCTTCATTTTTACAAATAAGTGAAAATGACAACAGCCTCACCTCTCACATGAGGCCATCTCATAGGACCAAATAAAATCATAGATCTGAAAGTATTTTGTTTCACGTTAGAAGCACCATACAGATGTAAGGTGATATTGTTTATTATTGTTCATTTGTGTCTGACTCTTCATGACCCCATAGACAATGTGGCAAAGACACTGGTGTGGTTTGCCATTTCCTTCTCCAGTGTATTAAAGCAAACAGAGGTTAACTGACTTGCCCAGGGTCACACAGCTGAGGCCAGATTTGAACTTTTCTGATGCTAGTGCCCGTACTCTATATACTGGCCACCAAGCCGCCTCAAAATAATATTATAAAAGTTAATATTTAGTCAATATAATTCCTGACTCTGCCGTGTCTCAACCTTAGGTAAATCACCTAATCTGTCAAAATCTCACTTTCCTAACCCCCACACACACACACACAAAAAATGAGAGGGAGAATGTGGTACAATGGGGAAAAGAACTGCATTTAGAATGAAATGATTAAGGTATTACCCTGGATAATTTGTAAATTCTCTGGGCCTCAGTCTCTCATCTGTAAAACAAAGGGATTGTCAAGATGTCTAAATTCCCTTAGAGGCCTAAATCTCATGATCCTATGACCTCCCTCTCAGGGTTGTTGTGAGAGTGATATGAAGTAATGTATTTGAAAGTGTTTTATAATCCTCAAAGTGTCAGATGAATAGAAACAGAAAATAAGATTATTGCTGATTTGGATGAAATGTCACAACCTCCTGGAGTAGATAAAGCTTGTCTTATAGTAGATATCTCTCCAATCCTCAAAAGCAGTCCGAAGTGTAAAAAGTGAACATCTTTGTCATGTTCCCTCATTGAATCACATTTAAAAAAATAAAAATTACTTTAGTTCCAGTGGGACTTTATATCCAGACTAAATCTTAGGCAAGGTTGAGATTTTATATACATATATGTACACATACACACACAAATATGTGTATACATGCACTTACACACACACACACACACACACACACACACACACACATACACACACACACTCCCCAGAAATTGTCCCAGTAAAACTAAAACTGTCTTAGATATCATAGGGTCTGAAATTCTACTATTTGAGATTCATTCCTTTAGGGTTCTCTTTCTGTATTATTTGCTTTTGCAATATAAACATTCTTAGGAGTAATAAGACCTCTAGGTGGCTTAGTGCTCATGCATAGGGTGCTGGGCCTGGGGTCAGGAAGACATCTTTCTGAGTTCAAATCTGGCCTCAGACCCTTAATAGCTGTGTGACCCTGGGCGAGTCACTTAACCCTGTTTGCCTCAGTTTCCTCATCCATAAAATAGGATGGAGAAGGAAATGGCAAACCACTCCAGTATCTTTGCCAAGAAAACCCCAAATGAGGTCATAAAGAGTTAGACACAACTGAAACAACTGAACAACAAAAACAACAAAAAAATATTAGTGACCTACTAAATGGCTTTTCTTTAGTACCTAGGAGGAAAGGAGGAAATAAGAGAAGACAGAAAGAAGAGGTCAATCACATTAAAAACAGACTTTTCCTGCATCATGACTCTCATGGCCAATTCCATTCTCTTGACGCCAGGGCTTACTGTGGGTTATCACAATGTCAAAGTTACAATAGCAGCCCCCTGCTCCAGATTATTCCTGCAATTGCTGGGAGTTAACCCAGTCCCAGCTGATCCATTGCTGATGTCTAGAGGAGAGTATTAAGATCCATGCAATTCTTTTCTACTCCATTAATAACCTAAACAAGGTTTTCATTCTTCCTCGCTTTCTTCTCCACGTGGTCTCCATTCTTGTTCTTTTTTTTTCTACCTTTTGGAGGAAATAAATAGAATTTCAACCATAGCAATGAATCGTATACAAGCATGCCCCAGGGTGTTTAATGTCCCTTCATAGCTATGTGACAAATTGGTTCCTTAAGAACTAATTGTTAGTTTTTCCAGAAATGTTTGCTTGCTTTCATCTCCTCGATGGCATCCACTTGATTTTTCCAGCCGTTCACATATTCTCTTCCTACGTGGGAGGTTTCGGGCTCAAGTCACCCTGGGGAAAGAACAAATGCTATCAACAATTCTGACAAGAGGTCAGTAGGACAATTGCCATAGTAGTCCCCAACCAGAAAGAATCAGTGTCCAATCCCAGCTATGATGTTGAGTATGACTGAGGTAAGAAGAGAAGCTATTGGTTCCCTTTGTAATAGATGCACCCAGATACCTTACTCTTTGATTGTTAATCACCCAGATCATTACTATCAGTCTTTATCAGATGTGCTGATTCCATCTTGGGGGACAGGAGCAGGTTTTGAAAGTTACAGGAATAACTTTTAGCTTCATGGGTCGTCAATTCCTACACTTGGGGATGTTTCATAACCTTTTCACTCTCTCTAAGGATTTTAAGCCTTCAATGATGACTGAAACCCAATGGAGGTGTCATTTGTTCCTAGATTTTACAGGTGGTTAAGCCACTTGGCTCCTTTTGTTGTAAATCTTCAACATGACCTGAGAAAGCTAGGTGGTGCAGTAAATAGGTCATTGGGTCTGGAGTCAGGACGAATTTGAGTTCAAATCTGGACTCAAGAGACTTACTAGCTATGTGACACTTAGCCAAGTCACTTAACTTCTGCTTCCCTCAATTTCCTCAACTGTAAAATGGGATAATAACAGCACCTAGCTCTCAGGATTGTTGTGAGGATCATATGAGGTGTTTGTAAAACACTTAGCATAGTGTCTGGCATATAGCAGGCATTAATACGAATGTGTTTTTTTTTTCCTCCCACCTGACCCCAAATCACTTGTTCAGACACTATCATCAGGAATGCATTTCATTCTCTGCTATTTCCTGCCTGTTACACAATCAATTAAGCAAACATTTATTCAATCTCTACTCTTTTCTAGCACTGTGCTAGGTACTGGGGATTCAAAGACAAAAAATGAATCATCACTCACAACACTTTCCCCATGAGATTTTCAGCGCCAACCCTTCCCCTGGGGGCTTTATTCACAGTTAATAAAGTCAATAAATAAATGATTTCAAGAAGGAGAGTGCATTGATAACTGGAGGAAGCTTCCAGGAATAGGTGGGTACAGAGCCCCGAAGAAGAGGGAAGGAGGGAGTATATTATAGGCACAAGAGAACAGTGAGCTCTTTGCATAGAAGGATTGTTTCATTCTTTGTCCTTGGATAGCTAGCAGTTAGCACAGTGTCTGGCACATTTAAAGGAGTTTAACAAATGCTTGCTGACTGACAGATTAACAAGAGAAAAATACAAATTCAGAAATAATACACCAGGGTAACGTAATCAGAGGTTCATATTAAAATAAATCCACCCAGACTAAATGGAACATAAACGAAGTTAATATTTAAAGATCCCCAGACTTGGCTCAGTCTTCAGGATCCTCCCTCCTCCCTCCACCGCCACCCCCAGGTTTGCCCTCTACTCCTGACCTTTAGATGAGAATGGCATCTTTCATCTTAAAATATACCCCCTGGTGCACAAGCCAATTGGGGATCAATCATAGATCTAAAATTGGAAAGGACCCTAGAGTCCATCTAATGCAACCAGTTGAGGAAAATGAGGACTGGGAAGATTAAGTGACTTCTCTTAGGTCAGCCAGTGGTATCACAAGTAAAATTTGAATCCAGTTCCTCTGACAACAGTTGTAGTTCTCTTTCCTCTATATGTGTAAGCAGTTTTCTGAGAGAGTCTGGAGGACATGTGATTAAGGGCACTAAAGTGAAGGGTTTGCCATGGTGAGGAGATAGGAAACCTCTTGAGTCATCCTAAATAGGGTCAATAGGAAACCCTAGAAATCCTAAAGCATAGAGATGGAGGAGAGAAAAGAGAGAGTGGAGTGGAGAGAGGTTGCATGCACCCGGGAATAAATGAATGTGCTGGTGCTCACAGTAGGCTATTTATAAGACACGACTTTATTTTTGTTTCTTCCTTTATGTTTTAAAGTTTCTGTGCGCAAGTTTTACAGAAGACAGGGTAAACGTTAAGTTCTGTAGGTTTTCTAGTAGCAATATAGCTCAGAGGGAGCTACCCCTAACATTCTCATCACTAAGCCTTGAAGAATTGCTAGGTAAGCTCCCACTGCAGGAGCTATCGCTATGGTGGTGGGATGAAAGGTTAAAAAAAAAAACATAGTGATCCTGCTCTCAGGTCTTAGGAAGTATTTGCGTCTCTGCTCCTTTGACCTGATATTGTACTTGGGAAATGAGTGAACATAGCATCTGAGACATCTTGGGATGAATACATATAGAATCCCAGGAGGATTTTTAAATTGATACTTTTCTGGCAGTCTCTATGTGAAAACAAAACAAAGCACATCTCAATAAAAGGAGGATTAGAAGACATTTCTCATTTATGCATTCATAGAAATGAGGTTTTAGATGCACAAATATATGTATGAGTGTGTGTGTAGAGAGAGACAGTGACAGAGAGAGAAAGACTAATTTTTGTTGTTGTTCAGTTGTTTCAGTTGTGTATGATTCTGACCCCATTTGGGGTTTTCTTTAAAGATACTGGAGTGGTTTGCCATTTCCTTCAGGTGCTCATTTTACAGATGAGGAAACTGAGGCAAACAGGATAAAGTGACTTGTCCAGAGTCACAAAGCTAGTAAGTGTCTGAAGCCAGATTTGAACTCAGGGAGACGATGCTTCCTAATTCCAGGCCTTGCACACCCTCATAGACTACACAAACCCACATATACACACACACACAGAGGTTTGAGCATTAAATCTATTAACGATCTTTCATTCAGTCAGTCAACGGGTATCTATTAAGTGCCTATTGTATACACAACTTTGTAATAGGAGATAAGGATGATTACATATCATACACTTCCTTTATGCTGATGGATCCCATAGCTGAGCAAGACAACAAAATACCAACTCAAGTGTAATGTACAATATTGTCACTGGATAAGTGAATCAGAGAGTCACGAAGAATTATGGATGAAGGGCAAAGGCGAAGTGATTACCAATGACAGGAATGGGGGTATGGAAGAATCAGGGAAGGCTCTAATACATATGTGTGTATATACATACATATGCTACATATACATGCTTCATACATATATACTTTGTTATATTCTCTTATCTCCACTATAGCATTGTGAACATAGTAGGCACTTAATAGATATGTGTTGACTGAATGAATGATCACTGATAAATTTAACACTCTAAGGGACCTGAGTTAGTCCATTTGCCTCATTTTACACCAAGGCCTAGAAAGTTTAAGTGACTAGGAAGTTTAAGTGTTAATATTACACAGGCAATGATTGACAGAACTAGCATTTGGAATCCAGGTTGTCTGAATTTAAATCCAGCATTCTTTTCACTAGATCATACTTCCTCCTCAAAGAATGAATGAATGAATGGAGTGAGTGAGTGAGTGAATAAATGATTGAGAGGGCATGTCTTTGTGTAGGAAGAGCGAGTTTCCTACAACACGAAAGAAACTTCAGTGTAGTCGGTTTCCTTGCGGCTTAACTTCAGCATTCATTTGTGGTCACGTGGCAGCAGCTCAAGGCAAGAAGGAGTGGTGGAAAGTATCAGAGTAGGACTCAGGAAACATGTTTTTGTCCTGACTCTCCCACAACTGTGTGACCTTAGTTGAATCTGACTTTCTGTTTCAACGTTGGCCATCTGTTTACGTATTTGTAAACTTAGTCTTTCAGACTCAATCATCTCTACGAACCTTCCAGTTTCTAGAATTTTGTGATCTTACAGAGAAGCTCCAGGACCCTTTTGTGTCATCTGAATACATTCCTTTTGAAGATGTTCCTTTTGGTAGTTCTTGATAAGGTGGTATCAGCAAGCGTGCTTTCCTTTTATAGTCTATTTTACATCATGTATAAATAACTTAAGCTCTCCATCACCAGGAAAATAGTTTACCATGTTTCAGAAGAGGCATTACTTCATAAGATTACCTGACAAGAGATGCCTGTAGGGTAAAGATGACACTAGAGTTGTTTGGCAACATCTGGATGCAGTTTTTGCACATGAGTATTGCCCGAAGGAGAATTGTTCCAGGTTGAGAAACTCATATGATACTTGTATATAGCTGACAACACTTAACAAACAGCTGTCACATCATTTCTCCAGCGACCAGTTGGGGTGGGGGTAGGAGAGAGACACAGAGCATAGCACACCTGGAGGGTGTAGTGTTCAAGTAGGCAAGTGTTGGGGGATGCTCCCATTTTCTTTTTGAAGGAAGTCATAGCAAACATTTTACCCATCCATGTTGTGCTTCTTGTAATAAAGACAAAGATCCTGTCTCTCTCTGTCTCTCTCTGTCTCTGTCTCTTTTCTCTTCCTTCATTCCCTTCTTTCCTCTCTCTCCCTTCTCTGTCTCTTAATTTAGAAATTTAATTTAGATTTTCTTGTCTATTTTTGAACATCAGTGATTATTTAAGTGAATGATCAATCATGCAGCTTTAGAGTACTGACGACTGGCAGTCATGGAGACGAACTGCCCCAAATTGCTTGATACTCTCAGGAGCTTATAACTATATATCTCTTCCTTACTGACTCAATTTCCACATCTGTGTAATATTTATTTCAGGAAGGTATCCTCAAGGCATCATTGGTAATTTGCATTCTGACAAAGCAGTCAACACATCTAAAAGGAGTTATTGTTGTCCTGGTTATTAATAGTCTCATTAATCTCACATATACCTAATTCCTAGTAATTATTTTGTTGCTGAATTAAATAAAAGTATAATAGCTTGCGTTTACATAGCCTTTGATATTTACAAAACACCTTACTCAAATTATCTCATTTGATCCTTACCCTCTGAGGATGGTTTCTCTTTTATAGTTAAGGATATGGAGGCTTAGACTAGTTAAGTGACTTGTCCAAAGTCACACAGCTAGTAAGCAATGGAAGCAAAATTTGAACCCAGGACTGCTGACTCCAAATCCAGCCCTATTTATTTTGTTCTATCAAGCGGCAGTGTCTGTGCCTCTTCACAGCTGAGTCAGATCTATTTAAGTACACACACAGAGAAGCAGGTGTTGAGGGACTTTGCATCCCTCACTTCATACAATCCATATTCTTTGAAAAATGTGTGAGTTAAATTGAATTATGTTTTAAATGTACCAGGGGAACCTGCTCTTTAAAAGAATCCCATTGTGCATCCTTTTACAAAGCAAAGGATTACTCCCTAATTTATTCTAGTAGTCTATTCCATATTGTACATAAATCCATTTTCTATGTCCTGGCTTCATATATTGAATTTGCTTAGAGTGAATAAATGAATATACAGCTTGATAGATAAATAAATGAATAAATAGATACCTTTGTTAAATGTGTAGTCTGTGCCAGATATCATGCTAAGCACCATGAAAACAAATACAAAAGTCAGACAATCCCTGCCCTCAAGGAACTAACATTCTTATGTGGGAAAACAACACACATAGGTGAGTGCTGGCCAGGGAAGTGTATAGATATTTGGAAAATATAGACAATCAGCATTTGAAAAATATTAGTTAACTTGAATTTAATGCCACTAGTACAAAGGTCAGAACTACAACAAATTCTCTGGATTCCCAAATCTATGAATTTTCCAGGTCCATGAAGTTAAAATTATGGGGGAAAGTGTTTCCTAGAATGCTGAGCTATACAAGCTTTAAGGAGAACTTATCTTTTTAAAAGTCATGATAAATATAGTTTTAGGTTTAAAATTCTTACTTATTCATCCAAATCTATTTTAAAATAAGATTTTATGAATTTTTAAAACAGCAATTTCATACCATGTATTCTTAAGTCGGTACTAAGATGCCCCATTAGAATTAAAAAAAAACCAGATATATCATTGGATCACTAGTAAATAAAAAATGAAAATGAGGCTGAAAGCTCTCCCATAAATTTCATTCTGCCAGTATAGTCAAACCAAACAGCATGGATGGATGGGTTAATGATCAATTACTTCAATACTTCAAGGATCTCTGATTTAGTCTGTGAGCTCTCATTAACGGAGCATCTATTGTAGCAGCATGACTTTGGTAGCAAGCTTTGAAGTCCTGAGAAAGTCCTTGCTGACTGCTCAAGACAAGGACACCAGTGACACTGATTTTCAGAGCATAGACTCTTCACAAGTCATTGGATGGTGCACTGTCACTCTGGGATCCCCGTGGCTTTTCAGCTGAATGAAAGGGATGGTGACAGTAGCCAGGCAGCACTAAAGTTGGAGGCCCTGTCATGTTAGCCAGGAAATGACACAAATATATAGAAGCACTACCAAAACAGCTTGTTTGTTTAAGGTCATGGTGCTGCAGATGCCTGAAGGTGATCAGATTCAATTTAAAAAACAAAACAACAGCAACAAAACCATTGGCTGCCCTGACCTTTGTGGCTAACAAATTGTGTTTGCTATCATCTCCTTTCTCTTTATTTCAACAGCTGTGGATGACCCTTATTTTTGTTGTTTTATGTCAATTTTATGTCAATAAAAGAAAGAATTCCCACTGTGCAAGGGTTTCACATTCTTCTTTGACCTGGAGGGAAGCTGCCATAAGAGAAATTTTGTAATGGCTCTTGGGAAGTAGAGAAAATTTTTAGAGCATCTGTTAACACCACTACCCCAATCCGTACCCCACAGTACAGGGCTTTTGTATACAAGCCCTAAGCCCTATCATCCCCTAAACCCCAGTCCCCCATTCCCATTCCCACTCTCACACCCACATGCTTAGAAAGAGCCTTACTCAATTCATTTCACAAGTATTAGTGAGAGTGCAGTTTCCAAACTTCCTGATGTAAGAGAAATGATGTTTGCCTCTTGCATGGGAGTTTGCCTCTTGCATGAACCTCCTCTGTCAGAAAGTCTGATGGGAATGTTGTTCTCCAATCAAACAAATAAACTGTCTTGTGGCTTTAGGGTAGAATACTTCTGAGGCTGGAAAACCTCAGAAGTGGGTTTTAACTTAATAGGTATTTTTCTGTAGAATTAAAAGCATGATTGTAGGACAGGCTTATTACTGAGCCAAAGGAAAGTATCTGTTTTGGTGACATCAAAGCTACTTGATAAGGAGCAGGTAGAGTATGCTGACTTCTGTTTGCTCTAGGAGAAGGAAGGTTTCATGTGGGAGAGCTGGTGCTGATCACAAGCATATTTAGGTTGCAATCTAATTGAGCAACGGGGCCCAATTGGGCAACAGGTTTACAAACTCTGAGAGGCATTGTAAAGTAAGAGATAAAGTACTGGATTTAAAGTCAGGAAGACCTGAGTTCAAATCCTGCCTCAGCCACATACTTGTTTTGTGACTAAGCAGGTTACTAAACCTCTCTGTGATTCAATTTCTTCATCAAAAGAGGGGGTTGTTCAAGACCCCTAAGTTCTCTTTTGGCTCTGAGTATATGATCCTGTGATGCAGAAGACTTGAAACTTTTCTCACCCTGATGTAGTGACTTTCTTAATGCAGGAGGGAAAACTGTCTGAAAAGAGACAGTGTCTCTTTCCTGTTTGAATCTGTAGTATAAGGACAACCCCTTATATAAGTAGGAGATATCATTGCAAACCAAATTGGAACATAAATGTTTTGAAAACAGGAGAACATTTGTCAGGCTTTAATCTGGACACTAATTCTCACTGCATTACAAACAGTTTCTAAGCTACCTCCTATGCAGATATGAATGTGATAGCATATACAAAGAAGTACCATAATGATTTCCTTTCAACTGGCTGTCTCATCATTTATCTTTCCACAGTATCAGTGACTGATATAGTATGAAGTTAGTAGTGGCATGGAATAATTAATCTGTCATAAGAGAAAGTCAGATTCCCATTTGTTCTCAGAGAAATTAGGAGTGCATTGACAAGAAAAATTGAAAACATAAAAATGAGTAAAGGCAGAAGGCCTTAAAATTGGTAAACTAAGGATTCAAATAGTGAAGACCTCTTGACCCTTTCCAAAACATACTTTATTCCTAGTAGAACAAATGCTCAGATTCAGAATATTATCTTGTGATCTTCTCTGTACCGTAATTCAGTAAGGGAATGAATTTACTATTTGTAAGCTAACCACCTAAGACTTCTCCTCTTCAGTATTTCATCATGCAATGGTCTAGGCAGCTTGCTCTGTGCTAAGAATTGTGTTTCGGGGGGGGGGCAGAGTCAAGATGGCAGAGAGAAAGCAGTGACTTGCTTGAGCTCTCCCCCAAACCCCTCCAAATACCCATAAAAAATTGACTCTAAACAAATTCTAAAGCAGCAGAACCCACAAAAAGACAGAGTAAAACAAATTTCCAACCCAAGACAGCCTGAATGGTTGATCAGAAAGGCATATCACGCCGGGAGGGAAGAGGAGCTCAGTTCAGTGTGGGTGCGCAGGCCGCAGCGAACCTGGAGCAGGCCTCAAAGGACTGAATCACAGGCAGCTATGGCAGTTTCCAGACTCCTCAATCCAGGAGCGCCAAAGACAACTTAGAAGGTCGGTAGGAAAAGTCTGTTTTTGCGATGAGAGAAGATCTAGGTCAGAGCCAGTTCCAGAGTGCAGAGCGTGGGTGCTGGGGTGGTGGCTGCAGTTCCCACTGGCTGAGGGGGAATCAAGTGGCTGATCAGAGGGGGATGGCAGGGATCTCTTTGCCAGTGCTGAGGCAGGAATCTCTTGCTTTGCCCATGTTTGGATCTGGGTCGCAGTTCTGGGTGGCGGTCTTGGGGTGGTGGAGCTTGTAGTGGTGGTGGAGAGGAAACCTCCTCACAGTTCCAAGAGAGAAAAGACTGCTTGTGGCCAGTGACTCAAAGACCAGAGCACAGGCCAGGAAAACAGTAAACACCTAGACCCTTATCATACCACCTTAGAAGAACTGAAAATTTACAGGTCCCTACAAGTATCTCTGAAAACAGCTATACAAACCCCTGAAGCTTGGGACAGTACATTCTTCACATTGGAAACAGACTTTTACCTTAACAAAGAGTTTAAAACTCAAGTAGTTGGCTGGGATCATGAGCAAACCTCGCAAAAAGAGCCAGACTATATTATCTTACTTTGGTGACAAAGAAGATCAAAACATACAACAGAAGAAGACAACAAAGTCAAAGCCCCACATCCAAAGCCTCCAAGAAGAATATAAATCTAATCCAGGCCTTAGAAGAGCTCAAAAGGGATTTTGAGAAGCAAGTAAGAGAAGTAGAGGAGAAATGAAAGTGATGCAAGAAAATCATGAAAAATAAGTAAATAGCTTGCTAAAGGAGACCCAAAAAAATACTGAAGAAAATAACACCTTGAAAAAATAGCCTAACCCAAATGGCAAAAGAGGTCCAAAAAGCCAATGAGGAGAAGAATGCCCTAAAAGCAGAATTGGCCAAATGGAAAAGGAAGTCCAAAAGGTTCCCAAAGAAAATACTTCCTTAAAAATTAGAATAGAGCAATTGGAAGGTAGTGACTTTATGAGAAATCACAACACAGTAGAACAAATCCAAAAGAATGAAAAATTAGAAAACAATGTGAAATCTCATTGGAAAAACAACTGACCTGGAAAATAGATCCAGGAGAGAGAATTTAAAAATTATTGGACTATCTGAAAGCCATGATCAAAAAAGAGCCTAGACATCATCTTTCAAGAAATTATCAAGGAAAACTGCCTGATATTTTAGAACCAGAGGGCAAAATAGAAATTGAAAGAATCCATGATCTCCCCTGAAAGAGATCCCAAAGGAAAACTCCTAGGAATATTGTAGCCAAATTCCAGAGTTCCCAGGTCAAGGAGAAAATATTGCAAGCAGCCAGAAAGAAACAATTCAAGTATGGTGGAAACACAATCAGGATAACACAAGATTTAGCAGCTTCTGCATTAAAGGACCGCAGGGCATGGAATAGTATATTCCAGAGGGCAAAAGACATAGGATTACAACCAAGAATCACCTACCCAGCAAAACTGAGTATAATCCTTCAGGGGAAAAACTGGTCATTCAGTGAAATAGAGGACTTTCAAGCATTCTTGATGAAAAGACCAGAGCTGAATAGAAAATTTGACTTTCAGATACAAGACTCCAGTGGAACATGAAGAGGTAAACAGGAAAGAGAAATCATAAGAGACTTATTAAGACTGAACTGTTTACATTCCTGCATGGAAAGATGATATTTATAACTCATGAGACCTTTGTCATTATTGGGGTAGTGGGAGGGGAAAAATTATAGGTAGATAGATAGATAGATAGATAGATAGATAGATAGATAGATAGATAGATAGTACAGGGTGAGTTGAAGATGAATGGGTGATATGTGGAGAATAAAATTAAGGGGTGTAAGAGGATTATACTAGGAGAAGGAGAAAGGGAGAGGTATAATGGGGTACATTATCTCACACAAAACAGACAAGAAAAGGTTCTTACAGTGGAGGGGAAACAGGGGAAGGTGAGAGGAAATGAGGGAATCTTATTCTCATAGGATTTGGCTTAAGGAGGAAATAACATACACACTCAATTGGGTATGGAATTCTGTCTTACCCTACAGGAAAATAGGGGAGGAAGGGGACAAGAGAGCAGGGGGATGATAGAAAGAAGGGCAGATTGGGAAAGGGGTAATCAGAAGGTACTTCTGAGGAGGGACAGGATCAAAAAAAGAATAGAATAAATGGGGGGAAATAGAGTTAGTTTTTCACAACATGTCTACTATAGAAGTGTTTTTCATAACTGCACATGTGTGGCCTATATTGACTTGCTTGCCTTTTCAATGAGGGTGGGTAGGGTGGGAGGAAGGGAGAAAATTTGGAACCCAAAGTTTTAAAAACACATGTTTAAAAAAAATGTTTCCACATGCAACTGGGAAATAAGAAATACAGGAACTGAGGTACAGAAATCTATCCTGCCCTACAAGAAAATAGAAGGGGAAGTGGATAAGAGAAGGGGGGAGAGATAGAAGGGAGGGCAGACTAGGGGAAGGGGTATTCAGAATGCATGCCATTTTGGGGTGGGGGAGGGGCAAGATGGGATGAAAATTTAGAATTCAAAATCTTGTGGAAGTAAATGTTGAAAACTAGAAGTAAATTTATATTAAAAAATAAACAAACAAACAAAAAAAAATAGTACCTGTGGTAGAGTACTATGAGTCCTGGAATCTAAGCCCTGCCATTTAACTCTCTGCATGACCCTAGGCAAGTTGCTTTTCTGGGCCTCATTTTCCTTATTGAAAGATTGTTTTTGTCCAGTGGGGAGCACATAGTAGGTGATTAATAAATGTTTGCTAATGGATCAAAAGGATTGGATTCTTCTAAAAAAAAGTCTTTTAGCTTTAACTTTCTAGGCTGTGGGGTTATGAAATGAAGAGTATTGTTGTCCCAGCATCGTTGATAGGCTTGTCCAAATGGCCAGATCCTTGATGCATTCAGAGGAATTTTTACTTTGTTGGTCCTCAGAAATCCAATGTTATTTATAGGCTGTTTTATTGTAACTCAGGAAGGTTCATCTTCCTGCGTTCAAATCTGGTGTCAAACACTTACTAGTTGGGTGACCCTGGGCAAGTCATTTAACCTGATTTGCCTCAGTTTCCTTATCTGTAAAATGAGCTGGAGAAGGAAATGGCAAACCACTCCGGTATCTTTGCCAAGAAAACCCCACAAAGGGTCATGAAGAGTCAGATACTAGAGAAACAAATTTTTTTGTAGTATTTACAGCATATGCTATGTGCCATTTAGACTCCAAGTGACAGATGAATTGGGTAGATAGAAGATTTCCTTATTAGGAGACCCTCAACATTGATGAAATCAAAGGTCCAGCTTTTATTTTTTTTAATAGTGCAATAAAATGTAAAGGTGAACAGGGACCTTAGCGATCCAGTTTCCAAGTTCCAATGTTCATTTTGCGGGTGAAGGCCTGGAGAGGACAAGTAACTTAAACAGTATCACACAGCTAGCTAATTAGGGGCTAAATCCCAGTATCCCAGGCATACTTTGGAGATATTTCAGGTTCAGTCCCAGACCACTGAAATAAATCAAGTCACGTGAATATTTTGGTTTCCTTGTGCATTTAAAAGTTATGTTTATACTGCACTGTAGTCTATTAAGTCTGCAATAGTGTCATGTCTGAAAAAAGTGTATAACTTAATTGAAAATACTTTATTAAAAATGGTAACCATCATCTGACAAAAAAAAAAGAATTGTGTTTCAGAGTCTTTTCTTTTATTTGGAAGTACTGGGCACTCCACAGAGACAGAATTAAAGCTAGAATGTGACATATTATAAGAGCCAAGTAATAAACTCACCTTGATCATGGCTGAAGATGGGCCTACTGGGTTAAAAGGGCAATGGGTTGAATCCACTTATGCCCAAAGCAGGATACAGGACTCAGAAAAGAATTCATAGTAAAGAGCATTTTGCATTCTAGGTGGATCAATAATATTATGTACTTCCTCAAGAAACTGGGATATTTCACATATTTCCAAGGTATTGATCCCTAATATCTCAGAATATCCAGTATTGAGTTGCAATCACAAAAGAAGGAAGCTTGCTATTATAGCCTTTGACCTTATGCACAGCATTAGCTATCATGTTGCGTGTTGAACTTGTGAGGTGATCAACTAAAGGAAGGTTCATATGATCATACAGCTAAAGCCCTCAGATACCTCAGAAGCCATGGAATCTAAACTCCTCATTTTGCAACTGAAGAAAAAGGTCCAAGAAAGTAAAGTAATTTGCCCAAGGTCACACTGCTCAGATAATCAGAGGTAGGATTTGAACTCAGCTTTTCTCATTCCAGAGTCAGTCCTCTGTCTACTGTACCAGGAAAGAAAATGATTTTTGATCAATCTCCAGTAACCCCAGTTATCTATTAGAATTTTCTATTAGACTCAAGGAAGTTTGCTTAGTTAACCGTTATGATAATTTAAGCAAGTCATCTTATCCTAAGTCCCTTTGGTATTTTTCATACCTTATTTTAAACAAACTGCACAAACTAAAGGACTCTGTATCCTAAAAGCATGTGCTGCCGGATTTACTGATGAGGCCAAAATATTTAGGCTTTAAGCTTTCAATTGTCAACTGTGGACAAGTATTACAAGAGAAAGAACTAGCTAAGATATAGAATCAATCAGTATTTATAAAGCACTCATTATGTCACTACCAATGTACTTCCTTTCTTGCTCTTGTACTAGGGGAGTATATAATGTATATAAATGTTGTTACTTCCTCAAACACACTAAATTCTTAGTTCTCCATTCTCCTCAAATTGTATGACCTACACCTCCACTCCACCTCGCACATGCATAAGAAAAGCCACTTTCTAGATCATACTATCACTAACAAATGTTCCTCTTTCATGATAAAAATCTCTGACACTCGTCTATCTGATCAAAATAGTTTATTATTCCATGTCTTCCAATGCCTGCCCTCTCCTAAACACATTATTTGTCCTCATCATGACTTCCAGTCACTCCACCTCTCAATGTTTTCATTGACCATTCCCTCTGCTGCTTTCTTACCTTTCTTATAAAGCTTCTGTGCTTTATACTTCATCAATCCTACAACTCCACACTGTCCTCTACTCTATCCCTTGCCTCTTTGTTCTGTTGCTGACAGTAATGATACACCCAAAGCTTGGATTCCTCCTTCTTTCTGCCTTCTGTTGAACAGAGAAAAGAAACCACACACCGTTTATTGGGTCCCTTATTTATATTGTTTAACCTCAACTGGACCCTCATTGGAGAAAGGCAATTTAATTGCTTCCTAATTCTTTACCCACACCCTGTTACAGAGCTTCTCTCCTCTTAGCATAGTACCTTACCTCCAACTTTACTAATCTTTTTTTTTCATTTTCTTCATCTCCTTATCACCTTCATGCTGTTCCCTTCCCCTATTCATTCTAATCTCAGAGGAAAAGGCTGCATTTCTCCTTACTCATGACTAACTCTTCTACATGTGCCCATATTCTCCCAATTTCTCCAACAGATTGCCCCCTCAATCAATCTTTCCATTTCTCTAAAGTTCAATCTCTTCTTTTATTCCCTTCTATGCTCCCCCATCCTTAAAAAAAACCTCTGCAATTGATAAATGGTCAAAGAATATGAACAGGCAGTTTTCAGATGAAGAAATTAAAGCTATCTGTAGTCATATAAAAATGCTCTAAATCCCATATCTCCATTAGAGAAATGCAAATTAAAATAACTCTGAGGTACCATCTCACACCTATCACATTGGCTAATATGACAGGAAAGGAAAATGATAAATGCTGGAGAAGATGTGGGAAAACTGGAACACTAATGCATTGTTGGTGCAGTTGTGAATTGATCCAACTATTCTGGAGAGCAACTTGGAACTATGGCCAAAGGGCTATAAAAATATGCATACCCTTTGAGCCAGCAATGCAACTACTAGGTCTGTATCCCAAAGAGATCATAAAAGAGAAAAGGACCCACATATACAAAAATATTTATAGCAGCTCTTTTGTGGTGGCAAAGAATTGGAGATTGTGGGGATACTCATCAATTGGGGAATGGCTGAAGAAGTTGTGTTATTTGAATGTAATGGAATATTATTGTTCTGTAAGAAATGATGAGTAGACAGATTTCAGAAAAGCCTGAAAAGACTTACATGAACTGATGCTAAGTGAAATGAGCAGAATCAGGAGAACATTGTATACGGTCACAGCCACATTGTGTGATAATCAACTATGATAGACTCAGCTCTTTTTAGCAATACAATGTTCCAGGACAATTCCAAAAGACTCATGATCGAAAATGCTATCCACATCCAAAGAAAGAACAATGGAGGATGGAGTCTGAATGCAGATCAAAGCATACTATTTTCACTTGTTTGTTTGTTTTTTCTTTCTCATGAATTTTTCCCTTTCATTCTGATTTTTCTTTCACAACATGACAAATGTGGAAATATGTTTAACATGATTGTACATGTGTAACCTATATCAGATTACTTGCTGTCTTGAGGAGGGAGGAGGGAAGGGAGGGAGAAAAATTTGGAACTCAAAATCTTACAAAAATGAATGTTGAAAACTATCTTTACATGTAATTGAAAAAATAAAATACTGTTAAGTGAAAAAACCCACAAAATCTTTATTAGACCCTACAATATCCTCAAATTACCAACCTGTATTTCCTCTCCCTTTCTCTGCCAAACCTCTAAAAAAATTACTCTCATTACATCCACTTCCTTTTCTTTCACTCTTTCCTCAACCCTTTCCAATATGACTTCTGATGTCATTTGACTCTTTTATCCAATGTTACCAATGATCTCTTAATTGTCAATTCTGATGATATTTTTAATCAGTTCTTACCTTTCACTATCTGCAGAATTTGACACTACTGAGCACAGTCTCTCCCTGTATACTCTTAACTTCTTTGGACTTTTGTGACCTTTCCATCTCTTGGTTCTCCTACCTTTTTTACTGTTCCTTCTCAATCTCATTTGATGGCTCAGCATGCATTCACCCAATTATGGACATACCAGGAAGTTTTTCCTTTGGACTTGCTCTTTTATTTCTTTATTTTTTCACTTGATGACCTCATCAGCTCTTATGGATTTAATTATCATCTCTATGTAAATGATTCCCAGATCTGTATATCCAGATTCAATCTCTTCTTTAAATTCAAATCCCATATCTCCACTAACTTTTAGACATTACAAACTGGATGTCTCAAAGACATCTCAAACTCAACATGTCCAAAACAGAATTCACCATTTTCCCCTCCAGCCAACCCCTCTTTCAAACTTCCATATAATTTTTTTTCCTTTTTTCATTCATTTATTTTGATTTATCAACCATCACTTCCATAAGCTTTTGAGTTTTAAATTTTTGTCCCCCCTCCTTCCCCACCTACCTCCCTAAGACAGTGCACAAGCTGATATAGGCTATACATATACATTCCTATTAAACATATTTTCACATTAGTCATTTTGTAAGGAAGAATTAGAACCAACAGGAGGAACCACCAGAAAGAGGAAACAAACAAAAAAAAAACAGAAGGAAAAAAAAGCAAATAGTATGCTTCGATCTGCATTCAAATTCCATAGTTCTTTCTTTGGATGTGAATAACATTTTCCATCATGAGACTTTTGGAGATGTCTTAGATCCTTGCATTGCTGAGAAGAGCTTAGTCTATCAGCGTTAGTCATCACCCAATGTGACTGTGACTGTGTACAATGTGCTCCTGGTTCTGCTCACTTCACTCAGCATCAGTCCATACAAGTCTTTGCATATTTTCCTGAAGTCTGCCTGCTCATAATTTCTTATAACACAATAGTATACCATCATATTCATCTACCACAACTTGTTAAGCTATTCTTCAGTTGATGGGCAGTCCCTCAATTTCCAATTCTTTGCCAGCACATAAAGAGCTGTTATAAATATTTTTTGTACACATGGGTCCTTTTCCCATTTTTATGATCTCTTTGGGATACAGCCCTAAAAGTACTATTGCTGGGTCAAAGGGTATGCACATTTTTATATATCCCTTTGGGCATAGTTCCAAATTGTTCTCCAAAATGGTTGGATCAGTTCACACCTCCACCAACAATGCTTTAGTGTTCCAATTTTCCCACATCTTCTCCATCATTTATCATTTTCATGCTTTGTCATGTTGGCCAATCTGATGGTTGTGATGTGGTACCTCAGAGTTGTTTTGATTTGCATTTCTCTAATCAATAGTGATTTAGAACATTTTTTCATATGACTATAGATGGCTTTAATTTCTTCATCTGAAAACTGCCTGTTCATATCCTTTGACCATTTATCAATTGGGGAATGACTTATATTCTAATAAATTTGACTTAGTTCTCTATATATTTTAGAAATGAGGCCCTTATCAGAGACACTGGTTGTAAAAATTCTTTACCAGTTTTCTGCCTCCCTCCTAATCTTGGCTTTGTTTGTGCAAAAACTTTTCAATTTGAAATAATCAAAATTATCTATTTTGCATTTCATAATACTCTCTATCTCCTGTTTGGTCATGAATTCTCCTGTTCTCCATAAATCTGATAGGTAAACTACTCCTTGCTCTCCCAGTTTGCTTATAGTATCAGTCTTTATATCTAAATCATGAGCCTATTTTGACTTTATTTTGTTGTATGGTGTAAGATGTTGGTCTATGCCTAGTTTCTGCCATACTCTTCCAGTTTTACCAGCAGTTTTTGTCAAATAATGAATTTTTATCCCAGAAGCTGGGGGTCTTGGGGTTTATCAAATAGTAGATTGCTATAGTCGTTGACTACTGCATCTTGCATACCTAACCTGTTCCATTGATCCACCACTCTATTTCTTAATTCTTCCATATCATTTTTGTGGACACCAACCTACTTTTAGCCTTTCAGGTTGAAACCCTGATGTTATTCTCAAATCCTCACTCATATATTCAGTTTTGCTAAATTTTGTTGTTTCAACCTCCACAACATCTTTTCTTACATGTTCCCTTCTCGCTACTCACACAGATACTACTCTAATTTATACCTTTATCACCTCTCATTTGGACTGTTGCAATGGGCTCCAAATTGGTCATGATCTAGTTTCTTGCCTTTCCAGTTCATTCTCCATACAACTGATAATGTGATTTTCCTTAAAGTTAGATGCGAACATGTTTCTTTCTCTATGTGACTTTTAAATCTCTTCAAAACTTGGCACCAAACTACTCCACTTCTCCTCCCTCCCTCCCTCCCTCCTCTCTCTCTCTCTCTCTCTCTCTCTCTTCTCTCTCTCTCCTCCATCCCTCCCTCCATAGCATTCATATGTGCGATGTGTGTATATATTAGCCACAGAAAACCAAATTGATCGCCAATAAAATAAAGAAAACAAAAGAAAAAATAATGTGGAAACAGAAGAGGGGTAGGGACTGGTTCTGTGATTTCATTTCTATAGAGAACTCTCAGATGAAGCAACACCCTTTACCAAGCCAAGTTCTACCTTTTTCTAGTTTTTACTAAAATCTCAAGAGATTAAATAACTTGTATAAGAAAAAGAGTGCTGAGCTGGGATTCAGGACCAGGCTTGTGATTCTATTCCCCTCCCTAACTAGCTATCTCTGGGTCTCATTTTCCTCATCTGTAAAATGATGGCTTGGCCTATATGAGTGCTACAATCTTCTTCACCTTAAACATCTGAATTCTCTGTTCCTCTGAGAAATTTCCTAATCTCACGTGCAGAAATGTGGTGCTGAATGGAGAGCTCCCTGCTGCAGTAAAGCTGAGTGGGAGAAGTTGCTAAAGGCATGTGGTTTCTGTGGTTAGAATACGGAGAAACAATCATGTCTTTAGAGTTCTAGTTGCAGCTGCCCAGGGTAGATCACATGAACTAAGCAAACCACTTCAACTTGTTTTTTGCTTCAGCCTGGTTTGTTCCTTCAGAAAGTATCCAAATTACAATAATGTTGAAGTGCCTATTAGCTACAACAGGAGGCTCTCTATAAATTGTTAAATAGACAGTTCTCAAGCTTAAAGAATTGCCTTTTGTTCTGAGGAATGATTTCACATGCATTTGTTATTCCCTCAGATTTTTTATTTAAAAGATTTCACAGACGCATCATGCAAAATGGTAAATAATAAAACGTTCTTTAAACTACACATACAGTACAGGTATCATTGCTCCATTTTTGAACTTAACATTCATACTTTTCAAATTATATACTCTTATTCATTCTTTAAACCCATCACATTTTGAAAGCTCCAATTTAAACAAAAATAAAATCCTCTTAACCAAGGAAAGAGAAACTGAATTCGTAACTATTTCTACCTGATTGCATTCTTTTCTCTTCGTGACCTATTTTTCCTCCCACTTCTCCTTTTGAATTTTCTTTCTTTTATCTCTTATCTCCTCATTTCTTTTATCACCCCAATTATATAATAAAACTAAAATCATCCTCTTTATTATTTCATTTATTATATCAACATTTCTTAAATGTTTACTACTATGGATTTCTCCTTGCACTTCAAATTTCATGGATATATTGAATAGAATCTCTTTACTACTCTCTCTTCCAGACTATAGTCACTACAAATAATTTTTTCACTACATCCTAGTAAACAGAAATGTGACAAAATTTACCTGAACCATTCTCTCCTTCATTTCCACCCTACCCTAGTACCCAATGCCCTCTTGTTCTCTCTTTGACATGAGTCATGGGGCTGCTCATCCTATGACTTGGCCCTTTCATGATTCTTCATTTACATCAAAACTTACTTGTACTATATACTATTTCCCCAAGCTCTTGATTTGGAGATTAGGGGATAATTTGAACTTACAGTAACAGTTACTAATGGTTCATTTCATTTAAGGTCAGTTATTAATGGTGACATGTTACCTCACATTGCTCAGAGATACAATGCATTTTACAAAGGAATAGGGTGAAAAATTCAGGTACCATATGACAGAATGGACAGTTGAAGCCTGAGGAAAGGTCATTGGTATTAGTAATTAAGAGATTATAAAATGAACGAAGAAAAATTAGGAAAAACTTTGAAGAGATTATCAATAATCTTGAAGAGAGCTGTTTCAGTCAAGTTTTGATAATGGAAGTCATATTGCAGGTGTCTGAGGAGTAAATAGGAGGTGAGGAAGAAGAAAATAAAATTACTTTTTCTAGGAGTATGACCATGAAAAAGAAAAAATAAAAGGACAATAATTTAAGAGGATGACAGGTCCAGCAAACTGTTTAGTATTAGCTTCAACACCTATATTCTCCTTTTGATGCTACATACCTGCCAATCATCATGGACCAAAGAAGGCAATGAAAAGATTTATGTTGAATATGTTAGGATATAACATGTTACCAACTATTACATGCACTCAGAGGTATAATAAGAATATGGCAATCAAGGCTTTTCCCCAGGGCACTGAAATTAAGAAGGTATTGACAGTATTTGCGTGCCCCCCCCCACTTCAAAAGATAGAAACAACTGTAATCTGGATAATTTGTCAGAAAGCTACTTGAAGATGTACTTTGCTCCACTCCCTCCCCTCTTATTTCAGCAGCCACATCCCAACTGAGCTCTCTGACCTCCATTCTACTCTTTCCCATAGTGTTACCCTTCTCACAATGGTATCAAGGAGTCCTGAGGTCTCTATAATCCATGGGATATTACCCCAAGATTTCTCCTCCCACATGATCTTATGTCTCGATATCCAAGGTTTCTTCCTCTCCCAAAATCAAATTAGTCTTAAAAGGTTGATTTGAGAGTGCGTTTCATGATGCTTACTATAGACAAATTGCTAATTAAGCATTTTCTTGAACACACAAAGTGATATAGAGGGTACTGTTGGAGACACATATAACTAGAAAATCCAGTAGGCCCTTCATGGTAATGAAAGACAACAGATAGGCAGCCTAAGTGCAAAATACTACAAATGATAGAATCTGATGGAGGAACAGCTCTTGAAGCTGTCTATAAATGCTTATCATTCCACATACACACATAGTTACACCCACACCCACACACACACACACACACACACACACACACACACACACACACAAAAGAAAAACAGTCTGGTCTTTCTCTAGAAGCTAATAATTTGTAGTGCAGACACAAAAAGAACCCACGTATAAGTTTGTGAAGTTTGAATGAGAGTGGAGCAGTTGTTAACGTATACATATAGGAGTAGGATACTAGGTAGAGAAACTGAATTATAGCAGGAATAGGATATAAACACCTTGAAATTAAGGATCGTTTTCCCTCTTGTCCTTGTATTCTAATTCTTGTGAATGATTTGAGGGTTTATTTAGGCATAGGTCCCAGATAATTTATGGAAGAGGCAGTGTGGGAGCCCTGAGAATTAGATTTGCCCCTATGGTGAACATGAATTCAGGAAGTATACAGATAGTTAAAGGTAACAGCTATGAACTGTGGTTCTCCCAGCCTGTTTAAGTAGGTAGCAAGAGTGAGTTCACATAAGGTGCTATTGCTCCCTGTGGAGTGATAGCAGGTCTTGTTAAGTAAGGAAAGGCACATTTTGGGTGTCTCATTCTTGGCATCATTCTGAGCTTTCCAGTTATCTCTCTGCAATTGGACAGTATCTTTATAGATCCAGTTCTGCCTTATCTTAAAGACTGGTGGTAATTACAAGCTGTGAGATTAGGTCCTGTGACAAGATTACTAACACCAAGAGAAGAAATCATGAATAGTATTTTATAGCCTCAAGAAGATAGATAAATGTTTAACAATTGGGGGGATCTAAAATATACTCAGGAATAACTTTTTAAGTTTAATTTACACTATTTACCATTTTTTCATCGCTTTCTTAAGTCTGAACAGTCAACAAAATAATAAACCAAGTCCTTATTTGCCACGTTTTCCTATTTCTTAGATGTACGTGCTCATGCTAAAAATTTAACAAGCTGGCTCCAGCACACTACTGGCCTCAGAGATTAATTTAACATTACAGACAGTAAAAAATCCTGTTTATCTCACATAAGATATCCCCATAAGATCAGGGACTTATAAATTTAGAGCTGGAAGGGCCCATGGATGTGACCTAGTGACAGAGGTTTACTGGTGCCGATTCAAACATGCTCAAGAGAGCCAATTCTTAAATTTTCAGTGTGAACATTTAAACCTTATAAATCAGGCAGGCTATAGATCAGGACTTGAGTCATTATTTTGTTAATTTGTTTTGTCTGTACTTAAGACAGTGATAGAGAAAATGTCATTAACACAGAATAACATGAAAAAATGTGTCATGCATGTGTATTTTTTCCATTGAGCTAGTTATTAAACATTTACCAGCACAAACTCTGCCTTGTGCAACCTTCTCATTTTACAAATGAGTACACTGAGGCCCATAAAGGGCCATCTCCTGGAGCTATGATTACTGCATCCTGCAGAATTCCAAATCAGTTTTCTAAATCTGGCACTTTTCACAAAGAAGTAAGGCACCTGTAGGCCGTCAAAGAGAATCAAAGGAAGGTGTCCAGTACACTGGATCAGTCCTCTTCATAATATTTATCATGCATATGGATACAGATTAAGCAGGATGAGAAGAAATGGAGAGCTAGAAGCAGTGATGGAAAGGGTACTTACATTGATGGGATCAAAGATCTAGCAGAGTCTGGAGCAAGTAGTAAGATCAGGTGGTAAATCTGTGCTCAGATAAGGGCCAATATCTTAGGTAAAACTCTTCTTCCATCATGAATCTACTAATACAATCAAATTGTGAAATATACAGTGGATGAATAATTAAATTCACATGTCTCATCCAGCAACAGTAGCAAAAACTGGAGGTTTGAGGTGAATGGGAGGGGGAGGGGTAAGAAAATAATGCAGTCCCCAATTTTTTTTGTTTTCTTTTAAGTCCAAGCTAGATTAATTTTAAGATCCAAAGGTGTTTCAATTGCTAGCCGTCAGTTAATCCTAAGTATTCTCCATAGAAATAAAATTCACCTGGCATTTAATAGCTAGCAATACAAAACCTGGCTGTGTCAAGCATAATGTACATAACTGGCTTCACAATTTGTTTTCTTAAGGAGAAATAATTTAGTTATCATTAAATTCCTTGGGAAACTGGTTTTAATAATGTTCTTTGGTTATCAGGGGTATTGTTTTTCCTTCAGGCAGAGAAGGGAAAATGTGAAGCTAAAACCTTTATTGCATGTGATAATGAAGTCAGTCCGTTTCTGTGTGGGATCTCAGCCATCCTTTATCACTCGACATAAGCAGTGGGGGTGAGAGCAATACCTCCATCCATGTGAAGTTGCTGAACTCACAGATTTTGATCTTCACTCAGGGAAATCACCATATACTATAGGAAGATTCCAATTGTTTTTTCTCCCCTGTTGCCTTTTTTTTAATCCTGTTTTTTAAATGAATAATTGTGAGGAGGAAAAGAAAAATGCACAAGAGGAAATGTAATTGCTCAACATGGTAAGCTTCGGGTTATAAATGTAAATGGAAGTGGCAAAAGTCAGGATTTAAACTTGTCCTCACTCATATAAACTATTGGTATATGTGTCTGTGTATTTTCCTACACAGAGGCATCCCTGATTGAAATAAAGTAGAGATGAGGAAAATTTTTCTTTTGCCTGCCTGCTCAGAGCATCCTCCAACAGCAGGTCTTTGTACTGATACAATTAATTAAAACTATAAACAAGGCTCTTGCTAGCTTCATTACAGTCTTTCTACTGCAGACATTTTCTGGGCCATTTATTTAATATTCATTGACTTGCAGTCACTGACAGTAGTGAGTCTTCTACTATCAAACATCTTCCACTAGGGATGCTTTAAATCTGTTTCAGCCTCTACATAATCCCCATGTGCATTTCTGTGCTGAATTCTTTCTCCTTCCTTCCTCTCTTCCTTTAACCCTCTCTGTCACCCCCACTTTGCCTCAAGCAACTGCATAACTCTGTAGAAAATCTTTTCTGATACAAGGGAAAGGGGCCTCATGCTCTGTTTGGGCAGGAGCCTACTTTTAAGGGATGAGTTTTGCTTTGAAAGTAATGGTGGTAGGTCTGCATGGCAATATGGATATTCTGAATTTCTGAAATGGAGCAAGTAGGGTGGAGCAGCTGGGGTTTTGTGCCAGGATGTCAGTTTTTGAGGGTGCTGAATTTAAGTGGTTCTGAAAGCACTTGCAGTCCTTCAGTAGTAAAGGAACATCAGGACTTAGTAACAAGTAAGAATGAAAAAAGCAGTTGAAGTGAGAAGTACAGCCACTGGGGTAAAGTGAACTCCTCCCTTCCCAGTAGTTGCCTGTATCATGGCTGTTGGGACTTTATCTCTCCACTGTGGGCCTGGATCCTGCCCCACCCTGCTAGAGAACCCACTTTGGGATTCTCTCATTGATAGAGTTTGTGGTACTTTTCCAAGAAACAAAATTTACTAGCTACAGAGCTATTGAAATGACAATTTTATCACTCAGATGGCATAGGTTTCTGATAGACTTTAAAATTAAAGACTCTTCCCCATGACCCTAGTATGGTTAAAAACTCCTCCCCTTGCCCTCACTTGGGCAATGCCAATGTGAGTTTTGGTTATAATGACAGCCGTGGTTATAACAGCAATAATAATAGCAACAATGATGACAATTTGCATTTATGTAGTGAGATAAAGTTTTCAAAGCACTTTATATAAATTATCTCATTTGATCCCCCCTATAAAGTACGTGATATTATAACCATTTTACACATGAGGAAATTGAGGCTGACAGAGATTAAATGACTTACTCAGGGTCACACAGTTAGTAAATGTCTAAGGCCATCTTTGAACTTAGGTCATCTTCACTCTAGGTTCAACATTCTATTTTTTGCACCATCCTAGCTGGATTTGGCTCTCAGGCCAGAGCTCCTTCCACTGCACCACTTGGTTCCCTAGGGTTCAGGAGTGTAGGTTTTGATGGCCAGCAGCAGAGCTGTTAAAAATACTGGTGTTGAGACTAAATGGTTTTGTCTACAAAGTATGAAAGAAATAGATTGAAAGTGGGGAAAAAATAGCTAATTTGACTGATTTCTTTCACTCAGTTGCCTTAATTAGGGATAATATAAATGTTCTCTTACTTGCGTTTTTCTCATATGGTCCACTCATTTAATACATTGCCAGAAGTAGGCACTGGGGCTTGTTACATCTGACAAGGTCAGTGAGGCTTCAGGCTTCATAGCTAGCTACTTAAAATGATCCATGTCTCAAAGAAAGGCGTATGTAAAAGATTTTGGCTGAATAAAGGATTTTGTGCTGAACAGGGTTATAGAAAGAAAATGGTCTCCTATTTTGTATTATGTTATGGTGATAAAAAGTCAGTTGTAAAGTCTTATATTGAGACTGCTTTTCCCCATTAGCAGTAGGGAGAACCAGCTGTCATAAGTATGTGAAGGAAAGCCCTCCTACTGGGGGGGGGGGGAAGAAACAGAATGGGAATATGCTTTAAAAGCCAAATTTCCTATGCTTAGGTTTAAATCATAGTTTTTAGAACCAGACATGGGCTTTAGGGCTCAACCACTATGTAGGTCTATGTACTCTCAGATTTGGAGCTGAAAGGGGGCCTCAGAGATCATCTAGCCCAACCTTCTCATTTTACAGATAAGGAAACTGAGTGAAGCGACCTTGCCTAACGGTCACTATAAGATTGAAGAACAGAGCAGAGATTTGAACCCAGGTACCCTTATTTCAAAGGCAGTTGGAATGTAATGTGCCATATGGCTTCTCTGCTAAAAGATAGTTCTACATAGAAAAGAACTTTTTAGTGGAATCTGTTCAGCTATCACTTAAGTTATAGAACCAGGAAAAAAATATGTTTTCCATATTGCCCAGAGGTGTTTTCTACCCATATAACTCAAAAGCAACTAAACTTTAAAACTTCAAACTTCACGTGTGGCTATTGCCCCCTGAGGAATTGTAGCTGTGTAAGTCAGAAGAAAAATGGCTTTAAATAAACAAGGTTATAAAGTGATCTAAACATATTTTCTCACGTGTGGGTACTGAACAGTTTCCATGGTGTTCAAATTGCATTACTTTTAGTGATCTATGAGTACCATTTGGGGGGAGCCCATGCTGTTGCAGCTAGGATATTTCTAGATTCCCCTTATAGAGTTCTGCTTGGATTTTTGTTTCTTCCTCACGCTGACCTTTGGAACTATTTAACCCACACCTGCCCCAAACTTTGGAACATGTCCTGCCCCTAAATAGGGTCTCTAGCCTAGCAATTCCTTCACTCCATATTGTCAGCTTTGTTACTAGCTCTGTTGACCAATTTTTCTGGCCCCTTCTCTTCCACCATACATTTCTCCTTCACCCTACATATCTAACAAGTTGACATTTCAAATATATATATATATATACATATATATATATATATATATATATATATATATATATATATATAAATTCCTTTTCACATGTTAAATTATTATCATTAGCTGACATATATAACTTCTCTCCCATCTGCCCCCTTTTCTCAACTTACCTAGCCACCACCCTAGTTCGGACCTCAGTCTCTCTCACCTGGACTATTCCAACAGCCTCCTAATTAGTTTCTACCTTAAGATTCTTACTTCTCCAACTCACCTACCACACAGCTGCCAAAGTAATTTTCCTAGGCTCAAGTCTGACCATATTACTTCTCTGCTTAATAAACTCCTCTTTCTAGTATTTAAAGCCCATCACAACGTGGCTCCAATCTGCCATTCCAGCCCTATTATATATTACTCCTCTCCATTTTGTGATAAAGCCAATCTAGTGTTCTTACTGTCTCTCCCACATGACACTCCATTGTTATGCTTTAAGGTTTGCAAACGCTTATGAATATTACCTCATTTTATGGATGTGGAAACTGAGGCAGAGATTAAATGACTTGCCAAGGGTCACACAGATAGTAATTGTCTGAGTCAGGAATTGAACCCGTCTTCCTTACTCCAGGTGTTGTATTTTATCCACTGTGGATATCATCATAGCCAAGATAACATGTTCAAGACCTCCCTCTGACCCAGATTGGCTGTGTAATTATGGGCAAATCATTTAACCTCTTTGTGTTTGATGAAACTCATTAAGACTATAAGGTGCAAAGAAGCTGCTGGCTTGCATTAGTAGGAGTCCTCATCTGAGAATTCTCTGTGTCAATGCAATCACCTATATCAATTAAAACAGGCCCTATCCTTGTACATGTTGTCTCCCCCATAGAGCCAAACCCCTTAAGGGGAGGGACTCTTGCTTTCTTAGTTTTTATATTGCTAGAACTTCGTATGGTGCCAATAGGCAATGCCTAATAAATATGTTGACTGATTGCTGGTCATCCATTTAGAACTAGAAGGGCCCTTCAAAGTCATCTACTGCTGATTTTACAGATGAAGGAACTGAGGCCCAGAGAGTTGAAGTGACTTACGCTAGGTCACACAGAGGGTAAAGGATAGAATTTTGATTAGAACCCAGGGCTTCTGATGAAGTACTCCAAGTTGGGATATTGGATCTAGGCTGACTCTATGGAAGAGAGCATTAATTAAAAGATTCATTGGATTCTTCTCTCCCTTTTTTTCCCTAAACAATTTCATACATGATATATAAGCAGGAAATCAAATGCTTGGCCAAATATACGTATAAGTTATGTTTGTACAGCATAGCTAGGGACATTATGTGGTATAAGATGTGAAAGTAGGGGAAAGTAGTACAGATCCACAGTAACTATTTTACTTCCTTGTTCTTGGGTGACATAGTAGATAGTGCACTGGACTTGGAGTAAGGAAGACCTGAGTTCAAATCCTAACTCTGATATGTAGTAGTTGTGTGACTCTGGGCATGTCATTAAACCTATATCAGTCTCAGTTTCCTTATCAGCAAAATGCAGGTGATAACAGTAACTCTGTTGCAGGGTTTTTGTGAGGATCACAGGAGTTAATAATGTAAAGATCTGTAAAATCTCAGGTCCCTATATAAGTAATAGTTGTTTTTTACTTAGTGGCCAAGACCCAGCTTTGTGTTCCAGTCCTTTCCAAAGACTAGATCTTCTGCCACTGACCTCTAATCCCCTATATAGCATGGTATAGTTAAAAAAAAAAACTATCTCTATATCTCTATGTATTGATCTATCTATCTGTCTGTCTGTCTGCCTGTCTGTCTATTTGTGGTGGGTTTGTAGTTAGAGAACATGGGTACAAATCCACACTCTGCCATTTGCTACTTATGTGACATTGAATATGCAACTTTCAGTTCAATGGACCTCATTTTTCTTATCTATAAAATTAGGACTTTGTGTTAGATGACTATAAGTTCCCTTCCATCTTCATATAATCTTCTTCTATCTCCTTCTGACCCTCCCTCATGCTGTCAGCCTACCTGGACCTCTTCTGATTACTTTCCCTTTCAGGTTTCTGTTTTGCCCCTATTTAGCTCCACTCCCTGAGTTTTTGGACCTTTGACTTGCATCTTTCTTGTCTTTTACCCTATTAGATTCGTCCTTCAGATCATCTTCCTGAATACCTATATTCCTACTTCTCAAGCAATCTCTAGCTACACTTCCGTGTTCTCTCACCCAGCTTTCTCTCAAACCTACAGCCCTGTCTGGACTTTTAGTGCTGGCTTCCTTGGGCTGGCTTATTCTCCTTCCCCTATGATTCTAACACTTATGTTTCAGCTTTTCCTCTTCTTAACTCAATACTTTGCTATTATTGTAGTAATGATTAGAGATTTCAATAGAATATGCATTTTCAGGCCATTCCTCTCTGGGTTCTACTCTGCCACAGAAGCTTTCTCACCCTGGAAGTTCGTTCAACCCCTGGACTTCTTATTTTTAGAAATACACTCTACTTCTGTACCATCTTCCTCTGTATAGTTGTTTTTTCCAGTATTTTCATTTTAATGAAAGTGCCCAAGCCAACCATATCTTCATTGCTCTCTAGTTTCCACTCCTGAATCTTTGGAATTTCTCTACCCTGCCCCCCAACAAAGGCACCTTCTCTCCTATCCCAACTCTAGCTGTTCAGTTGCCCTTTATGTATTTTCTTCTCCTGTTAATGTAAGCTCCCTGAAGGCAGAGACTGTTTCTTTCTGCTTGCACTTGTATTCCCACTTAGCACAGCATCTGGCACAATGTAAGCGTTTAGTAAATGCTTGTTGATTTTATTTGACTTGGCTTGATCGAGGGAGCCCTCATTTTGCTGGGCTAGGGTGCCTTCCATGGAGCTGGATGTGGGCTCTTGCTCCATGCTGAAAGATGTGTGTTTTGCTGGGATAAAAGCAGGAACTTCCAATTGGTCCAGTGACTAGGACCTTACTCATACATGATTGGTGACTTTTTTTTTCAAAATGACCCAATTGGAAACCAATTAGGAATTTCCTGTATCGTCTCAGCAATGAACCAGAGCCTAAATCCAGCCCCAGAGTAATATCTCAGTCCCAGAAATCAAGAGTTCTGATCAGGCACTGCTACACTCTTTTTAAAGCAAAGTATGTGAAATGTAAAACCTAATATAGTGGGACACTGAAGCTATAATTGGAAAATAAAACAAAAGAAAATCCAGAAGAGAAGCAATGCCAGGAGTGAGACCTTTTATTGAAAGATGTTCATGTCCTGCACAAATTAGAAAATTCAGATTTTTTAAAACCATGTTTCATTTTGTCATCTTGGATAGGATATCATGAATAAAATTCCACATGTCAAGGAAAATGAATGTTTAAAACTCCATTCCACCCAGATGATATAAAAAGATGCATCCTAGCTTAATTCCAGATTTTTCAACCCAAGTCTTATATCATTGTAGGTATTTGTAGTATGTTCATAGAAATATGTGTATGAAGTGCTTTATGGTGGAAAAAAAAAACTGTTTTAAAGTACCATTGGAATAAATCTCTCAGGTGTAAAATTAAGGGTTGGACTAGTTGTGCTGTACGGTCTCTTCTCTGAGACCTAGAGGCATAAGATGTTCAAAAGGAATGGGTCCTCATTCAGATAGTGACAAGAAAGGAGTGCCTTACCATTTTGGTGCCCTATCATCCTATATCTTTTCTGCCCTTTGTAGTTAAACTCCTCAAAAATGCCATCTACTACAGAAACGTCTACTTTTTATCCTCCCACTCTCTTCTTAAACCCTTACAATCCAGCTTCCAACCTCATTATTTCTACAATAGATAATTAATAGTAGAATAGAATCTTTTTTTAAATGTTATCAATAGCTATGCTAGTCTTGCCAAAGCATTTTTATTTCTGTCACATTTTCTGTGTCTTGGAGGAGAAAGTATTTAAATTTTTGTTTTGTGTGTCAGATATTTTCTAATTGCAGTATCTTTTTTGGATTTTGTATATCTGTGGCTTAAAACACTCAATAATTTTTAATCTAGCCAATGTAAACTGACATTGTTACTCTCTTAGGTGAATAGGCCCAGGTGAATAGGACTTAATGCAATAGTATACTGGTTGGGGCAAGTAGGTGGCAGAAAGAATAGAGTACAGGCCTGGAATCAGGAAGACTCATCTTCTTGAGTTCAAATGTGGCTTCAGACACTTGATGGCTATGTGACCTTGGGCAAGTCACTTTACTCTGTTTGCCTTAGTTTCCTCATCTGTAAAATGAACTGGATTAGGAAAGGCAAATCACTTCAGTATCTTTGCCAAGAAAATATCCTATGGGGTCATGGAGAGTTGGACACACTTGAAAAAAAATAATTAACAACATCAACCAGAAATGCTGGTTAGCTTCTCTGCCTCAAGTCTTTCCCCAGTCCAATCCATTTTTTACTTATCTGTCAAATTAATCTTTCTAAAGCCCATATCTGTCCATTTCATCCCCTTATCCAATAAACTCCAGTGGCTCTCTATCTCCTCTAGGATAAAATATAAAATCCTCTTTTTGATATTCAAACACTTCATAACCTTGCACTTTCCTGCTTTTCCAGTCTTATACCTTTCTCCCTGCCAGCTACTTAGTAATCCAAGGACACTGGTCTTTTTAGTGTTCCTTTCATAAGATGCTCATTCCAGACTCTGAGCATACTCAATGGTTGTTCCTCATGTCTAGAAGGTTCTCCCTCCTCATCTCCACTTTTGGGCTTCCCTAGCTTCCTTCAAGTCCCAATTAATAATCCATCTTGTATGAAAAGCTTTTCCTGATTCCTCCTTAATGCTAGTGCCTTACCTCTATTGATTATATCCAATTGATAATGTGTGTGTATGTGTGTATAATCTTGCATGTATATAGTTGTTTACATGTTATTTGCCCCATTAGACTGAGCTCCTTAAGATCAGAGACTGTTTTTTGCTTTTCTTTGTATCCTCTGTGCTTCGCACATAGCAGGCTCTTGATAAATGCTTATTGTCTGACTGACTTGTATGATGACATCATTACACAATGTCTTAATCAGTTTGGTGAAATTTTTGTCACCTTTAAAATTGTTATCTAATATTCAAAAATATATTTAATATCCACCCAAATCCAAAGTTGGAATTGTCCAAATTTAGAGACACAGCCTTTTGAATGTAGTTAGGTGGGATGATGTATGTCATATTGAACTTGGAATCAGGAAGGCCTGAGTTTCAATTCTGTTTCAGATGTTTACCAGTAATATGACCACCTATATCAAACTCATCTTTCTTATCTGTAAAATGAAAGTAATAATAGTTCGCAGCTCATAGAGTTGTTGTTAAGATTAATAACAATGTATGTGAAGTACTTTGTAAACTCTGTTGTGCAATATAAATTTTAGCTATTATTATTTTTATAACTTATTTTTAAAAATAAAAATGTAATAATGCCTTTTGGTTTTGACATCACTGACATTTTCAGATACTCACATTTGGCACTTATGTCCCTCACTTCTCTACTCAAGCAAAATATATTTTATCATTCATTCCCTAGAACCAGTATTGGTCACTACCTTAAATCTGTGTTTCAGCTACCTTTTAGTATTATTTTCACTTAAATTATTGTTCTCGTTGTACCAGTTGTTCTTAGGGTGCTGCTTCTTCACTCTTCATCAGTTTATGTGTCTTCCCATGTTTCTTATCCACCATATCTTATGGTAACATAATATTCCATTAGGAAAGGAAAGAAGAGAAGGAAGAAGTATTTATTAAGCACCTACTATGTGTCAGAAATTGTGCTAAGTGATTTACAAAGATTCTCTCAATACATTCATGTACCACAGTTGGTTTAGCCATTTTGCAAATTAATAGACATCCCACTTAAGTTGTTTTTTGTTTTGTTTTGTTTTGTTTTGTTGCAACTACAAGAAGTACTGAAATAAATATTTTGTCATATATGGAACCTTTCCTACCATCTTTGACCTCTTTAGGGTAGGTCTAACTTTTATTGAAGAAGGGGAAAAAAAGCATAACTTACATTTATAGATGGTATAGTATTATACAGTTTATGAAGATCTTTCTTCACTTCAACTCTGTAAGTTAAATAATGTAAGTACTGTTTTCCCCTTTTGTCAACAAAGAACTTGAGGCTCAGAGACATTAAGTGACTTGTCTCACATTACTGATGACGCGACTATTAAAGGCTAGAGCTGGAATTCCAATCAAAATCTTCTGTCAGGCTAGCATCCTTTTACTGTACTATATATATTACAAACCTCAGTCTCCCTCCATTGATATCCCATAGTGCTCCCCCAACAACTTAGTTCAAACTGGTTTTATGACCCTTCCAGGGTTTCCAGTTATCTCAAGGTGGAATGTAATTCACAAAATAAAAGTAATTTTATTTACTTTTATTAGAAAAGTTAATATGTGATACATGTAGCTTTTAAGAAGAACACAGAAGTTTCTTGTAATTAAACAATGGTGTTTTACAATTCTAGAAGTGTGGCGGAGTTAGTGTCTTGGACACAGTGTAAGTGAAGGCCTAAAATCTCTTTACATCTAGAATTCAGGTGCGACTGAGTCTGACCATTCTTTCTTGCATGTGGGGCCCTCTAGAGTATACCTCAATTTTATATATATTCAAATTTATGTCCTTTCTACTTCTCAATATGAATTTTGCTCCAGTCTGGACTATCTGGCCCTATGATCACCTTTTAGCCTCCTTTCATCCATCCAAATTGTTCTCATCCTTCAAGGCCCAGCCAACACCTTCTCCCTTCAGGGGGTCTTTCATATTATCCCAAAGTGATTTCTCACTTTCAATGAATTTCTGTTCTTGGAATTGAGCACTTCATAATATAGCTTTTTCACGGTTATCTTGTTATTTCTTGTAAAGGCCTTGTCTCCCCAGTCTGAATGGAAACATCTCAAAAGCAGCTACTCTTCCCTTTGTGAAGCTTCTTTTACGTCTGTTTAAACATAATGCTGCCCACAAAACGGGTTCTCAATAAATTGATGTTGGTTGACTGATTCTCCAGATACTCATTACGTATACCCCCTTAGGATATCAGTGTGAGTTTGGGATACTCTGCAACTTAGTAGTGACTGGAGCTTTCTAAAGCTCAGTTTCCTCATTTGTAAAATTAGAAGCTTGGTCTGGACCATCATAAATTAGAGCCATAAGGAAACTTATCATACATATTACAATCCTCTAATTTTACAGGTAACAAAACCAAGTCCCCAAGAGCTTAAATGATTTGCCCAAAGTCACACAGGGGCTAAGCAGAACAGTTGAAATGTGAACCCAATTTCTCAAATTTCAAAATCCAAAATTCTTTCCGCCATTCCATGTTTATGGAACCCAGCAGATCTCTATTGGTTATCATTATACATTAAAATCTGCCTTAGAATCTGTCTACCCCAAGCTGAACTTAATCTTTGCCTTGGCCTGGGCTTGGCTACCTGGTATTTTTGTTCTATTTTTATTTATCATACCTCATCTCTTAGATCACTTCTAGCTCGAAATTTCTGAATCCATGATTCTTTCTTCTTTTGATTCAAAAAGTTTGGTTTCTTGTCAGGTTTACCTGTTAAGAGGGGTGCATCTCCTTCTTGAAATGAAGAAATGAAAAGGCATTATTTAATAGCATTCAATACTATCCTCATTCCCTTTCAGTCTTTTAGAGGATACTTTGGGCAGCACTCACAGTACACTAAGTAAAGATTCCTCTACAGCCTTTTTGGAAAAAGCATTCCATTAATGTTTTCATAAAATATAAATCTTCATTGTTTCATCTTTCTTGCCTAAGATCTACTCATAGCCTGATCAGCTATACTTTACTCAAGAGAAGATCTGAACACTTAGCCCTTAATGTAGCTGTTTACTAAGGTAATTGTGCTTGGTCTCATTGCATTAGCATATGACCAATGTATTGTAGCAAATTGAGCAACATCAGAGATGGATTCTGCCACATATAAAAAAGTCTAGCTTAGAATTATAACTGTGTCGTTATTAGAACATGGACTTGAATTAAACAATAACCTCCAAAGAAAATTTTTTTTCCCAAACATTTCTGCTGCTAAGTAGAAATAATGAGAACCATATTAATATATCTTTTGGAATGAATAGGCCAGCTCAGAGTTATTCAAGATCTTGTACCTCTCGTTAATTGAATTGGGAGATGATTGCCCTATGATTACCTCAATTCATGCTCAGCATAATTTACCATAATTAAAATTAACTCAATGTACTTAATGGGGCAGGGTATACATGAGTTAGTCCTTACCCCCCCCATACTACAATGTATAAGAAGTTCCCACACACAACCTGACAAGGTGTGTATTTTATGGAATAGAGTTTCCTTAATTTGCAGTAGGAGGAATCACAATATTGTTAAATGCAATGGAAATTGAAAGCAAATCCTCTACAATCCTCAGTGACTAGTGTTAATTGGCTTATTCCTTTTTAATATAATTTTTGTTTTATCATCTGTAGGGAATGAGACCTATCCTAGATATGCCATGATATTTCTGCTTCCAGATTCATTCCTCTCCAAGCATACCCAAAGCAAATAATAATACTTATATTGCAATGATTTTTTTCCACCACTAAAAACTGCCAGTTAGCATGTAGATAGTTCAATATTTATAGCAAGTGCTGCATCACATTTTAGGATGAGGGTGGGTATCAAAGGGGAAAGAAGCAAGTATTTATTAAGTACCTACTACGTATCGGGCACTGTGCTAAATGCTTTACAAATATCTCATTTGATCCTCACAATAACTCTGTGAGGTAGATGTTATTATTATCCCCATTTTATAGTTAAGGAAACTGAATCTAACAGAGATTAAATGACTTGCCCAGGATCATACAGATTTGAAAATGGATATTCTTACTCCTACTATAGCATTCTACAGCTAACTCATTCATATTTTATTTAGAATGTAAGCCCCTTGAGTAGTCACATTTTCTTTTTATGCTAAATATGTAATGATCACCATTTAATAGTGAAGATGCTACTGCTTAGGATAGTGATGGAGCAGCTAGGTGGCTCCATGAATAGAGTGCTGGACCTGGAATCAGGAAGACCAGTCTCTCTTAATTTCAAATGTGGCCTCAGATACTGGACAAGTCACTTAACCCTGGTTCCTTCAGTTTCCACATCTGTAAAATGAGCTGGAGAAGGGAATGACAAACTACTCCAGTAGCTTTGCCAAGAAAACCCCAAATGGGGTCACAATTGGACACAACTGAAAAATGACTGAACAGAGTGATAGCTATAGTTAGAACTCTCACTGTGGCCCTCTAGTCTGTTACTAAGCAAGTCGGCCAGTCCAACCACTGGGCCAGCAATGTTTATATGGTAGAATTCAAGGTAGATAATAGATAATCACCTAAATTGCAGCTTTTATCTGAGCCCTAACACTGAATGGGTCTTTAATAATTATAAACAATTGCAAATCTTGTCCCTGATTTGGCTCCTCACTTTCATCCTGCGGGGGTGTTGGCTCTGTGCTGGCTCTAAGGAATAGAACATTGATCAAAAGATTAATTAGATCCTTCTCCTTCCTCCTGTTTTCTACCACATAGTGATCTGCAACATCCAAATTGTATTTGAATGGAATCACTCAGAACATTGTGTGGGGTGAGATGTGCACGTAGAGGAAAGTTCTGTTCAGTTACTGTCTTCAGTAATGGACCATGAATATGAGTTATAATGTTCCAAATAATCATAATTAATTAAAAGTTCATACTTTTCTTCTAGTTATCACTCGTCAAATCTAACCTGGAAATTCCGAAGTATGATTATAGTTCCATACTAGTGCCTCATGTGAAAGGGTTAAGAAAAAAAAAAGACTAGAGAAATTCAACTCAATAGACACTTATTGTGCCTTTTTTCTGCAAGGACTGAGGTAGGCACTGGAAATCTCAAGACAAAATACAAAATGGTTCTTTCCGTCTAGGAGATATTCTTCTGGGAAGATAGAAATACCAAGTTAATTATAATACAAGGTGTTTTATGTAGGGAGGAGGCTTAAAGAATGACCACCTGAGTTGCTCAACAGGTATTCATTCTTCTTTAATAATAATGACCATAATTACATAAAATTATTTATTACTTATTATTTGTAATTATATCAAGATTTGCAAAGCCCTTTATAATTATTATCTCATTTTGTGCTCACAACAACTCTTTAAGAGAGGTGCTATGGTTATTCCCATTTTACAAATGAGGTAAATGAGGCTGAATCAATTAAATGACTTGCCTTGGGTCACAAAACTAGGAAGTGCCAGAGGACAGATTCAAATTCAGCTCCTTCCTGATTCTAGGTCCAGTACTCTTTCTACTTTGCCTTTCAGCTGCCTCATATACCATCAGAGGTTAGACTAGGACCATGGGTGCAGCCTTTTGACTGAATCCAAGTTTTACGGAATAAATCCTTTTATTAAGGGGATTTAGTCAAAGGGCCACACTTGAAGACCTGGAGGGCCACATGTGGCCTCGAGGCCACAGGTTCCCCACCCCGGTTCTAAGCACCCTTTCATTTCTAAGATTCTAATTTATGCAGCCTTAAGTCAGACCAGGGAAGTCAATAAAAGGTATAACAAAAAGGCGTAAACCAAAACTGTATTAAGGCACACCACTGAGATTGTAGGTAGATTTAAAGATCATATAAAGAGAGATGGTATGGGATAGAAAGGGAAAATGAAATGCCTGATCATCAAATACAGAAACAACTAATTTTTATTATAAATATATTACAAATAATTTACTTTGCACTGCTAATTCTCCCAACTATTACGTCATCTGTAGGATGTTAGGTGGGAGATAATAATTTCTATAGTCCCTAGCTCTCTCTCCTATTGGTGCTTCTCCTTTCTAGTAAATTGATTTTAGAGGTATTTGATATATTTAAAATTTACCAGAGAGGTATTTGGGTGGTCAACTTATTTGTGTCATTAAATATTCAAAGTAATTCACAGAGGGAGTATGTTTTTGAGAGCACTTCTTTGTCTCTTCTTAAAGCCTTTCTGAGTAGATAAAATACCTGTCTGCAGAATACCTCTCTGAGTAGGGTCCCGAAAACCCTATTTATGTTTCTATAAAAAAAGAAATAGCTTGAGGTTCATAATCCTGAACCATGGGGGTAGGACTTAATTAAATAGTGATGTAACTCAGCCTTAATAGATGAAAACATCTTGTCTCCAGCCTTTTTGGTCCGTTCTATATATTGAAAGAACAAATTAATTAATTCGTAAGCAGTATAGGTGAAATTGCACTAAAAAGAACCTTGAGAGCTGCTCAGTAGTTATGTTGCAGCTGTCAGGATAGAGGGGAAAATATAAAATGCATATTTAGGCATAGGACAGCTCTGCAAAATCAGAAGATTTTGTTAACAGAAATAGCTAACCTTATCATGCCCTGACATTTAAGCCTTTGAGGAAATCTTAAATTTCCAAGAAGGGAAATTCCTAATAATGAAATATTGGGTGTACCACATTTTGAAGGTGTTATGGATAGAATACTGGGCTTGGAAGGACTCAAATCTCTCTTCTGCCACTTAATACTTATTTGACCATGGGCACTTTAATTTCTAAGTCCTTAGGATTTTTCTGCTCAAGTCGACAATTCTGGTTTGCAACCAGAAGAAATTTTCATATAAGGAGTTCTCCACCCTGATGAATCAGTATTAATTGTTGAGGGAGTAGACTTTCTCCAAGAACAACTTTCTTGCAACACCCTTGTATGTGTGCTTTTGGCAGTTAGTCATAGATAAAGAGTGCCCAGAGTCACACAAACTAAATTTGACTCTAAATCCAGTCCAGGGAGATCTAACTGCAGGTTACCATGAAAAAGGACTGAAGAGATTTCAATATTTGAGATTCTTAAGGGAGTCAAGGGGCCAAGAGCATAGCATTATGGTTGCTAGGAGCAAATCCTGAAATTCATTAAACTGAATTTGGGATACAAGTTCTGGGGGCAGCTAGCTGGCACAGTGGATAGAGCACTGGACCTGAAGTCAAGAGGACCTGAATTCAGATCTGGCCTCAGACCAAACACTTAACACTTGTTTGCTGTGTGACCCTGGGCAAGTCACTTAACCCTAACTGCCTAAAAGAAAAAAGATGTCAAGAAGGGGTACAAGTTCTGAAATAGCAAATACTTTATCCAGGAAAATTGTACAAATTTGTAAAATAAATTAATGTTTTGGTCTGAACTTGTGATTTTATCTCTATGGAGAAAGCTCCCTTAACCTACGCAGAACACCAACTTTCAGTCTGGAGAATTATCTGAGGCCCTGAGACCTGCAATGACTTTCCTATATATAATTAGTAAGTATCAGATATAAGATGAAGTGTTTCAGACTCTAAGATCATCTCATCAACAACTTCCCATTAGCCTTAAAAAATAAACTCCTTGAGGACAGAGGCCATCCTTTTATCCTTTCTTTGTATCCCTGGCACTTAGCACCATTCCACAGTTAGCAACTAATAAGTGCATTTTGACTGAATTTTTTTAATATAATATTTTATTTTTCCCCAATTACATGTTAAAATGAATTTTATTTTTAAATGGCAGGAGGGCAGGATAGGAAGTTTGGGAATGTTCCATAAACTCCTTTTCAAGCTACCCAAATGTTATTTTATATGCTTTTGGTCATTTCTCTGCTTAGTAAAACACTATGTGTATTTTCCACTCTGACAACTGTCTGAAAAGTTGCATGCCTCCTGTGCTTTGCTGTATTCTGGACAACATATTAGAACCTTAATATTCACTGTATCTCCTTCTTGCATGAGAAATCACTATGCCAGGGCTCAGTAAAATAAAGAGTCCTGGTAAGTTTATTCCTCATTTATTTTCTTGTTTTCTGTTCTGTGATTGCAAGAACACACTGATGTTTGTGCTCTTTAGCCTTTCTTGTCTCAGAGCTATTGTTTAATGTGGTATCTAGTGAATCACCATGGTTTCCAGGAAGGTCTAAGGGAAGATGAACCTGTTCCTCCCCCAAAGACACACCATAAACTAAAGAGTTTGCGAATGCTGTGATTGCTTGTGTTTTTAAAAGGAAATCAGGCTAAATAAATTGAAAGGGAAACACAGAAAATGGCTAAGGTGACCTTTCAACCAAGCCAAATAGAAGTCAATGATTTTTTAAAAAATTATGAAATGAAGGAAAATATTGTATAGTAAATTTACTTAACTGCTTTTGGAGGTTTTCCCCTTGATCTAATTGAATTTGTGGAAAGCATGTTTGAAAAGCCCTTATTCAGCAGCCCATCTCAGCATCCTGCCTGCTACACATCTTGAAAAGTTAATCATGTCTGCCATTGTTAGTACAGATTATATGGTCCCTCCTCTTTTACCACCCTGATGTATCTTCCCTGCTTACCTGAACCCACATAAGTCTTCTGGCTGTTTATGAATGTTTATCTGTATATAGGCATGGAGAACATACTCATTCACTGAAGGAGCTTTTGAGTTCAAACAGAGCTAGGTTATATACGCCATGGAGCTGACTGTGGTAAAGGTCAACCATTTGCATCTTAGGAGCAGGACTAATGTTGTCTAACTTTTTGTTCTCAGATCTTACAATATGTCCTTGTACCTAGTAGGAACAAAATAAGTTTGTTGAATTGAATAGAAAATGCAATCAAAATGTTGGATTACTCCAAAACAACTTCTTTTTGCTTTGCTGTGTTATGCAATGATATTTGTACTCTATTTACATTCCTAGTTATGTTTTTCTTAGTTTCATAATGACTAGGTTTTGCTTAGGTTAATACTGGTTTTGTTCCCTGTGTATATACTGGAGCCATAAGAAGAACAGAATGAAAGAGGCTTTGCCCCAAGGTACTGACACCTGGAGGGAAGATGTGTTTTTTCTTAAATGACCACCATCTCTTTAGTCTTGGTCATAATGTTGTCATCCTTAGCACTCTCCCTTCCCTTTCCCCTCCGCTAAAGATACCTAAAGTATGCCTCTCTCTCCAGCCTTGGGATATATCACTAGCTCATTCTCCTAGCTCAGTTGTACCATGGTCATACTATCATCTCTGCTACTACCTAAGCCAGTCCTATACTTTACTCCCTTCCATACTGAACAGTCCCTCAAATACTAACTAGTTCTATGGTCCTGAGCAATTCACTTAACTTCTCCCCCTTTCTGCCTCAGTTTCCATCTATGTGAAATGTGAATAATAATTTCTACCTCACAGGAGTTGTGAGGATCAAATGAAATAAGGTAATATATGAAGACAAAGCTCTCTTGATATATATTATGTATAATTTACATAAATATATATTTATATGTACTTATGTGTATATGTGTGTTTGAAATGTTAACACCATTCCATTCTCTCCTATTTGGTTTCAGGCCCAAGTAAAATACCAAGGTGAAGTAAAGAGGATTCTTAGGCTCAGTACCAGCTATTTTAATGATATCACACCTCCCATGTTTTAAGGTTTATTATGAGGGTTTTATTCTAGGTAGGTAGCAGTCAAATCAGGTTTTAGCTTGACTTGGTCAAGAAACTTCCATAAGGTAATGCATATAGTTTGAGGTGAATTTGGGTGATGGTGGAAGAAATGGATGAGGAAGACAAAAGTATTTCATTTCCTCTTTCCCACTTCAAATCCTGGCCCCAAGAATATGTGTTCATCTGCCTAATTACTTTGATCTGGCAAACATTCACCATGTAGTCCAAAGCCTAAGAACTCAAATTTTGAAATTCTACTCTCTGACTATAATCTCCACCTAGTTTGTTCCTTTACTCCTACCAAATCCTTAGATCCTTTGAACTCTCCTTCTTCTAGGACACCATCCAATCTAATCCAATAAACATGTATTACAAACTTACTATGATTGAGACACTTGACTTCACATTCAGGTGGGAAAGATAAAATGAAATGTAGTTACTGTCCTCGAGGAACTGGCTTCAACAGATTTTTTGAAGAGGTTCACAGTATATTTTCTTGGTTTATGTATTTCTAATATTAACAATATCATTTGTGTAATAATCATTCTATTTTCACAGTCCTTTCTCATTGATTGATTCTGGGAAAATACACAGAAAGTAGAGGCAAAGCTCCTGCTCTTCATTCCAAAACTTAGCAAAGGTTATATGAAATAGTCAATAGCAGAACTGCAAATAGAACTCGAGACCCAATTTCCCTATCCACTAATGAAAATTCCCTCATTGGGGCAGGATTATAGTGTTTCATGCTACCATGTCTTATTGATTTGGCAGATATCTCTCATTCTGCAAAGTCAGGACTCTTAAGTGATTCAGTGGTACCTCAAGGACTTTTCCTCAGTCTTTTCCTTGAACTTTGCCACTGATGTTATCATCTATTACCAATTTAAAATAAAACCAATGGAAGCAAACTCTTAAGTGATCAAAAGATAAAAGATTAATCAGATGGCATCAAAGTCATCACCCCCTGCAATAAGTAAACTACATAAAGTTTACTGTCTTTAATTTTAAACTGTTATATTCAAGAGGATCAATGATTTCTCTCTACCCACACAGATCAAAATGTTCTATAACTTAGTAACAACATCTTAGGTAATTGCCTAAGGTATATAGAACTTAAAGTGTTTACTTAGGTCTACACAGTGTCAGAGGTAAATTTTTAACTGAGATTTTCCTAAGTCTAACTTTCTATCTATTAGAACCCAGGTCTTCCTGATTCCCAGCCCAACACCCTTTCTGCTAAGACATGCTGCCTCACTGTTGTTATCCCTAGGGCATGGTGCTTTTACTTTCCGTAAGTTATTCCTTCATCAGATATTTTAGTTCTTTCACCTGGGCATAGGCATGCGTGAATTGTGGGTGAGGTATGCTATCTACCCTGAGCCATTCTGATAACTAAAGATAATCTTTAAATATAAGTTTTTTTGCATGCTATATCATGTGACAGCACAAGTCCTGCACTTCCTCTATGGTCTATATTGTTGGAAGAACAACTCTGCTTCCTATCTTTGCCATGAAAACTCTACCAGATTCGTTCCAGACCTTGAAAGTGATCAAGAGAATATTCATCTATTTTTAGGGCAGCTGGTGGCACAGTGGGTAGAGTGCCAGACCTGAATTTAGGAAGACATCTTCATAAGTTTAAAACAGACACTTATTAGGTATGTGACCCTGAGCAAGTCACTTTACCCTTTTTGCCTCAGTTTCCTTATCTGCAAAATGAGCTGGACAAGGAAATAGCAAGCCATTCCAATATCTTTGGCAAGAAAACCCCAAAATGGGTCCTGAAGAGTTGAACACAACTAAACAACCATAGTCTATTTTCTTCCTCCAAATAATTCTTTCTCCCCCCTCAATCTCCTGGTATTAACTACTGCTTGCTGTTGATTTCTCTGAAGTGGACAGGTACCATTTTTACAATCATATTCAGCTGTAACCTTCCATATTTCTGGGTATAATATACAGTTGCTCAGATTAAACTTTAGAGAACAACTTCTTGAAAAGTTGTACCCTAATCAAAATTTTCCTAAATCAAAGTATTGTTTAAACATACTTGGGGAGCTTACTATTTAATGGAATATCTGGTAAAACAAATAATCAGTTCTTAATGTATCTTCTCTATAACTTCTGATTTCAGCTATTGGATTTGCCTAAAGCATACTGTATCTGCAGTTGTCTTTACTTAATGCATATCCCATTAAAATGAAAGAAAGGTCATTTTTATTTGCCTTCTAGATATCATGATTATACATCTCTTTGGCCTATATTCTTTCTATATGGTTTTCTTTTTTCAAGGGTGTTGCTATTCTTTGCAAAATAATCACATATGACTTTCACCTCCAAAAAACATGATCTCAAAAATATAATAGTTAGAGACATCTAGGTAGCATAGTGCTAGACTTGGGGGCAGGAAGACCTGAGTTCAAGTCCTACTTCAGACACTTGGCAGCTGTGTAACCTTAGGTAACTTATTTAACCCGTTTCGGCTTCAGATTTCTCATCTCTAAAATAGGGGGTGATAGTGTCATGTACATCCCAGGGTTATATAATACATACATACATACATACATACATACATACATACATACATACATACATACGTACAGATACACACTATCTGTCAATACATGTAGACACATATATAATACATGTAACATAAGATAGACAACTTTGCACAATTGCTCAAACTGAGGCACTGACCACTCTAAGTGATTCAAGAATGTCCTGACTGTTTTGAAAAGAGTAGGAGGTATAAATCATGAAATCATCTAATTGACCCATGATAGATTCTTCTCATAGGTTCAATTAGATTGGCTGTATTCTTCCCATTTTAAATTTGTCATTTAATTTAAAAATTTACAAAACAAGGCTGAGATTAGCCAGCAACAGCAAAGTGGAAAGAACACTGCATAGGCAGTGTAGAGTTCTGGTTCTGTTACTTTCTGTTTGACCTTGGGCAAGTCAGTTAATCTTTCCAGGATTCAGTTTACTCAATTGTAAAATGAGAGGGTTAGACAAGCTAATATCTAAAACTGATCTCTCACAGTTCTGAAATGTCATGATTCTTTTTATCTCATTGTAAAATAGTTTCTATACGCTCAAAATCCTTATCTCTCCAACTCCCCACACAAAGGGAATGGCTAACCATTAAAAATACCTTAAAGTCATAAAAATAGACCAAGGTAAGGGTATATATGTATGTCTGGGGTGAGTGTGGGGAATAGGGAGTTACATGAGTCCTTCCTTTTTTCTGTGCACCAATGAATGCCTACTCTCACAGATCGTTGACTTAATGTTGAAGCTAACCTCAAAGGTCAACTAGTCTTAAAGATAAGGAAGATGAGGCCCAGAGAAGAGAAGTAACTTAACCAAGTTCATATGTGGCAACGGCTAGTGTAATTATGTAGCCAGAAGAGATGTTAGACATTAATAATTCCAGCCTCCTATTTTTACTGATGAGGAAACTGAGGCCTGTAGAGTTGAAATAATTTGCGTAAGATCACATAGGTAGGAAGTAACAGAGTTAGAATTCTCACTCAGATCTCTGATTCTGATTCCAATGTTCTTGCCACTATTTTGCCATTTGCCATTTATGGGTAAGCTCTCCCTCATCAGAAATCCAAGCAAGATGATGCAAAGAGAATTAGTCTTTTAATAAACATTTCTTAAGCATACTATGTACCAGGAACTGTTCTAGCACCAGGAACAATCTTTACACTCAAAGAGCTCACAGACTAATGGGGCAGGCATGAAAACAACTATGTCCAAAAAATATGTATGCAGGGGCAGCTAGGTGGCACAGTGGATAGAGCGCCGGCCCTGGAGTCAGGAGGACCTGAGTTCAAATCTGACCTCAGACACGTAACACTTACTAGCTGTGTGACCCTGGGCAAGTCACTTAACCCCATTGCTTAGTCAAAAAGAAAAAGAAAAAAAATATGTATGCAGAAAAATTAGAGATAATTGAGAGAAGGCAAGGATGTATGTTATTTTGCAAAATCCATCAGACTGGGAGATAGGAGATCCAAATTATAGTTTCATCTCCACTACTGCCTGTGTAATCTTGGGAAATTAATTTAATCTCTCTGGGTCTGTTTCCTCATGTGTAAAATGAGGTGGTAGAACTAGATGTTCTCTTTGACACCCCCCCTTTTCTAACATTCCATGATTCTGTCAGTGCTGGGATAACATTAGAATGAGGGGCCACAATAGAAATCTGATCAAAATTAATTCTTGGGAATGGTTTGGATAGAAGAGAAGCATGTAGATGAAAATCATTCTGAGTGAGACTCCTGAAATTTTTTAAATGGTCCTGAGATGAAATTCCTCAAAACTCTTAGAATAATGAAGCGGTATGTGCTTAAGTTTTTCACTGTCTGGCAGTAAGAGAGGTACTTAGCAAAGGAAATTCATACTTTCCAACTACTACTCAACAATGATAATAAATGATTCAATGGTTCTCACATACTGAGTACCAGGAATTTGCTGAGGTCTTGGGTAGAAATTTTTTAAAAAACTGCATATCCCCAGCTATTTTTTCCAAGTTACTATGTCAGAACACTTAAAACAAATATATTCCTTTTACTGATGCCAAGGGAAATAATTGCTCCCAAAGTCACATTTTTTGTTCTAATGTCATAATTACTTTATTATACATGTTCAAAGAAATGATTTGGCATCATATTCCTAGCAAAGAAGCACTTAATTGGATAAATGATTTGGATGGTGACTTCAAAGAAAAAAATCTCTGACATACCTGGAGTAGTTATAACCAATGCTTGCTAATGAAATCATCATCTCTATAATAAGAAGAATTATTTTATGAATGAAGACTTTGAATCTTGATTGGAAGGAAGTGGAAAGAGCCTTTATTTTTATGAGAAGTGGGACTCATGGTTTGCTAGTCATGGAGTCAGATTAAAATATATCCTGATGTCAGTTGAATGGAGTTACATGGAAAAATGAGATTTATGTGTAAAAAATATCCCTGGTCTCTGAATGTATTATGAAAGCAGTGTCAGGAAAGTGAAATGTATGTTTTTGGTAGCTAAGAAACAACTTGGAATCTGTGCAGGATGATTCTTGGAGTCAGTCCAGAGGAAAACTGAACTCCTTATCTAGCTCCCAATGCCATAATTTGGTTCCTTTAAAAGGTGGGTCAGATTGTGAAACAGAGAAGTATTAGGTAAGAGCCAATTTTCAATAGGGCAAAAGCCAAGTGGTCATATATCCAAGCTGTTAGCCTGTGGGTATTATATTTCTCCTTAGCAAAGAACATTTTATCAATAAGTGAACTGAGACAGGGTGATAGTTATCCTGGAACAGACCAGAGGGTACCTTACATCCAAGGCCTGCCAGTGACAGATGCTTCAGATGAAGCTTTTTAAACCTCATAATATACCTGTCAGTGATATATCAAGAAATAAAACACTTCTTCCTACCCCTTAGCCAACATTCATATCCGGAGCATGGGTATCATTAGCCTTCTCACCATTAGCTATCTGAGTGGTAATAGAGGTGGGGTATTTTTGAGGTGGTATGGTATGGTGGAAAGAGTGCTACATTTGGTGTTAGAAGATCTCAATTCACTTCCCAGCTCTAGCACGTACAACCTGCATAATCTGGGACAAGCCATTAACTTCTCTAGGCCTCAGTTTCCTCATCTATAAAATGTGGGAGTTAGATTAGATGTCTGCCCAGATCCCGTCCAGTTCTAGATCTAACTTTCTATAATGCCTTTGATCCAGAGAGAAAGAGACAGAGACAGACAGAGACAGAAAGGCAGGGAGAGTAAGAAAGAGAAGGAGAGAGAGAGGGAGAGGAAAAGAGGGAAAGAGAGAGAGAGAGAAAGAGAGAAAGGCAGAGAGAGAGAGAATTTTAAAAAGCATGTATTAAGTATTTCCTATGTAAAAGATAGTGCTAATTACTAGGGATAAAAATAAAGACAATCCCTGCTCTCAGACTGCTCACATTCCAATAATGAGGAGAGAGGGATCGTAGGTTTAAAAATGGATATTAAAGACCACTGAATCTAACCATTTCACTTTACATCTGAGGAAACCAAAGCCCAGAGAAGCTAAATGATTGGTCCAAGGTCACAGAGCTAGCAAGTAACTGAATTAAGATTTTCAAACCAGTTCTTCTGCCATCTTTTATCTTGTAACCTAAGAAGGCATCTAAGATGTCTTTAAGTGGAGCCTGGAGGACCACTTGGCCTGGGATGTGGTAGAGAGAATTATTAATAACAAGAACTGATGTTTATAAAGAGCCTTAAGGTTTGCAAAAACATTTTACTTAGCTTATCTCATCTGATCTTCCCCAACCCTGTGCTATTATTGTCCTGAATTACCAGATAAGGAGCTTGAGGGGAAAGGAGAACAGTTGAATATATCTTTATTAAGCAACTACTGTGTGATTTACAAATATTGTATCATTTGAACCTCACATCAACCCAGGGAGGTAGGTGCTATTATTATGTCCCTTTTACCACTGAGGAAACTGAGGCCGGTAGAGATTGTGATTTGTCCAGGATCACATGGCTAATAGATGTCTGAGAATGGGTTTGAACCTAGGTTGTTCTGACTCCAGGTCCAGTGCTCTATCCACTGTGTCACCCAGCTCTCTTTTCAGAGATAAGTTTTTAAGTAGATGGCCTCTGACTTATATACCATTTCTGTGATTTTCTAAGGTACTTTCACATTGAATAGAACAAAGATCACTTTGACCAAATGTCGTCAGCCAAGTGTTAAATGCTAAGCTTGGAAAGAAAGAATTTCAATGAAGTTCACCAACTGGCATTGCCTTCGTGATGATCTTGACTTGTCCTCTCTCCTGTATGAAAAAAATAGAAAAAAAAAAAAGAAATTAGCTGAAAAATTAAAGGGGCTCAGTGACATGTGTTGGCATGCAAACCAAATCCTGAACAACTGCTACAGTGGATCTCCCCTGCCACATTAGCCTGACTCTCACACTCATTCTGTCATGTTAATTGAAAGGCCTTTAATTTGCACATGAGAATTTTTTGATTGACTCTATTCCATGAACCCCCTTCATTATTATGCAAATAGACTAGCACCTGGGAAAACAGCTCATTTTATTCACTTTTGAAGCAATGAATTCATTTGGTCATGAGGTAAAAGAGGGCTGGGGAATCCCTCTGGTGTTGACATACAATGTTGAAATAGCCAATGTGGGAAAAACTGATAGATTCTTGCATGTTTCTGTTCTAACCTCCAATTTTGTGTTTACTAATAATATGATTTGTGATCAAAGGGCATTCACTGGCTCTCCATCTTTCAGCCCATTAGCATTGCCTTAGCTCCAGTAGGAAATCCAGATGATGATGGAATTTTCAGTGGGTACTTCACAATTGTACCCTGGAGAGTAAGCCATCTAGGTTGACTCAAGGGACATTGTAACTTATCCTGGACAGCAGACTTCATGCTCCACCCAGTACATTTACTCTTTGCCCTTGTCTATGTTTGAAGGGCATGCTTGCTGCAATTATCACTCAAGATGTATGACTAATGGCTAATAGTCAATCTTAAGCAGTAGTTTTTGGAACCTAAAAACAATAACTGAGGTATATATTGTTGGACAAAGGATGGGTGTTTGGGCATTGAGAAATCTCAAGCAATAGACTTTTTTTGGAACTTCATTTCCATCAGTCTTCCCAAGATTTCTCCTAATCTGAGCACTGAGAATGAGGGGGTGAAAAGATCTGTTTCATATAGAATTGTCCTGTTCACAGATCCATTACTATTTTGATCATTGATACAGATGATTGGTTCATTCAGGTATGGAGAGATCTTCAGTGGCTTCCCTATTACATCCTGAGTACAAATTCCTTTGTGTGGTGCTCAAAGTCCTCTACCTTATAGTAGCACCCTAGTCAGCCTTATTTCATATTGCTCCCTTTTGTGCACTCCAGGCAAATTAGTCTGTAGAATGCAACATCTGTTTTCCTACCACTGCACTTTTGTTTATGTTGTGTGCTATGCCTGGAATGTCTTTGCTTATCCCTCTTCATACCTATTGAATGGATATCCACCTTTTAAAATCCAAACTAAATGCTACCACTTCCGTGAGGTTTTTACTAATTTAGCCAGTCAGTAACATATTTTCCTCTCAATTCTCATATAGTCTTTCTCTTCATTTCCCTTCCCTTCCCTCCCCTCTAATTCAGTTTCTCTCATTTCCTTCTTCTTTCTGCCTCCTTAATGTTTTACAAACTTTTGCACAAATGAATAAATTACTGGTTTTTTGCCATTGAATAAATTCATATATATATATATATATATATATATACATATATATATATATACATATATATATATATATATATATATATATATACATATATATATATGTGTGTGTGTGTGTGTGTGTGTGTGTGTGTGTGTATATAAAGTGTATATACACAGACACACATATTCTCACCCTCTTTAGGCACACAGAAAGCATTTTCAATAGAACTCTTGTAGTAGATGGGACAACAGGGATGATATACAATTCACCCTATTGTTATTGTTGTTGTTAATAGTAATAGTTGAAGTATTCCTGATCCTGACATAAAGAAGAAATTTAATTCCCTATTTGTCTAATGTAATTTCAGTCATTGTCAAAGCTTCACCATATATCCCGTGTAGCCTAAATTCATTCATAGATGGGAGCTATAACTTAACTTTTCTTTTAGGAATTGTTGATTTTAAATTCAAAATGAAGTTAGATAGAGGCCAAAGAACTGTCTGTGTGATGTTCTATAACACCACATTATAATTCTCACTTCTGTTGTTCTCAGGAGACACTAGGCTAGTTTAACTTCTTAAAAATAAATAACTGGTAGAAAAAAAACAACAACAACCCTCAAAAACAATAAACCTTTAACACCATTGTGTCAGCCAGATTCTTGTGGCTTACTCCCAGAAAGCACATTAGTGTCTTAACTCTTTCAAACTGTTGAGGGATCACTTTTTGAACTGTAGCAACATACAGTCTGTTTTCTATAATGTTACAAAAGTGACAGTGGTGGTGGGTGGTGGTAGTTTGTTTTTATGTCTGCATGTGTACGTCTGCAAGCATGAGAGAGAGACACAAAGACAGAAAGCAGAGACACAGAGAGAGAGGACATGTATTCCACGTACTCAAATATGTCCCAACAGAAAACGAAATGTACTAGCTTGGAGGAAGAAGGAGAACTGCTGGAAAGTACAGGTGATACAAAAAAGAGACTCACTCCGGATAGTAACCTAGCAGAAAGCCTAACGAAGTAATCTGATGCCGCTCTCTCGTTTCTTTAGTTGTCTGGCGAGATGGTGCTAACAGAATTCAAAAAGGATTCAGAGTAATGGAAATCATTCCAGGATTCTGAGATGTGACTATGAGAGTTCACGGCCTGTGCTTTGACTTCTACTTGCTCTTGCAGACTGTAGCGTTGAACCTCCAGTCCCATAAGCGGAGGGCCAACATTGCATTGATGATAGGCGCTTTTCAAAGGAAGCAGCTCTAAGCCAAGATTTAACAGGCAGGATGTGAATTGTAATACTGCTTTTCCACATGAATACTTACTGTAGGCAATTCACTTAACCTTTATATTTACATTTTTATTTAGTAAGAGGATTATATAATATTTAGCTATGATAGATAGATAGATGATTTTATATAACTTTTCAATCCTTCTCTAAGTATAACTGGAAAATATTTTGAAGACACACTTAAAATTGTACCTTTGGTTGTTTGGGGGTTGTTTTTTTTTTTTTCTGTTGCTGTTGTTTTGTTTTATTTTACATTTGGACTTCTTTATGAAACTAGGAAATAAAATAACATAATGTGGAACTTGTTTATAATGCATCATTTGAAGGAAAATATTTTGCCTTTCTGATATATCACCCCCTACCCCCCTAAAAAAGGCCACCCTCCTCAATGTTTAAGTATCTTTATGCCCTCCCCTTTTAAATCTATTGGCCTTATAAGGCTAGTGGGTATAATCTGCTGATCAGTGAATTTTGCCTATAGAGTAATGAAAACTTCAAAAAGAAAGTCAGTCATTTGAGAAGGGAAAAAGTTTAATCATCAGAAGCGCTAATTATTTCTAAATATTGACATGGCATATAAAGACTGAGTAACTGAAATAGAAAGTGAGACCTTTTTAGTTATTTATTTTACTGGATTTTCTCCATTCAGAGTTCCTGTAAATTGGTTTTGCATTGGATTATAATAATAACTCCCAGCACAACAGCTAATGTTTATATTCTATTTATATAGAGCTTTAAGGTTTTTAAATGCTTTCCAAATATTATGTCATTTTATCCTCACAACAATCCCAAGATGGGTGCTATTGTTATCTGGACTTTATAAATAGAGAAACTAAGGCAAATAGAAGTAAAGTGACTTGCCTAGGGTCACACAGCTAGTAAGTGTTTGAGTCTGAGTTTAAACTCAGTCTTCCTGATTCCAAGTCCACTGAACCTCCAGGCTTCCTCACTCACTGGAGACTTAACTCCCTAGTGATCAGCTACTCTGTGATACATAAGACCTTTGCAACTCTGTAAGCAATTATACTATATCCTCTTTACCATTTCCAGATTTTACCTCTTTGTTTCCTAAGAATTCTGTAACCATAGGGCATTTCCTTTTTGGTGTGTGTGTATGCTATCATTTGGAATACTATGAATTACAAAATGGTAGCAACTAGCACTTTAGGAAAAATATAAAAAGGAATCACAGTAGTGATTCCTCTGTCTGGCCTTAGACAAGAAGACTTTTATTCAAGTGCCTCTGACACAATGCCTGTGTAACCATGGGCAAGTCAGTTGAAGTCTCAGTACACTCTGCTAATTAATTCTCCAATATTATAAATTATAGATGAGGTGTTGTAATTCTGGAAGGAATTTTTAGACTGGAATTTTCTTATACTGATTATATCATGGGCAAGACCAAATTAAAAAGAAAAGCCAGGCATATCACAGAAGTTCATGTGCCAAACACATCTATCCATCTATCTATGCTCCGTCACAAAATGTTTTATTCACTCATAGGGCAAGATAGGCCTACCCAGTACTTCAGTTAACAGTATTAGAGTGAACAAGGTAATTTCTACCCTTCACATGCCTCAATTTATTCACCATAAACAAATTGAACTTAAAATATCATTGTGACTTCCCTTATCTTTTTCCTTAGGAAAACTGAGTTTCATGTCCAATCAAAGAAAAATGAGTAATTATTCTAAGTAGAAAATAAAAATACCCTACCCCCAAAGTACAAATCCTATAGGCTACATGTAGGTATGTATTTGTTACAAAATGCAGCTTCTTTTTGGAACTAAGATGAAAGCTTGACTTCATTTGTTTCCAGATATTTCTGGCATACTCTGTATTCTGTTCCATCCCATTCACACACTACCTTGTAATACTTACTTCCCATGGCCCATAACTCACTTATGTGGTTACCCCCTAGAACTCTAAACTCTTCTGCCCTCAAGGTCCTGAACTCTGAAATTCTTCTTTCTGACTATTATATTTCCATACTACTCCATTCCTACTCTTCCAATGCCTGTTCTTTACCCTTACAATGACTCTTGGTACCTCAATTCTACATTGTCTTTCTCCTTCCTCGTCTCTGCCTGCTGTCTTCCCTGACATCATTCAGGTCCCAGTTAAAATCCCACCTTCAAGAATACTTTCCCCTTTAATGCTAGCATGTTCATTCCAGTAATACCTACATATTGACACTATTGTCAGCCATTTCAGTAATGTCCTTTTTCAGCTCTGGAAGTTCTCCTAGCCCGGAAATGAAAGCCAACTCAGATAGCCATGATTCTAAATTCTTACGATAAAAGGAACTTTCTCTCTTCAAGTATATTTAAAATATACTTTAAGACTTTTCCTGTTTGTGAAGATTGGCTGTTTTGTCTTGGGCTTTCATTGGACAGTGTGTGTGTGTGTGTGTGTGTGTGTGTGTGTGTGTGTGTATGTACACATACATACACACGGTGTATAGAAAGATAATCCCATGTTTTCAAATCATAAAGAATTCAGTTCAGGAGCAAGCTCCATCCCATACATACAAAGTATGTGACATTCATAAGACATTTATGCTGCATATGATACATAAGACATTTCCTTTTGCTTGGTTAGTAAGATCACAAGGGGTCGAATTGCCCCCATAGTTAGGTAAGGAGACAACACAAAATTGTAGTGGAAATTCCCTTCTCTGAAATGGGTAAGGTAATCACCTGCCAGAACAATGAGAGAATGCCAAGGATAGCCACTCATCAAAAATTGTATCAAGATATCGAGAGGATTTATTGAAGTAGTTAGCAGACGTGTATTTGAAAGAGAGGCAAGTTACATAACCACTTTTCATCTCAGTGCATCTATCTATAAAATGGCATAACACCTCCTTGCAGCAGCTTCCCAATAGGTTATTGTGAGGACCAAATGAGATCGTGCATGTAAATCATAGAAAAAACTTTAAAGCAGTACAGTCAGTTGTCATTATTAGTTGAGTCCCAGTCCAATCCTACACAGGATTTAGAGCTATAAAATTATCCAATTCAACATCTTTATTTTTTCACATCAGGAAATTGAGGCCCAGAAAGCATAAGCAGCTGAAGTGCCCACATCGTGGCACAGAGGCACCTCTGAAATCTTGAAGGTTATATCAGCCACACAAGTTCTTATTCATCTTACTAAGCTAGAAACACATGACTTCAGTGAAAAAAGGAAGGAAGGAAGGAGGAAGGGAGGGAAGGAAATCTTTTCTTCCCCATGTATCAGGGAACGCAGACAGAGGCATCTCTTTATACTCCAGCGGTGCCGTTTTAATTTATGAACTCAGAGGGCACTGATTGCAAACTGAAAACATGGATGTGCTTGTTCCATCTGATTCAAGCCATGTCAGAGTTGGAAAGTAATTATGATAGTGGAGCTGATAGGCAGGCAATTACATTTTTGTTCTCTCTCTATTTCTTTCTGTCTCTCTTTTCCTCCTTCCCCCCTCCCCCAAATGTTCTTCTTGTCAGAAGGCAGTATGAGCACAAGTTAAGAACATAATCTTGGGCAGAGTTTGGTGCAGAGATTATTAAAGTGCTGTCCTTGGTAGTCAGCATGTGTCTCTGCTTAGTCCCATTGTTTCTTAACCTAATTTCTCCTAGTTTGCCTGGTAGCTCTATGACCCAACTAGATTAAGGAATCAGGGAAGCCAGTGGCAAATAGCAAACTTGCTCATGTTTCACATGCATCTAGAGAATACAAAATTGAAGGTGTTCATTCATGCAGAACAAGACAGTCACTGTTACAGACTTGAACTGGAGTTGAGTTCCCTGTGACCGCAGATACAAAGTAAAAGTACCTTTGAGAATAGAGGGTTTTTCAGAATACTAATGCAAAAGGGAGTCTAGGGCAACAAGGCAGAAAAAGTGAGTGAAAGGGGATGGGAAATTTGGTCAAGGTGGATATGCAGATGGGAATCAGGCAGAAACAGGGAATGGAGGATAATTTCTTAATCGCGTGAATCAGTGAATTAGCTCAGGACAGTGAACCGTGTGGAAGGATTATTATCATCTTTATCACCAATAACAGCTCTAATTTGTATAGTGCTTTGAAACTCTCAAAGTGCTTTTATATATATTTTATTATTTGATTCTCACTGTTGTTAAGTAGGTAGTGCAATTGTCATCCTCTCCATTTTATAGAGAAGCAAAGCAAGTCTAAGAGAAAATAATTGGCTTGCCCAAAGTTATACATCAAATATATGGTACAAACAGTACTCAAATCTAAATCTCCTGACTACAAATCCAGCACACTTTTCACTATACTATACCAGTGCTTCCCTTTTTGTCTCATTGTTGTTGTTTTACCTATGGAAAAACTGATTTTAGAAATCTAAAATAATCTAGGAAGCTGAAAGCAAAGCATGACCTCCTTTGGTATTTCGAATTAGAATCTTCTTCCTTGGCCTGTTGTTCTTTCTTTGGCTGAAAGTTAATGTATGTACCTGTATACTAGAGCTATCCACCATCTTACATCTAAGCAGAATACATTCTTTGCCCAATGGCCAGTGAATTCAGTAATTCTGCAAAGAGTATAGTTGGCCTTGGTAAAAAGCACTAGACTACCTGAATTTCTTGCAAGAAGGTTTTACTGATGCAGTGGTGTATTTAAGTATCCCTGGGTTTCAGTTGCCCCATTGAAATAACCTTTGTTCAGGCACTGATGATATCTCTTTAACAAAGTAAATTCCCTTTAAAGAATATATAGTTCTTTTGTCCCACTGCTAAAGATTCTGCTCTGGCATTGTAGTAATCTACTTAACACTGTGTGAATTTCTCTTGACAAAGCCAATTCTGAGCTGTGAACTTGATTCAGACATTTGTTGCCCTTTTAACACTACATTGATCATGACTGATGACTCACAACTAGTTTATATACCTTAGCTACACTTTTAGGGCTTGCCTTTGAAAGGAGTTTGGCATTTGGACTCAGAAAAAATCAGAGCTGGGCAACAGAACAGAGAGGAGCCGGTTAGAGAAACATGTACTAAGCTTTCTGGAGAAAAATCTCTGTAACCACAGTGCCTCTCCAGGGAATGTTTGCACTGGGGAGTCATGTGACATCATAGGAGAGAAAGAACCACAGGTCATCAGGAATGGCAGCAGATGAAACCAACAGATTATCAGTAAAGAGGTTCTTGACTAGTTTGATTGTTGTAGGGATGTAAGTCAGAAGCTGTAGAATGGCTAGTAGAAGAATGGGCTAGTTCTGACACAAAGAAGTTCTTAGACTGAGTGGGAGTAGGAATCTAAAAACAGAAAGGGGTTGGATCTCACTTTTTATTGGTACGGTGAGTCATATGGACTGTGTAGATGTGAGTAAAGAGATCCTAGAATAATAGGATCATATATTTCAAGTTGGAAGGTACCTTAAAAGTCATTGAGTCTAACCTCTTCATTTTCCAGATGAGATCAACTTTTTATCAATCCCAAGTGTTTTCCCCTTTTGAAGGAGCCCAGCTCAGAGTAGTACATTAACTCTGTGGGACTATATAGATTCCTTAGGAAGTGATGCTCAGTTGACTAATGATTTTCTAGCAATCTGAGTCCTTTTCTCTTGTGAGATAAATGTGTGTGTGTGTGTGTGTGTGTGTGTGTGTGTGTGTGTGTGTGTAGAACAGCAACAGAATAAAAAAAAAACTCCTTCGACTTGGATTCATCCTGTATTCAACATCTCTCATCCTCCATTTACACTCATTTCCTAAGTGAAAGTGATCATTGTTCCCTAAAAATGCCCCACAATTTCCAATTTCAGCTCCTTTGAAGATACTAGTCTTTCCACCTGGAATATCAAAATATAACACGATCTAGTGAAATAAGAATGATACATGATCTTGGGTTTGAATGCTTGCTCTGCTGTTTCTTATTAATGTTACCTTAAGCAAGCCATCCAGCATTCCTGGTCTTGGTTCACTCTGACGTTTGTACAATGAGAGAGCTAGACTTCAAAATATGTGACGCCTTCTTGCTCTAAATCATACAATCCTATGATTATATCTACCGAAACCCTGCACATTTTTCAAAGTCCATTAAAATGCTTCTTCATTAAGCATTTTTGGAACAGACCAAATGTGCTTTCTTCCTTCTATAAATCAACACATTTTTTTACTCTTCTTTTGACACATTGCACTAAATTTCATCCTTCTTACAAGATAGAAGTACAGAGACCATATCTTTCACCGTTATATCAGCCAGTACAGTGCCAATTATTAAGATTATGATGATGATGACTATTGTATTATATAGTACTATTGTTAAGGTTTCACAAACAAAATTATAAATATTATCCCATTTTATCATCACAGTAGCACTTAGAGGTGGGTGCTATTGTTATCCCCACTTAAGATTGAGAAAATAGGGCAAATTGAGATTAGATGACATGCCTAGTTCATATAGCTACTAAATGTCTGAGGATGGATTTGAACTCATATCTTCCTGAAATAGGTGTGTATATTTTAAATTATTGAATTGGATAGTTGAGGATCATGAGGTACTTAAGGATCATCTTTCTGAATATTTCTGTATTTGTAATCCTACAGATGTAGAAGGTATGGGAGACTGGTATGGATGGGTAAAGGCACTGGTTTTAAAGTCCATAGACCTGGGTTGAAATCACAGCTCTTCCACTTACAGCTTGCATGACCTTGGGAAATAAACTCTCTGGGCCTCAGTTTCCCGCATTTGTAAAATGTAGGGGTGGAGTAAATTATCTCTAAGGTCTATCGTCCAGCTCTAAGTTTATAATCCTCTGATTTAAGAATATATTATAAAAGTTATTTATTTTAATAAAGTCATCCTTCCTTCTCTCCTTCCCTCTTTATCTCCCTTCTTATCTTTTCTCCCCTTCCTAACTTCCTTCCTTCTCCTTCTACAATTTTCTTTTTTATCTTTATGACCAAGTGCAGTTTTGAAAGGTTCTAATTTAGCTAGGTTGTGTTGAATATAAAGAATGGTATTTTGAATATGAACAGTCCACCTTCAAAATGGTAAGTGACCTCCTTTTTGGGTTAATCTGCAAATGTTAGACACTAAGCCTTCATTTTTTCTGTGACTTAATATCCAGCTTTTTTTGTGAATTTGCCCCAATAGCTAACCAGACTATGAACTATGCCTCCCTGAATTCCATTCAAGTGGTTGGCACGTTGCTGAGGAAGCAAGATTTATTAGGGGACAGGGAGAGATGAGAGTGCTCAGTGGCCAGGGCAGGAAATGCGGCCAGATGAATAGTAATTTATGTAATGTACTTGAGAGGTGGCAGGGAGCCAGTGAAGAGAACTTAATGAGCTGACATCTGTCAGCAACTTTGCAGTGTCTGGTTTTAGGATTCACTTCCCTCATTCACATGTTTCATGGAAGCTAGAGAAGAGACTCAATATAGAATACTCTATCTTCTTGTCTGAGTCAGCTCAGAATTGAAGTTCCTTGCATGGCAATCTTTTAAGAATTCTCTTGGAAATATTGGAAAGAGGTATATCATCACTCGGTCCAGTTCTTATTTTATTTATTTATTTTTTGTTCCCTAGGGCAAGAACTTGGTGAATCTCAACACCAAGGAGGTGTACATGAGTTATTTAGTTACAGCTCAAGAATCAGGCCTATGCCACTACTAAGGAAGAAACTTACGTACAAATAAAAACTATTTTAACAAATCTGGTTGATTCTACTTGAAACCACTTAATAGGACTTGGAGAGAATGAAGAAGTATTTTTTATCATCCCTGAGGCTGGTAGTTAATTTAATTGTTTAGGTCATTGGCTTCAAACTAAGGGAAAGTTTTTCTCATGCTCTCTGCAGCATTCCCTAGTCCAGGTTTAAATACCTGGATTTTTTTTTCATTTTGTTTTCTTCAGCTGGGCCCTCGCTACTGCTTGGCAATGCTTCTACTCATTCTTATTTTTTCCTTACGTCAGCTATTCCAAAACTGTTCCATCTTGCTTCAGCCCCCAATTGCATCTTTTTTCTCACAAATTTCACAATGATTTAGCCTCCTACATCATTGTTGAATTTAATTTAATCCATGTCTAAACTGCTTAAGAGAGCTGTGTAAAACTGATGCTTCCACTTCCTTTCATTTCCTAGGTACCTTTATTGAGTACCTTTTCTAAGAAGGAAGCCTGTCAATCTCTTTTCTAGGTGTTTCGGATATTAGATATGAGCCATGTTTTAGTTTGTTCATGAAACTGAGGCCATAACTAGCCAAAGAGCCTTAGAGAAATCTAGTACCCTTAATCTTTGAGGTCAGGCCACCTACAAGGATGAATCAATGCTTCCTATGAATTGAGACCCCTAGAGGAGATCCTCTGGGCCACAGGTAATGCAGGTTCTATTATCCCATTTAAAGAATCCAGATTGGGATTGAATCTTTGATTTCATTGGTATAGAGAGCTCTTTGTGAGAAAATATACAAATTCAGTCAGTAACTTCTTTACTCTTTATAGGGTTTGAGAGTTACCAAGAGCCCTGAGAATTTACAGGACTTTCCCAGGGCCACAAAGGCAGTGCGGGTCAGAGAAACTGAAATTTAGACTTGAGTCTTCCTGGCTCAGGGGTCAGCTCTCTATTTATTATATCATATTGCCTCTTATCTATTTAAAACCACATATAATTGTCATGAGTATGGCTCCATTCACAATTTTAAAAGTTTGCAAAATTCTCTGAAAGCCTAATAACTGATAACTGTAGCTACATTTCTGTGTTTTTTCCCCTGCTCTGGGTGAAAGAAATAAGCCACGTAGAAATATAGTTGTGAAAGATAAACAGAAAATAGTGGCTTTGATTTTTCTAATAATAAATGGTACATGTTGCTTCTTTGCACTTACAAGTATGTCTGTGGAAGATCTGAATTCAAATCCCACCTTAGATACTTTCTATCTATGTACGGTCAAGTTAATTAAACTTTCTCAGCCTCAGTTTTCTCATCTGTAAAGTGATGATCATAAGATCACCTATCTCCTAAAGTTGTTGTGAGGATCAAATGAGATAGCAAAAATAGTATTTTGCAAATCTTAAAGCACATATTAATGCTAGCTATTACTACTACTTCTATTTTGACATTTCTAGAAATTTTGTTTCGTTTCTTGTATTTTTTTAAAGAAATGGCTTCATTTTGTTTTCATTTTGCCACCTGGTTCTCATATATCTATATTTTTCTTTGTGATTTCTTGAAATATAGTACCTATGTTTTTAGTTTGATGATGTCTTTTTTGCATTCCAATGATTCCTACATGACATCTCTTCAAACCATTTTCTAAGTCAGTTGTTTTCAATATTCAATAACTTATATTTTCTTCTATTTAAAAAATCTTTTGACTTCATTTTAATATTTCTTGTTGCTTTATGGAACTGTTGAGTTCACTTTGCTCAATTCTGTTTTTCAGGGACTTTACTAATGGATAAGGATTTCCACCTTCTACTCTAAGCTATATATTTGTCCTCTACCATTTTTCCTCCAGAAATCTTACTTTATTTTTTGTCTCTTGCTTCAATTCTTCCAGATTATCTTGTAGTCCTTATTGCCAAGTCTTTTTTCTCCCTCAGAGATTCTGCTTGAAGTTTTATGCAATTATTTTCTTCTTATGGGTTTGTTGTTCACTTGTTTCAGTCATGTCCATGCTTTGTGACCCCATTTGGGGTTTTCTGGGCAAAGATATTGAAGGGGTTTGCCGTTTCCTGCTCCAGCTCATTTTACAGATGAAGAAACTGAGGCAAACAGGTTTAAGTGACTTGCTCATAGTCACAGGGCTAGTAAGTGTCTGAAGACAGATTTGAACTTGTGTTCATGATTCCAGGCCTAGCACTCTGTTCACTATATATATGAATATATGTGTGTATAATTTTTAATTCCTTCAATGACATTCTTGTCTTTGTCTTTTCTTTTTTTTTTTTACAAACTCACTGACAGTCTTTTTCTCCTTCCCCTCACACTCCTATGCTGATTAAAACAAAACAAAATAAAACAAAACAAAACAAAACAAAACAAAAACACCTGGTAGCAAATATGCACAGTGAAGGAAAACAGAAAACAAATTGGCCAGTCCAAAAACATACCCCTCATTATACTTCCTAAGTTTACCATTTCTCTTTCAAAAGTTGAGAAGGCAAGTTTTATCATTGGTCCTCTGAAACAGAGCAAAGTTGCTTTTCTTTACAATGTTGGTATTATTGTGTGAATTGTTTTCCTGATTCTTCCTATTTTACTCTGTATCAATTCCTCTAAGTTGTGTCAATTTTCTCTAAAACCATCCTTTCATAATTTCTTAACATTCAATAATATTCCATTACTTTCATATACCGTAATTTGTTTACCCATTCTTTATTTGATGGGCACCTGTTCAGTATCCAGTTATCTGACATTACAAAAAGAGCTGCTATAATATTTGTTTATATGGGTCATTTTTACTTTTCCTTTGATCTTTTTGGCACATGGGTCTAGTAGTGGTATCACTGGGTCAAAGGGTATATTCATAGTTTAGTTTTCAAACATTATTCCAAACTGCACCTAGCTACCTTCTTATGTGTTTATCTCTCAGATATCACTTAACCCTTATTATTTCTTTATTGTTGAGTGTATTGTTTTGTTTTTAAAATTAACTCTACAGCCCCAATTCTTGATTTGGAACTGTGTAGCAGGATCAGAATCAACTTCTTTCCATGCTCTTAGATGAATTGGTCTGCCCTCTTTTGGCCCTACCCCTGATTTTATATGATTGGACCACTGGCTTATGCTTCACTTGGAATGCCCTCTGTTCCGTGAACTGGAAAACTTCGGGTCTATAGAGCCAAGGTTCTTAAATGGGGATCCACAAACCCCAGAGGGGTCAGTGAATATATTTCAGGGGAGTCTATGAACTTGGATTGAAAAAATTATCTCTTTATTTTAATGTAATTCATTTCCCTTGTAATCTTTTGTATTTAAAAACATTATTCTAAGAAGGAATAAATAGGCTTCACTAGACTACCCAAACAGTATATGATGCACACAAAAATATGATAATAACTCCTGTTCTAAAGCATCCTCAATCAGAGAATTGTAGATTTCCATTTCCCCTTGTCATTTCCCAGTCATTTTAGCATCTCCAGTCTAAGAGTTGACAGGTTTCAGTCTTGTTTATGTGAGCTTATTGCTGGCTTCCCTCTTAGGACCTTTCTTGCAGTGCTTATAGCCCTCCAGCAATTCTAGGCTGAATGGGTAAGGTAACTGTTGTTTCCATTTAAATTCTTTAATCATTATTTGATCTGTTGTTATTTTTTAGATCTTTTCTGGGCTATGCACAGGAGAGTTGGACTCTTCTATGAACTTACCCCATCAGATCTTACCCAGAGCTCCCTGGAAATGTATTTTAATCATGGGATTTTGGTTTCTAATATCCTATATGGGTCCCTCTGTGTTTAACATGATCCATTTAAGTAGCATTGACAATCAAAGTAGGCGTACATTCGTTGACACTTAAGGACTAGGTTGAAGCTTTTCGTACCCTTGCCTTCAACCTAACTGGTCATTAACTGGGAATAAATTCTTGGCCTACAAGGTCACTATTGTTATTAAGTTGGAAAATGTACCAATTGCATTGTTATTTTTTTGATGAGTTAAAAGTCAAGCTGCCTGTTGCCATGGAGACAGTGTTCCATGTATAGGACCAGTTATTCCCTGTCACTTGAAGACTAGATAACAACCCCTATGAAGAATGAACTTTATCTTTTTCAAACCTCCTTTTGGCTTGCAGTTACACTAGAACCTCACTGTGACACTACGAACTATAGAGAAACATATGCCAAGTGTGTCTTGGGCCCCATGTAAGGAAATTTGGATCCTCATTTATACAAATGACACCATTATAAGGTTGTATAATAACCTGATCCCCAAGGAGAACACTAGAACCTAGCTTTGGTATAACTCTTTTCCAGAATTGTCTTCTGGGTAGAGTGTAAAAACTGCCCTTTAATTGCGTTGCTCATTGCCTAGGATGTATAAACTAATAACATTATTACTATGCATTTCTTGGAAATTGCTACTCTAAGATGCCTTTTTCATCTGACAGAATTTTGCTCATCAAGACTTAAAAAACACTTTGAAATGAAGATGTGAACTCTGAATCTTAGCCCCAATTCAGGATCAGACCTTCGACCCATGTTTATGCTACTGACAATCTCACTGCTCCTTTAGTCTCTGTCAAACTTTGCTTCCACTCCCTATTCTCTTAAAGGGAGAGAATAAAACTGAAATTACAGGCTCTCTTATGGGACAATATTTCTGACAAAGTCCCATGAAAGTCATTCATTAAAGTTACATGAAAATAATAGCCTGAGAGAAAACATTATGTTCCCCATTATTAAAAGGTGCCACCTAAACCCTCCCTAAACCTTTCTTCTTTGGAAATGGGATATCTTGTGCAAAGAGATGAGAATGGTTTAATGACTTGAATAATAAAAGTTTGTACCAAATAAACTGGCATTATAAATGTCAAATGTACAACTCCTCTATCTCTTCTTAGTTTTAAGGTTTTATTGATACTCTTTTTTATATCACCATCTTCTCCCAATTATTCTATGTTTCTCCCCAATCCCACACTCTGAGCTGTCTTTTGTAACAAAAGAATACAGTTAATAAAAATAGATACATTGGACATGACTGATAATGTGTGCCTTTTTTTCACACCTATAGTCTACCACCACTCTGACTAGAGTGGGAGGGCAGCATGGTTTCCCATTAGTACCTTGAATTCGTGATTGGTCATTAGTCATAATCAGAGGTTTTTTTTTTTATTAATTTCCTTTAAATTAATTCTTGTCATTGTTAGATATAAGTTATGAGGCATATTCCCTTCTCCAGGAAGATTAAAGTGCTAGAGTTAGTTTATTTTTTTTTCTAAAGTAAGGAATGTACCTGATAAATGTTACTGCTCACTTGCATTTATGAAGCACTTAAAAGTTTTTCTTTTAAATGTTTGTATTTATATTGGTAACTTTAGTCTTTGCATCTGTTTTATTTCGAAATATATGCCTCCTCCATACCCTATTCTTCTCTGTGTATTCTTATTTATGAAAACTTAAAATTTAAAGTTATATATGATATACTTAAGCATGGATTGAACACAGCCATTGGCACCAGGGGCTCTATTCCTGTTCCCTCTATTCTTTTGCAAGGGATGCTTCAAGGAATTGGGCTTTCTGCCTGTTTTCTTCTCTCTTTACTTGCTCCTCATCAAAAAAGTAGAAATGATAGTTTTATTCTTTTATCTGATAGATACTGTAAGCTGGTGACTTGTCGTGAAATCTCTTTTGAAATCACCATCTTTGCCTCTATCCTCATTTCCCCTTAGCACCACCACCCAACCTTTCTAACCTGTCAAAACCAAAGTGTGGAACTTACCAATATATGCTGGCTACCTTGAAAGGGAAATTATACTTAAAACAGGACTGCAAATGATATATCACATTAGCATGAAGCCACGCCAAGAGCATTTGATCTTTAATCAGAAAAAAAACCACCACCACTCTTTTTGCTGCTTATATTGAGGTTTTTGCTATTGTTGTTATACTCCTTTGGGTTTTTTTTTAATTTTTTTTTAAATACAGGTAAAGCTCAGATGAGCTCAGCATGTTCCAGATGGCGTTTAAAGCTGCCTGAGTTTCTTTTATATAATTCTCTCTTAGTAAAGTGCATTCCAGCTGAGAACCCAATGACTGTTAAAACCAAGTTTATGCCTTTTATACGAGTTTTTTTCTTTTTGGTTATCTCTCTGTCTCTCTCTGTCTCTCTGTCTCTCTCTCTCTCTGTCTCTCTGTCTCTCTCTCTCTGTCTGTCTCTCTCTCTCTCTGTCTCTCTCTCTGTCTCTCTCTGTCTCTCCCCTCTGTCTCTCTCTCTCTGTCTCTCTCTGTCTCTCTCTCCCCTCTGTCTCTGTCTCTCTCTCTCTGTCTGTCTCTCTCTCTCTCTCTGTCTCTCTCTCTCCCTTTCCCTCCCTCCCTCTCTTTTCCTTTCATATGCACACAAATACATACAAAAATACATGTGACTAGCTGAAATTTCATCTGCTTAATCAGATCCAAATAACAAGAAAGTAATTGTGTAGGGCTTTATGAACTGCCTCTGGGGCCAAGTATTTTATTTAGATGGATACAGTGGATCTCTGCAGGGTAGATTGCTTTAATATTAAGACATATAGTCGTTTATTATTTTTTTCTTTTTTTATCCACTGGTACGAATTATTCTCAAGCTTTCACCTATAGGCTAGTACTCAATAATGCTATGCAAAAAAAAAAAAAAGAATTTATCAGTGATATAAGAATGCATGTGTTTGTTCAGGCTACAATTTTTCTGGCATGACCAATAGTGGAATTTTGCTAAGTAAGACTTTTAATGTACGATCCGGGCATCCATTTTTGGAATAGAAATGAAATATGCTTTTATTTGTGTGCGTATTTATATATGCTTTTATTTATATCTTCTGCCAGTAGTACTTAAGAAATCATAAAATTTTAGAAATGGGAAGTACTCATACAAACCCATCATGAAACATATGAAGAAACTGAAACTGAGATTCAGAAAGATTAGAGTGACGAGACTGAAGCTAATACTGGTGATTAGCAAAACATAAGACTGGGTTTTTACTTTAGGTGGTTTATCCAGTAGTTAGGATGAGTCTGTATTGAGTTGTGTATACTTTTTTCTATGACACCACCCTTAGCCTGCTTCTTTGACATGTACCCTAATGCTCCAGACAAATTAGGATACCTATTGTTTCCTACCAAGTACTTGTTTTTTCTAGTCATTCTGGCTATTTGTAATGCCCTCCTCTCCTGTTTCCATCATCAGTCTTCTAAGGAAAAAATCAATATGATTCTTCTTCCATGAGGCCCTTCCTGATTGCCCAAACTAAAAGAAATTTCTTCCTCCCCTGGACTTATGTAACTCTTTGATTTTACCTCTCTTGTCATATTCATTATATTTTTCTTGGTATTATTTTGTATGCTTGAAACTGTTCTTTGTGTATTTTGTTTTTACATGACCTACATTTCCTAAAATATCTCCTCCTCCCAGAGTAACCCCTTATAACAAAGAATAAAAAGAAGGGGGGAACAATCAGTTCAGCAAAACTGATCTACACATTCATCAAATCTGGCATCATGTATAGTTTTCTATATTCATATTCCTCTCCAAAGAAGAATTAGTTGAATTCTTATATTCCTTCTTTGATGCTAAACTTAGGGATTATAATGTCACAGAATTCAGTTTATTATTTTGTTGTTCTCATTTACATTGCCATAGTGATCATCTATATTGTTTTCTTGGTTCTGCTTCCTTTCACTTTGCATGATTTCATATAAGTCTTCCCATGTTCCTCTTTCCATCACATTTATCATATCTTTAAGCACACAGGTATTCCTTCATTCATTTACCACAATTTGTTTAACCATTCCTCAATGGATGGACAAATATATTTTATTTCTGGTTCTTTACCACTAGAAAAAGTGGTACTATGGATATTTTGGTATATGTGGAGTCTTTTTTTTAAAAATCATTGAACTCCTTGGGGTAGATGCCTAACAGTATGGTCTGTTAGGCAAAGGGTATAGAGATTCTATGTGAGTTTTATTTTCATGCTAGACTGTAAGCTCCTTTAAGGGATTGTGTTTTATTTATATTTGTATTTCTAACAAAGGCTAACACAATTCACTTAAACAAATTTTTATACAGTGCCTTATGCTTAAGAAATGAAGCTGCTAAGTGGTAAAGTGGATAGAGTGCTGGACCTAGACTCAGGAAGACTCACCTTCCTGAGTTCAAATCTGGCCTCACACTCACTTGCTGTGACATGCTTTGTCGCAGTTTCCTCATCTCTAAAATGAACTGGGGAAGGAAATTTGCCAAGAAAACCAGAAATGGGGTCATGAGGAGTTGGACACAACCAGGAAGCGACTGAACAACAACAACAACAACAACAACAACACTTAAGAAACATTTGCTCATCGAATGTAGAAATGAAGAGGTACCTCTCTGGTTTGAAGGGTTTTAGGATTATAATCAGTGACCACTGATGATGATCAGTTCACGTGATCAGTGAACGAGATGTTTTCCTGTTTAAAGAAACAAATTCCAGTGGAAATTAGGCCCATGACCTAAGTACTAACCAATCTAAACTTTTGTTTTCTAGTCAACAAATCCTGAGAAGAAAGCATGTCTCTCTAATTCTTTTATCTTCTCTTCAAAATAATTAGACCTGGAACTCTCTTTTTGGAGACCTTATTTTTAGAATCTTTTTTTTTGAGACTCTCTTTTAAAGAATCAGTTTCAGGTTTTGCTTCTGTCAATACAACTGAGAAAATCCTAGGAACATGGATAGGTGTTTTCAACATCACCAGTTTTGTCCCAATTTGGTTACTACTAAAATGAAAAAAAAAACCTCACCTGGCCACATATATTCTCCATGTACAGGTAAATGCAGAATTAGAGCCATGTGGACCTACACATGACAGACCATTAGGAGTCTATTTAATTTATTATGTGTACATGTCTTTAGTGACTCTCTGAGTGCGATAATCCATATTCACTAACTATAATAAAGAAATTAAGAATCCAGCTTCATGCCTTTGTACGTATTCAGCCTATAAAGGTATTTAAAAACCAGTGTATATTTATTCTGCATTTAAAGGTGCTGAGAGATTTGCCTTGTGTGTTAATGTGTGCTCTGTGAATAACACCATTTAAATGCTATCCCTGTGTATGCATTAATGTGTGCATAGGAGGGAAGAAGACTAGAGGATGATAAACTGTGTTAACAGCACATTGTTCAACCAAGATTTAGCTCAGGAAAGAGCAGTCTAGTGCATTAATGTGAATATTCAGAGATAGATGTTTATCTTAATGGACTCAGAGGTACTTATAAACACCATAATTGCTGGAGTCATTTTAAAGGGCATTTATTCAGAGCTATTGCACTTACTATTACTCTTTCTTCATATTAAAAAAAATCCACTTAAGGGTTTAAGTGAAATAGTTCTATCATGGCCAAGTAACTATGGGTCCCTCTTGGCCCCTGGACAACTAAATGCTAAGACAATTTTGAATCTTAGTTTGCCACAAAAAAGAAAAGGACTTCTCTCTTTTCTAAGATATTTTGCAAATGGCTAGTCCATTTGATATAGTACTATTTAAAGTTATCCGCATTGTATAACTCAACAGATGACATGAATCACTTATAATAGACAGCCCCACAAATCAGTCATTGGCTCCTTCTCTGTTGCTTCTGTTTAACAAATATCAAATCATTAAACAAGTATTTATTAAGGAACTAGTGACACAGAAACAAAAACGAAATGGTCTCTGTCCTTGAGTAACTCACATTTTGTTGAGGGAAACAGCATGCGAACATATGTGTATATGTATGCGTTTATGTATATAGCATACATACATATGCTACATATGAGTTATATGTATGTATATGTATATGTATATGTATATGTATATGTATATGTATATGTATATGTATATGTATATGTATATGTATACATATGAGTTATATATATTGATATGCATGTAGGTGTAAAGTATTTATAAGATAAACGTAAAGTGATATTTGGTAATGGAACACTAACACCTAGTGGACACTAGGCACCTAGGTGGCATAGTGGATAGAACACTGGGCCTCGGAATCAGGAAGAGCTGAGTTCAAAACCAGCCTCAGATACTTATTAGTTATGTGACCCTGGGTAAGTAATTTACTGTCTTCCTGCCTCATTTTCCTGAACTGGAAAATAGGAAATAGCACCTTCCTCACAAGGTTGTTGTGAGCATCAAATAAGATAAAGTGTGTAAATTGCTCCACAACGTACCTGGCATGTGGTAAATGCTTGTAGCCATCCCTAACAAATAGGTGGAGTCAGAGGGCCAAGAAAGGTCTTGAGTAGGAGATAGAATTTGTGTTGAACTTTGAGGGGAAACTACAAGTCTGAAGATTTAGAAGTAAGGAGGGAATTCATTATAGCCATTTAGGAAAGCCCATGCAAAGGCATGGTTATGGAAGAGGGAATACCATGTAGGAGAGACAGCAAATTGACAACCCCAGTGGAAACATAGAGCATAGAAACAAAATTGTATATAACGAGCCTGGAAAGGTATAAGCCAGATCTAGATTATGAGGTGTTTTAAATGCATAACAGTGGATTTTATATTTTATTCTGTAGCAACTAGAACTACTTGAGGAGGGGATTTACATAGTCTGACCACTGCCTTAAGAATATTCATTTGACAGTTGTGTGGAGGATGGATGGGAGAGAGAAGAGGCTTTAATCAGGGGGACTAATTAGGAGGTTTCTTCAATAATCCACGTAAGAAGTTAGGAGAGTAGTTTGTGTTGTAACTGGAGAGAAGAGTACAGACAGGAGAGATGTACAAGACACCGCATCGGTAAGAATTGGTAATTGATTGATTGTTGATAAGGAGTAAAGTGTCAAGAACGCCACTGAGGTTGCAAGCCTGGAAGATGGCAAGGATTGTGATGCTTTGCTCAGAAAAAAAAACAGTTGGGAAGTTAGGAAATTCTGGCTGACAGATAATGTGTCTTGTTTCACCAGGTTGGATTTTGGAACTCCTAAGGAAATCCAGCTGGAAATTTCTAATAATCATAAAAAATGATGGACAAAATTAAAATCAAGTGGGAACAGTACTAGGCACCAACCTTTCTTGTTGTTCTTTATGCTACTAGAGTCATCCCAAAGATGATTTCAGTGAGTCTCTGGAAGATGAAGCCATCACCTCATCACTTTTATTCAGTTACAAAAATCAGTCATTTTTATATTGCTGTGCAGTAGTCCAGAGAGCACTGATAATAAAAGAATAGCAGTATGCTGACTTCTCATGTTATTTCTTTGTGAACCACTCAAAAAAATGAGAATAATAAGATACAAGTGATGGTGATGATGATGATGATGATAGCAAAATAACAAATCACATTTATATAGGACTTTAAGTATGACAGAGTTCAAATTTCATAATATCTCATCTCATTAATACTGAGTGGTTGGTGATGAGGATCTAGATCTTAGATTAGAGATTATGGAAGGAGATAAATAGATATAGATTTATTGTATATTCATATATACACACATATATGTCTGGAAATATCTTGCACAGACATGATAATTGAACCATTGTGGACTGGTGAAATCACTGATACAGGAAAAAATTGGGATAAGGAGAGGGAAGGAGGGAGATAGAGAAGGAGAAGATAAGAGGACCCAGGACAAAATATCAGTGTTGGGTTCATAGATTTGGATTTAGAACAGAATTTAAAAGGTATCTAATCCTACTGCATTTTACATATGAGAAAACTGAGGCTTAGATAGCTTAAGTGCTATTTCCAAGATCATATTGGGAATAGAGTGACAGAGCTCGGATTTGATATCAGGTCCCCCAACTCCAAGTCTTCTGCTTTTCTAATAAATAAATGGAAAGATTTTAAGTGCTTACTCTGCACCAAGAATTGTTCTAAGTGTTGGGGATACAAATAGATAAAGAGAGATAGGCCCTGCTATCAGAATTTCACACTCTAATCAGGACATAGAGCAGCCATAGGAGTATCCATCTGCAGTATACATGGAAAGACCCTGAATTCCTAAGAATAAAGCAAATGGGTGGATTGTAAGGCCCAGGGATTCTTAGGGAGAAAGAAAGAAGCATAAAATAAAGGTGGAATAAGTTAGCAAACATAAACACATGGATTACAAATGAAACCAATTATAATGAAATACAGTTATCAGCTTTGTTTTTTTTTTTTTAGCTTTCATGGACCTCAGGTAAAGAACCCATCCCCCTAAAAGCAAGGAGAAACCTATGCTACAGCTCTCATGAACTCAATCAAACAAGCATTTATTAAGCATTTAGAATCTGCCAAGCCTTGGTCCAAGATCCAAAGACTCAAAGACAAGTGGACCAGACTGTCCTCAAAGAGCTTACAATCTATCAATTACAAAGTTCTGATGTGTGGTAACAGGGGAGGAATTCCCTTCCACTTATCCAAATTCTTCATGTTGTTTAAGGCACAGACCCACATCCTCCATGAAACCTTCCTCGTCTAATCAGACCCTTAGCGATTCCACATTCTCTAACACCTATTGTTCCATGGCAAAGACAATAGCACTAGCTGATATTCTCTTCCAGTTGGTGTGTAATTGTTTCCATGTGTAATGAGTGGACTTGGTAATTCCTTGAGGTCCAAGGTCATATCTTATACTTCATTTTCTCCATCTTGCCTAGCAGAGTTTTGTGTATGAGCTAGGGAATTTTCACTAGGTATTAGGTGGATAACAACTCAAAAGAGGAGGGTTTAATGTCCTGCCCTATCCTTCATCTCCACCCCCCCTTCCCTCTCTATATCTCTTTTAGTTTTTCTCTGACTTTTGATAAGCCCAAGCAGAATAAAGAATGTGGAATCTTCTAGAAAGGTATTAGACAGGCTTCTTCATATCATCCCCTGAAAGTAAAAGGTTACCTGCTAAAAGTAAAAGAAAGAAGTCTCTGCTGCTGCTGCTATAAAAATAGAATAGGACCTCAGTGCATTCATCACTAACGAATGCACAAAAACAGAGGCTTCTTAAATTATGAATGTGCCTTCTCTTGTTTATTGCCCAGTAATCCTGTTATATTGATTTCTGTTTATTTCCAATCACCTAGAATGAAAGACTATGTTGCTGAGAGATCTGGATCTTTAAAAGATCGTCGTTAAAGCCACTCTGCTATACTTAGTTGTTTATTTTTTGTTCAAAGTGAATCTAATCGATAAATATACAGAACAAGATACTTTTCCCTCTGCGCCTGGAAGAAGAGTGGGGAAAAACAGAAAAGCTAAATAAAGATGTCCAGATTAAAAAAAAAGTACCAGCAAATGACATATTGATTTCTTACAAAGAAGCAGTGTAAATTTAAAATATTCTTCTAACACAGTTTTGAAAGATGACACTGACTCAGCAAAGGAGAATCCTGTTGGTTTTTCCTCTACTAGAGCAGGGGTTCTGAATCATTCTGTGTGTCGTGGACCCTCTTGCCTATCTGATAAAACCTATGAACCTCCTCTCAGAATAAGGCTTTTAAATCCATAAAGTAAAATACATAGGATTACAAAGGTTAGTAAAAATAAGGATGTATTTTTCCCATCCAGTTTCACAGCCCTCACCCCCACCCCATTCCCAGATTAAGAATTGCTGCCCTGGAGGGTCCATTTTAAAGAACAGCTTAGTTCTTCCAGGATCCATTGGTCCTCTTAGTTCAGAGTATATAGTAGGCTGTTACTCAAGAACCAGGATTTCCCACCTATGGTTTTGAAGGCCATTTATCTACAAAGAAGTTTCAAGAGTCTCAGCTGAAAATACATGTTTATACAATAGGTAGATAGATAGATAGATAGATAGATAGATAGATAGATAGATAGATAGATAGATAGATAGATACAGATACAGATGATATAGAACTACCATGTGGTAACACTTCAAACAAAGGGAAAAGGGACAAAGCTCAAAAGGAAATAAACTGATGAGGCATTACATTTTTTAAATGACTGGCAATTCAGAGTTGAACAAGAGTTGGGACCCTCAGTGGTACAGTATTAAGAGTGTTGAATCAGTAAAATGAAAAGAGCTAGGATTGATTCTTTGCTCTACCACCTACTATGTGATCATGGACAAGTTTTCTGAGCCTCAATTTCATCATCTGTTACTTGAAGATTTGCCCTAGATGTCTCTATCTAAAGTTCCATCCTGCACATAGTTTCTTCTATCATCACGCATCTGCAGAATTTAATCAGGCAACAGGATAACTCTCCTAAAGATAAGCAGCAATGGAAAAAGGATAACTCTCCTAAAGATAAGCAGCAATGGAAAGGTTCTTGGGGTGGGGTTGAGGGGGAATGGTAACATAAAATGATAATGGTGCCATTTTATGTGAAAGTGTTCTTAGATGACTGAGACTACTATAGAGTCTCACACTTGGCTACATGGCTGAAATCTGAAGGTCTTGTCTTGATCTTGATGAAGCGGAACAGTTAGACCAAGATATTAGAACACCTGGTATTCAGTCTTGGTTCAAACACTAGCCATGTAACTTGAATGACTATCTGTGAATCTTAATCTTTTATATAAAAAATAAAGTCAGCAATAACATATCACTACCTACTGATTTTGAATTATTGTGAGGATCAGCTGAGATACTAGATATAAATGCAGTTTGAAAATTATAATGAACTATACCCACATTAGCTAGTGCAGTATGTTGGAAGAAGTGATAGATTTGGAGACAGAGAATAGGGGATTCAAATCTTAGCTCCACCTCTTATTACCTGTATGACCTTGGGGTAAGACATTTAATTGGTCTAAGCCTCAGTAAGCTCATGTGTAAATTAAAGACATTGAACTAGATGACCTGGGAGGTTTCTTTTGGCTCTTAAATTCTTATGATCCTATAATTATTACTTAGTGGTCTAGGCCCACCTACCATCCTGCCTCGGGTCATTGAAGTCATGGTGGACTCCTTGGCCTATTGGAAAGCATTTTGTTTATTTAGGAAGATATATTTAATATGTCAAATGTCCATATGGATAAAGACAACTTTAAAAGTCTTTGTGAGTTGTCAGAATAGTTTACCCGGGGTAGCCAGAAGACTAAGATGCAGAATAATTGCAGGGAATTTTTATAACTGTTTCTGAAATGAAGCTTGGAAAGCATTTTATGTATATCTCATTTGTTGCCAACACAAACTCTGTCAGGTAGGTGTTATATATACTCTTTTAAAAAATACATTATATTGCTATCTTTTGGTTGGACATCATCCATATTTCCAAATGTGCCTCCCCACTACCACCCAGAGATAATAAAGAACAAAAAAGAGAGGGGAAAGTTCAGCCAAACTAACAAACATATTGAAAAAGTCCAATATTATCTGTTTTATTCTATACTTGCAGAGAAATAAGGAAGGTGTTTTCTCATATCCTTTCTTGAGGGCTAAAATCAATCATTATAATTTCATGGCATAAAGTTTCATTATTTTGTTTTTCTTTTTTGTAGTAATCGTGTGTATCATTTTGCTAGTTTTACTTACTTCATTCTCTATCCATTCATGCTTTTTTCATGCTTCCATATTTAACAGATCATAACATTCCATTTTACTTATGCACCACAACTTGTTTAGATTCCACTGTCAGAGGATATGTACTTTGATTCCAGCTCTTTACTACTACAAAAAGTGCTATTATGAATATTTTAGTATACAGGAGTCCTTTCTTTTTTTTTTTATCTTTGGCCTCCTCAAAGCACCTATCAGTAGAATCCTGTGGTCAAAAGGATATTCACTTTCCTAAAATAGTTCCAAAATCCTTTCCAGAATGATTGTACCAATTAACAGCTCCACTCAAAGTACATTAATGTGCCTGTCTTTCTATAATGACTCTAGACTATTATTTTTTTCTTTGCCTCATCCAAGTATAAATTGTTTTAATTTGTTAAACATATTATTATTTCCATAAGGAAACCAAGGCTCAGAGAGAGTAAGAGATTTGTTCAGTTATCATAAATATGAAGGGTGAAATTTTAAAACAGATTTTTCCCCAACTCCATTTCCAATGTTCTTGCCACTTCATTACATATAGGATAAGCTTTGTCCTACATATCTACAGACTCCAATGAATGTGATTCAGCAAGTGAAACTTGCTAATTTTCCCTGCTTTATATCAGTAGGAAGAAGTAAAGATGTCTTTCTACCTCCAGAGCAAAGAATCTATTTTTTTAATTCATTCAATTATTTTATTTTTGCCAAATAGCATTTAACCTGAACCACTCTCCCTTTAAAAACAGACAAGTGATTTTTGTGGTATATTAGAAAAAAAAAAGATCTAAAAGAAGAATGGAATTCCCTTTCCTGTGGACTGAGGTCATGTCTTTGGAATTTCCCTTGTTTTTTTTTTTTTGATGGCTAAACTTTAAACCCAGGAAAGATTTGTTGTTGAGACCAAAAGAGTTTACAATAAAGACTGCCACATTCTTCACATTAGCAGTTCTGGTGGGTCTTGCTCTAATGAAAAAGAGAGTTAGGGAGCAAGACCTTTCTTGTGCATATATATAATCAATAAAGGACCTACCTAGATTGTTTGAGATGGTGTGTAGTTGGGTGGGTGTTGGGGAGATTTTTTTTTTTGCCTCCTAAATAATATGTAATTTCTCCAGGCCAAGAAATAAATTGAAAGGATTTAGAGGGATTTGCTTATCAGTGGAACACCACGTAGCATTACATTCCTCCTGCTTTTGGAAAGGTACATTGAAGTTGGTTAATCTGCCTTGGTTCAATACTCCTCTTCCCTCTGTCAGCTGCCTTGAACAACAGACAGATTAATCCCCTTTCCACCCACTCCCCTCCCTCCTTCCTGAGCCGTACCTCCCATTTGTAGCAGATGGAAGCAAAAGGCTTAAAACTAGATGGAAAGGAGGGACAAAAAAAAAAAAAGAAAAAAATAGCCCAATCACCACATATGTTTGCATTGTCCTAGAAGAACTGAAGAATCAAAAATTAAAAACCCCAGTCTTTGGCACCATGTAACTATGATGAGATTCTTTTACTTCCAATGTTAATTAATTCTTAAATATGCAGACATAACTTGACAGTGTCTCAGTATTTGGTGCAATGGAACAAATTCAGGAAGTGAAATTAGTGGGTCTAGGTTCAAGTCCCAACTCTGTCACTTGTTACCTGGATAACCTTTGGCAAGTCACTTAACTGTTCTGGTCCTCAGTTGTCTCATCCATAAAAGGAGAGGGTAAAAAAGAAATAATCTCAAAGGTCTTGTCTAGTTTTAAATATCCTAACAAGATTGGAGTTTTCCAAAGTTTAATTTCATAGCTTTTCTCTTGAAATCCTCCTCTCATAGTTCATCATGGTATAGAGGTGACCCTGGATCCTTGAAGAATATGCCAGCTTCTACAATATACTCCCAGAGAGGGAAGGGCTTCAGGTAGGGGCCTGGTTGACAATTTAAAGGTCTGTCCTCTGAGGATCGGTCTAGCTTAGTTTAGAGAAGTGAATCATCAGAGGATTGGTCACTAGGTAATGTTTTCACCTGCAACAACTCAGAATAATGTCTACTAAGGCAAAGATGATTTGCCATCTCTTCTAGTGGAAGTGATCTGTGCCAGTGAAATCATAGATCCATAGATCCATAAAAACTGAAGAATTTTGTTGGAAAAGGATCTTTGGAACTCTATTGCTTTTGATACTTGCCCAGTTTCATGGGACTGGAAGGAGGAGGAGAGCAATCTGTAAATCATATACAAATGTATATACATACACATACAGGCATACATTTCTACATATGTACATTGACTTTCCTTTCTTCTTGTTTAATCTTTCAGCATCAGTGGTAATGGCTGATAATGTTCCAATTGGTAGTCCATTCTTTTTAATTCCACTTAATTATATAATTCAGTGACTAATCAGGTTGTTTCTGCTTTGGTCTTACTTGGCTCTCACAACCAAAACACATGTTTTCTATTAAGTCAGGTTTGTTCCACCAACTGTAGGCATGTCCATTTCTAGCTTAGGATTAGTCTCAATTCAGACTCTATACAGAGCAGAATCTTAAATTTAGAAGAAAACTTAGGATTCCTGCAGGCCTACCCTGATGCACTTACAGCAACCTCTCTTAATTACCATAAAGAATACTTTCCTGATGGTTTGAATAAGCTAAATGCTCCATATCCTACATTTTTCAAGTGATCATCTTTGTAATTGAACAAAGCACAGTGAAGAAAAGGCCTCGAATTTGAAGGTAAAGGAGCCAGGTTTGAATCGTGGTTTTTCCCTTTACTCTCCATAAAAACTTGAGAAAGACATTAAGCTTCAGATTCTCATTTGTAAAACTCTAAGACTTTTTTCTAGCTCTATATTCATGCCTGGGAAATCCCACGATTGCTAGTATTTAACCATTTTTATAGCCAGAATTGTGTTTCTTAAGGAAACTTTGACATAGGCAAGTGAGGACAATTAAGAAGATTCTACGAGTGGAATCCATCACTGACCCAGTTGTGTGTATCAACATATGGACTACCTCTCACATGGTATAGGCAAGCAGAAACAAGGATTTTTCTCTTGATTCTCCCCTGTCCTATTCTTTAATAACAGAGGCTTATTTCTTCCATGTTTGCAGGAGACAAGTGGATATAGTTAGGTCTGAACTTACCACTATGGCAGCCAGCCTCTTGTTCTGGAGAAACAAATTAAGTATATGGTTGGGGATAAGGATCACAACCTCCTCATGTGAGAGGTCAATTTCTGTTCAGGGGATTTCTTTATCAAGAAAGGCAGATCCAGAGTCAGAGAAGCCAGGTTCAGATCCAAGCTCAGCTATTCAATCTCTCTGTAATCTTGAACAAATTACTTTATTTCTCTGGCCTTCAGTTTCCTCTTCTAATAAAATAATAGCTAGCTTTGTAAACTGCAGGCACCGTGCTTAACATTTTATAAGTATTATCTCATTTTATCCTCACAACAACCCCATTTTATCCCCATTTTACAGAGGAAACTGAAGTAAGCAGGGGTTAAGAGACTTGCCCAGGGTTATACAGAGAGTGTCTGAAGCTGGATTTGAATTCGGTCTTCCTAACTCCTAGGTCTAGCACTCTATCCACTGCATCAACTAATCGCCTGAAGATGAGGGGCCATCATGACTTTCTATGGTTTTCTTTATCTCTAAATCTGCAATTGTATGTTGCCATTTTCCCCAAGCTGACTGTCTGGGCTGGAGCAGTAGGGACAAGATAATGCCACCCTAAACACATGTTACCCACTGTGATCTCCCCATCTTTAGTATAGCCAGAAATAACAGTGTATAGAGGTATATTAGCAGTGGCCATGCAAGTACAGCAAATTGGAAAAGACAAGCTTAATAGATAAATTTAAAATGTGGTAGTTGAACTTTTTAAACCTCAGTAAAGGTTATGAGTTTATCTGGAGTCAGTGGGTTCTTATTTTATCCAAAGTGTTTCAGACATTCCTCATTTAAATAGATAATAAATGTTCATAATGGAATTAGATATGAACCTCCCCTCCTATGAGATATTTAAAGCTCCAACTCTATCTCAGAATGAAAGCATAGAAGGGAAAGAGCAAAAACACCAAGCATTTTAGAGAATTTAATTCTTTTTAGCATGAAGCAGCTGCAGAGATGTATGACTATTTTCTGTGGGGCTTTCGAATATTTATGGGCCTTTCTCTTTTCTTTTCTTGCTCAAAGAAAGGAGATCATCATTCTTGGGTGTGTTATTTATAATTTCATAAAGCTGTTCCATGGCAGGACTTATTTTATCCTGCGCTTAATCTCAATCAAATAACTGTACTCCAAAGAAGCTGGGAAGGGAAAAAAAAAAAAAAACTGATTGCTCCATTGGGTTTTCTGAAGCCTATGTTCTATGTGAAAATGAAAGGCTAAAGGTGGGAATGTGGAGGCATAAATTGCAATATGGGGCTGTAGAAATGGGGAAATCATCATGATTAGGTCTGGCTATGGCAGCAAACTTTCCCTCTCAATTTTATGTGATGGATAGTAATAAAGAGATGTGTAGAACCATCACTGAACTGAGATTGAGGAGCCCTTTGCAGTAAATAATTAGAACCAGGTGATTATAGAAACAATAACTCATTGGAAGAAAATGGGCAGTCAGGTCTATGAAACGAAGGGAATTGAAAGGTAAATATGCCTATAAATCTACTTGGGTGGACAGAGAGTTTGGGGCTTTCTTCTATTCCAGTTTTATTCAAAGGTAATTTCAATAAACACTGGAGGGAGAAAAAGAATATAAATGCAATAAAAAATCTTTCAGGAAAGGAATAAAGAGGGTTTCTGCCAGAGAGATATTTTATTGAAAGTTATTTTAATACCTATCTTTAGTTTTACGACTTCTAATACAGAGCCAAGTAATTTCAACATGTGGGTTAAAAAAATATGAAATACATATTTTAAAATAGAGCAGTGTGAATTATTATTTTTAATATAAGGCTTAGCTAATACAGGAGGGCAGGAGAATATTTTCTTCTTCCACTAAAGATAAGGGAATGCACTGCCATGGTGTTAATGGGAAATAGTATACCCATAGCCAGGCTTCCTGCTCTGAATCTATATGCATTCTCTTCAAAGGGAGTTTTACATTTGATACCAACGATCTATGGCACTCAAATCCTTCCTCATCTGGTACCAACCTATCTTTTCAGACTGATTTCATGTTACCCATTCTTATGCCCTCTATAATACAGCCAATCTGGCTACTTGTTCTTCCCCACATGTGATATTCCATCTCCCAATCCTTTGACTTCGTACAAGCTGTCCCCTCTAGTCTAGAAAGCTCTCCTTCCTCACCTCTAGGTCTTAGAATTCTTCACTCATTTTAAGGTTTAGCTCTAGTGCTTTCTCCTACAGAAGGCCTATCTTGGTACCCCTACTTGTATATACACTCCCTTATCCCCCATATACTTCACACTTACTCCATATACTTTTTATATTTATGTATGTATCAATGTATACCATGTCCCCACCGGAGTCCCTTGGTGGGAAAAAAAAATGACTATCTCATTTTATTCTTCTTTCTATCCCAGGGCACTTAGCACAGTGGTGCCATGATTGAATTCAATTGGATTGGAGTATGTGTGAAACTTAGGGTAAGAAAATGGAAAAGTGCTTATAAGAATATATAATGAAAAAAACCCTCAAATTTCTAGAGTAATATGATGATGATGATAGCTGATACTTATCTAGCAGTTTTTAGTTTACAAAGAACTTCTAGATGACCTCTAATTCTATTATTCTGTAATTCCTGACTACTTTATGAGGTGGGTGGTATTTGTTTTACTGATGAAGATACTGAGGGTCAGAGAGGTTAAAATTACTTGCTTGTGATCAAATAGAAAGACATGGCAGAATCTGAACTCAAACCCAGGTCTTCTACTTCAAGTCTAATGCTCTTTCTACTACACCATTAAGATACTAAGGGTCATTAGTGTGACACCAACTATATCAATGATTACATTTTTTTGGAAGCAAGAAGTGACTCTGGAAGGCTGCTCAGCAACTGTTCCAAAGAGGTCTTTGGTTATGGAGTGAGGTTTTCTCTTTTGCATAAAACACCTGTGGATGAGGTTAGACTTTCATAGGGTAGTAGTGGTACTCCATTCATTTATTGTTTCATTTGTTTGCCATTACAAAGTGAAAATCAAGAATGACATAGTATACTACTCTATCAATCTATTTTGTCTCCTCTGAATGAGATAGTGCCAACGATTATCAAAACCACATACATCATATTGCTCATCTCCATGGGCTTAGTCTCTAGCAGTCACAATTCCAAATTAAATCATAACTTTTGTATGCGTTGGGTCCCCAAGAACAACAAACACCCCTGAAGCATACTTCATTTGCCACAAGCAGTTTTGCTTGGTTTCAATCCACCATCATCTTCATCATGCCCTACCTAGGATAAGCTCATCAACAGGAAACTCATCATTATGGAGAATGTTTAAGCTTTGCTACTCACCTTCATCAATACCCTCAATTGCTGCTGCTCCTTGGGTTGGGGGACTTGGGGCAGAGCAAAAAACTCCTCCCATAGCCTCCCTTTTTTTTCATATTAATTTAGTGTTTTATTTTTTCCCCAGCTACATGTTAAAAAAAACAATTTTTTTTTCAGCCAAAGACAAGGTTTATTAGAACATCTGTCATATTGGGCAGACTCTTAAGGAGTCTGAATATGAGTGAGCTATTGGCCAGATTATAAGAATCTGAGCAGTGGCTAGATTTTAAGAATCTAAGCATCTTAATGAAGACAAGATGGATCTTATATACAGAAAGACTATGGGAGGGATCTAAGAGTGGTCAAGTAGTCTATGAGGTAATAGAACTCCAGGGACCTAGACCACAAGGCCAAGGGAGAATGGAGCCTAGATAAGATTAAGGATGAGAAGTGGCCTGGAGCTATACGGAGGTAAGACAATGGAGGGCTAGGCAAGGTTAAAGATAACAGAATTGGGAAGTTGTGTAGGCAATAACAAAAGACCAGTTGATAGGATTATAGTCTCAGGCAAATGCCAGAGATTTGGCTATGTGGGAAAGTCCAGGGTTTTTCCTTTTTGGGGTCTAGATCCCATCCTCATCATTCCCCCCTCAAACAAATGGGACTCAAATTCTTTTAGGATTAGGGTGAAGGTCTTGGCTTCTGAAACTGCTTCCTGCTGGCAAGGGCCACAGAGCTGTCCCTGCCTCAAGGGGGTCCCAAAGAGGAGGTTGACTGGAACCGAGCACAGGCTACATCCAGGGAACAATGGTGGGGGGGGACATTGGCTATGTTTGCTATCAACTGTAGGTGAATGGCTTGTAGTCTGGAAGACACAAAACTGACAGAAAAGACCGCAGGACCCAAATGACATGATAAAACATCCTTAGTTATGTTTGGATTCAGATAACTCAGTTTTCCAACCATGCAGTATCAAATCCACCTCATAGCCAGACTCAGGAATAGCCAGGTAAATAACATTCCTTTTCAAAGGAACATGATAATGTGTGGGACAGAGACCACTTCTCAAAATAAAAAAAAAGACTTAGGTACATTGAAAGCAAAAAGGAGTTTATTGCCTTTCTCAAGAGAAAGGGTACCACCCCTCCTTGTCCCACTAATTCGCCAGCCAGGGGAGTATGAATTGGTTACAGAAAGCAAGCCTTATTTATACCCTAACTCAAGCTCCTCCTCCCTAACCCCCTTCCCCTTATCCCATTGTCTGGGCTTCAGGGGGCACAATCTATTCACAAAAATTTTCCCCAGTAACAGAGAACAAAGGGAGTTACACAAGTTTGCCCAGAGACCAGGAAGTTTTGCAAGGGCAAGCAGTTCAGGTTAGGGGTAGGGCTATTCTTTCAGCTACGTGCTTAAAAACAGGTTCTGAGGTGAGGGAGGGTTTTGAAAGCAACAATACAAGAACTACTAACAAGAACTATTGACCCTTTGAGGAGGCTTCACTTCTGAGAGATCATCTCTCTCAATGGGGAACCTGAGCCAGGAGGATCCCATCTTAGACTGAGGCTAAAATTGTCCTCTTAGCTTTTCCAGATGCTGACTTCCCACCAGTATCACATTCTCTGGGTAGCCTGTAGTAGATTATTGCTTTATCGATGGATTATTATGATCCATCAGACAACTCAAAATAAAATCCTATGAGCTTTTACCTCAAACAGCAAATTTCATTAATCACAGCTTAGGAAAAACTTTTCCAGGATTTACACCTCAAACTTAAATTTGTACTGGTGTAAAAATCCAATCATTAGAGATTTCTATATATTTGCAAGTTCTTAGCAAATCAAAACCCAAACAAGCTTTTTTTTTGCAAGTTTACACATTAAAACAATAACCAACAATCACCACATTATTTTAGCAGTAACCAAATTATGAAAAGTTGCTTGACATAACTGATACAAAAAGTTCACCAATTTGAAACTACTTTAATGTAGAAGCTGCTAAATCTCATGCTATCTTGATTGTGTTTCCACAGTACTTGAATTGTTTCTTTCTGGCTGCTTGCAATATTTTCTTCTTGACCTGGGAACTCTGGAATTTGGCTACAATATTCCTGGGAGTTTTCCTTTTGAGATCTCTTGCAGAAGATGATTAGTGGATTCTTTCAATTTCTATTTTACCCCCTGGTTCTAGAATATCAGGACAGTTTTCCTTGATATTTTCTTGAAAGATGATATCTAGGCTTTTTTTTTTTGATCATGGTTTTCAGGTAGTCTAATAATTTTTAAATTATCTCTCCTGGATCTCTTTTCCAGGTCATTTGTTTTCCAGTGAGATATTTCACATTGTCTTCTATTTTTTCATTCTTTTGGTTTTGTTTTATAATTTTTTGATTTCTCATAGAGTCATTAGCTTCCATTTGTTCCATTCTAAATTTTAAGGAATTATTTTCTTCAGTGAGCTTTTAGATCTCCTTTTTCATTTGGCCAATTTTGCTTTTTAAGGTATTCTTCTCCTCATTGGCTTTTTGGACCTCCTTTGCTATTTGGATTAGTCTATTTTTTAAGGTGTTATTTTCTTCAGCATTTTTTTGGGTCTCCTTTAGCAAGCTGTTGACTCATTTTTCATGGTTTTTTTGAATCACTCTCATTTCTCTTCCCAATTTTTCCTCTACTTCTCTTACTTGATTTTCAAAATTCTTTCTGAGCACTTTGATGGCCTGAGACCAATTCATATTTTTCTTGGAGGCTTTGGATGTAGGAGCTTTGACTTTGTTTTCTTCTTCTGAGTGTATGTTTTGATCTTCCTTATCACCAAAGTAAGTTTCTACAGTTTTTTTCCCATTGTTTGCTCATTTTCCCAGCCTATTACTTTTCACCCTTTATTAGATATGTTTGTCCATGTGAACATTGCCAACTCTCTGTAATAGATACCAAAAAATAAAACAGAAGTGTGCCCTTTCAGCTCAGGCTCCCAGATCAGGACATCTGCTGATTTCTGAGGAATGACAGTGACAGCAGTGAAAGAGACAACAGCTGTTACAAGAAGGCCTCAGGTTCTCTGAGAATAAACTGGAATAAACTAGACACTATCTTCAGTGTCTACGCTCATAGCATTGCAAAATCTTGATTTGACTTTGTTTTTTGTTTTTTTTTATAGAGTGACAAGAATTGACACAGAAAAATGAAATCACTAAATATTTTGAAAGCAGTTTGAGGGTTCAGCAGACAACTCTTGTCAGTATCATGATCATGATCATGATCATCATTGCTATATTCTTACTGCAAATTAATATTTACAAGTTACTTTGAATAAATGACTGGATTAATTAGCTTTGGAGCATTTATTAAGTGCTTACTATATGTGAATCTGAGAATACAAATACAAAAGGGCTGTCCCAGTCTTCAAGGTGCACATAGTCTAATAAGTGTAAGCAATATTTATAATAGGAGTGCGGATCAGGGAGAGGCAATTAGGTCCAGAAATTTCAGGGATGATGATTCAAGTCACAGACTATTTTATATAGAAATAGTCATTTGGGGCCCACAACAATCTTGCAAGTTAAATGCCATTGTTATTCTCTCTGTTTACAGATAAGGGGCCCAGAGGTGCTTAGATGTAATGACGCATCTAGGTATAAGATCCTAAACAACAGAACTGTTGCATTTTTTTGTTTGATATCCCTTCACAGACACAATCCCTAACACTGTTAGACGCTTAGTTAAATGTATGTTTATTGGGTGTTGATTTGTTTATCAAAGAACTAGTAAGTGCTCTAAGCAGTCCTATTTCTACCATACCACAGCTCATAATGGGAACCCTTAAAGTATAACTTAAGGAAGGCTGGCTGGTCTAGTACTTGATTATTTCACTCAAGATGAGTGACTAGAAACCAAGTGCTTTGTTCTAGAATGTAGAATGACATAACGCTGGAAACACATTTGACAAGAGTATGTAGTGTTGAGATCTCTTTGAGAGGAGAGTGTGCATTCACTGATTTCCTATTATCTAATGAAATTGACCTCATTTTTTTCTGCTTTGGGTACAAAAATTAAGGTGTGACATCTGAGGTCATAATCAAATACCAGTTCTTATGAGCAGATTCTATTATCGTCTCTCCTTCATTTCCCCTCTCAGTTTCGATTAGAAATGGTATTTGTAGCACTTCGTGGTAACTAGAGTGGCAGATAAATGGACTGGTAAAATGTTTTAGGATAAAATACTAGACAGGAGAGAATGCATGTATAACAGAGAGACCAAGGCATTCTCTCTTACTAGGATAGGACTTGTAAGTAGATGGAGTTGATACAATAGGTATCCATCTACCTAAACTGATATATTTTGAGGGGTATCATAACGATATTGTTTTCCCCAAGTATTTTCCTGACTAACCTGCTATAACCCTTCCTGTTTCTTTGTTGTCATTCATTGAATTAAGGCATCATCTAGAGAAAGTCATTATTAAAATGCATAAAACTCTCCTGAAGGTTACCATACTAACTTGTGTCCATTTATCAGACTAGCCAACCAGAATAACAACTGGCAATTTTGGCACATGAGGCAAGTAAGCAGCACTTTGCATGCATTCTTATAAATTGTGGTAGATAGAGACCCTGTCATACCACAAGGCTGGGAAGCCTGTCTCTTTGGGAGGAGTAGGGTAAGCTGGAAGCTCATCTGGTTTAATTTTTGCTCCTCTAAATTTCAGTTTCCTAGAGCATGTCCCCAGTCACCCCTATCCTAGATTACTAGAATAATAATCCTATCACTTAATATTGAGCAAGGTCCTAAAAAAATAAGACTTTTTTTCTTTAATATAGGAAAAGAAGTCAAGAAAAGTCTAGGATGTAAGAAGCATTAAAGTAGGGGAGGACTGAGTTGGGTACCTAGAAGCTGTGAAGAAGTGACATTTAAAAAGGGACAATGACATCAAAAGCAGTCTTTGCCTTTTTTGTTTTTAAATTACATATTTTCCAATTACATTTAATTTTTATTAAATTTTGAATTCCAAATTCTCTCCCTCCCTCCTTCTCTCCCACCCCTTGAGAAAGCAAGCAATATGATATCAATTGTACTCATGAAGTCCTGCAAAACATATTTCTATATTAGCCCACCCAGGGACACCAAAAACTGTTGTGGTTTCATAATGTGTTGTGGTGGAACTGTCTCAAAGAATGCAGAGTCGGACCACCTCTAGTGCAAATATAGGCATTTATTTATTCCAAAAGGAACCAGCAACTTTAGTGAAATCAAGACAGATTTTTATAGGGTAAAGGTGCAATTACATAACAAAAAATATGAACATAAAAAAAGACAGGAGGGATTTGCTAAGACATTAGGTAATAGGGAAAAGGTCCCAGCCTCAGCGGAACTGTGCATGCAATTTTCCACAATGCATACAGAAAAACCCATTGAGGGGGAGGTATGTATGTATATAATGATATTATAATAATCCTCTCTACATCATAACTTCACCTACAGGACTTTTGCTATCACTGCGCAGGTGCCTACTTAGGGAAAGTCCCTTCTATTGTTTGGGGGTCCACATCCTGGTAGTGCTGCTTTCTGATTGGTTGAGTATGGTGGTCCTGTCTGACACTAGATGGATGTGGTTGTGGGTGAGTGCGTGGACACACCTGCTGTTTCTGTGGGAAATATGAGGAATGAGCTGGGGGCATTGGCTAGAAAGAGGCAGTGGCTTGGATCCCATCACATGGACACGCCTGCTGTTTCTGTGAGAAATATGAGTTCATGGACACAACTGTTGTTCTAGTGAGCAGTGAGGCACGTATGAAGAAATTAGGATATTGAGTGGGAGGGGGCAGTGGCTAGATAGGGCCAGTGGGCTTGATGTTCAGTGGGGCCTATAAGGAAGTTAGAATATTGGGGTTGGGGGCAGCTTTATTAGGATTCCATTATTAGTTATATTGCAAAAGAAAATGTACATATACACAAAAAGAAAAAGGAAGTGAAAAAAAGTATGCTTCGATCTGCACTCCAGAGGGGGACAGAATTTTTCATCATGAGTCCTTTTGAATTGTCTTGATCAGAATAGCTATCTTTCATAGTTGATCATTCATACAATACTGCTTTTATTGTGCACAAAGTTCTCTTGGTTCTTCTCATTTCACTTTGCATCAGTTCATATATGACTTTCAACTTTTTTTTCTGAAACCTTCTTGCTCATCATTTCTTATAGCATAATAGTATTCCATCACAATCTTATACCACAATTCGTTCAGCCATACCCTAATTGATGGGCATTCCCTAATTTCTAATTCTTTGCCACTACTACTATAAATATTTTCATACACACAGATCCTTTTCCCTTTTCAATGCTCTTTCCTCCTTAAGAATTTTCCAGGGGCCCAACCCTAAGGGATGGTTATTACCATTTTAAAGACATATATCAAGTGTATCCTTGTGGATAAGATGAAGAGATATGTTCTGAATGACAGCAGAGTCTCTATGCCTTGTACTACCTAGCTGTCCCAAGGGTGATGGTAAAGGAAAGATATGTGGTACGTGGAAAAGAATACAATCAGAGGACTTGAGCTCAATTAATTTAATACCGGAGGCCTGGATCAAGTCACTTATTCTCCCTGATTCTCAGTTTCCTCATCTGTAAAGGAAGTAGGACTAAATGTCCCCTCCATTTCCATCATGCTCAGATGTATGATCCTATGGTCTCACAACAGTAATTGCTTTGTGTTTGTGTGTGTGTGTGTGTGTGTGTGTGTGTGTGTGTGTTATGTTATCCTCACTATGCTCTCCACCCCAAGTAGAATCTTAATTCCTCAAGGGAAAGGATTCTTTTGTTTTTGTTTTTGTGTCCCCCACTCCTAGCATAATTCCTTACACTTGGTGCTTAAGGCATGTCGAATTGAAGTTTTTTGGGGAAGATGACAAGTTCCATTGGGCCTTGTTGAGTTTGATTTGTCTAAAGGATACCTAAAGCTAAGGACAGTTATTGAGATTTCTGTTTTTGTTTATGCATTAGCTATTCTTTTGTTGTTCAGATTTATCTTAATCCTTTTCCCCACTGAAATCACTAGTTTGGGCAGACTCATTCAGTCACTAAGTATTGGTTAAGCTCTTACTACCTGACACATACTGTGCTAAGTGCTGGTGATACAAAGAAAGATCCGGATGCCATTCTTGTCCTCAAAGAGCTCACATTCTAATGGTATAGTCTTGTAAGACTATTCTTTTAGAGGCAAAGACCAGCTAGTATAATGTAAACCATGAATAACATTTCTCCACCCTAAAATACTGCCCTAGGATGCAAACTGCTACTAGTTCCAGTGACTGACAAACAAACCTGAGTGTCTAATTAAAAGAAACACATTTGGGAAATGTTATTTCTACTAACCTTAAGGAGGAGCAAGGCTGGAAGCCTCTCTCTGCCAGATGTGATGGGAGCCAGTACTGTGGCTTTGGGCACTCCTCCTTCCCTATCAGGGGAATGGAGTTAGGGATCAAATGGAGTTTTTCCACTCTTCAGAGTTGCTCTTGACAATAATACTCCTGACAAGTGCACCTGCAACTGGCGTTTCCTTCCTGGCGATATCAAACATACTGAAACCATGTAAGGGAGTGTTTTCTACTTGAAATAGGGACCCATGATTTTTGGCAGCTGGAACTGGTTAAATCAGCCCATAAATTAATATATTGGTTACTTCAGTAGTAGGGCATGGAGTTGGATATGGGGACAAGTACTACTCAATGACATACACAACAGGGCTCTTGCCAACTACAGCAAAAGATCTTCTTGATCTGTTCTCCACAGTCTCATATATTTCTTCCATCAGTATTCTCAGCATCATGGCTGCAACAGTGGCATTTTGCAGCAGGCTGGAGGGTTGGAGAAGGGGATCCAGCTGAAAATGCCAAGGAAAAGTAGCTTTGTGATCTCTTCAGGAACAGTCTAACCTGTGTCTAGGGACTGTCACAGAATTTCCCTATTGGTCCACCTTCCTAATTCAGCTAATTGCAGCAATTACATGAAGGAGTTGCTTCTGGGGAGAGAGGCCATTATGCTTTCCCCTAACAGACTGTGATAGACACTGTTCATTAATTATGCCAGCATACTCAAACACAACACACACACACACACACACACACACACACACACACACACACACACACAAAATTATCTGCCCTGGATGATGCCTAACTTGCACCGAAACACATAGGAGGATTCCAAGGAGGATTTTTGAATTGGATTTAACACTCACATGGTAAATCCTTCAGCAACCATGCTCTCTGCTTCTCAAATGACTGGAACTCTCCAAATTCTTCAATGAACTCATATCCAATTTCTAATTTAATCTTTCTGTTTTTTTTTCTCCTCTGTATGTTTTTTCACATAGCACTCTGTCCCTCTCATAAGTGTGCCACATCTCATATTTTATTATAGTTGTTTGTTTATGTGTTACATTCCTCACAGGATTATATACCCCAGGAGGAGGAAGAACTTGTGTTATTTCCACTCTCTCTGTACCACAGTGAGCACAGGTGTTTAATACTAATTTAGTCAGTCAAATAACAAGTATTTATTAAGTGCCTGTTATGTGCCAGGCATTCTGCTAGGCTTAGGGGGTAGAAAGAAAAACAATAGCTTGTTCCCTTGAGAAACTTACATTCCATCAGTAGAGACAATATATGTATGTACATTGATATATTTATGTATATACGTATATGCATGTATGAAATATATGTAAAATAAATTTAAAAGTACAATTTTTATTGGGGATGGAGGAACAAGCAAAGACTTATGTAGGAGGTGATGCTTGAGCTGAGCTTTGAAGGAAACTAGGGGTTCTAAGAGGTAGAAATAAGGCAGGGATATGTTTCAAGAATTAAGTACATACAGCCTGTGCAAAGACATGGAGATGGGAGATACAATGTTACATGGGAATAACAGCAAGAAGACCAGTTTGGCTAGTAGAATATGTGAAAGCATTTAATAGAAGTCTGGGAATGTATGTTGCAAATAGATCATGAATTCAATTTAATTCAACAAGTATTTATCAATGGTAGGATAGAAGTTAAAGCCAGGTTGCCGTGAGAGTTATGTCCTGCCAACAGAGGGATTGTGAGGTTCAAATGAGTTAATGAATATTAAACATTTTGCAACCTTAAAACACTCTATAAATGCCAATTATTTTGGTAATTATTAGCCTTCAGTCTTCAGGCCTCCAGTCTGGTGATGACAATTTCTCGAGCTTTCTGCTGTATTCCTGTTGAGTTCAAGCAACGTATATAGAGCAATACAGGGGTATGCTGGTAAATGTTTAACAACTGGACTCAAGGGGGAAGAAAAGTATGCATGCACACTTTTTCAGTTTAATATGGATTGTTAACACATTCTTAAGTCTAGAATTCCACAAAACAATACATTAATCTCTGATTTGTAGTGATTGCTGATTTCTAAGATGTAAATGCTCACACTGAAAATTTAACAATGCCTCTCACAAGTTGGAATTGGCTCCATCGTACCCCTACCTTCCAGGACAGAGTATGGTCCCAGCCTGTATGATTTTTCAGGACTACCTATTAAGGCATAGGATATATACTTGGTTTGCCAGAACTGAAAGTCATTGACTACTGCTAAATATTCAAAAGGTTCACTCCTATAGCAGGCCTACTTTAGAGAGAAGGCCATCCTAAGTATTAAACCTCATATGTCTTTGTTCATGATGTTTTCTTACTTCTTTTTCCTTTCTTTTCCTCTCATTCTTTTCTTTGATTTGAATAGCCAACATCAGATGACCTTGTTTCATCTGCTGAATGTTCCAGCGACGATGAAGACTTTGTTGAATGTGAGCCTAGTACAGGTAGGTCAGGTCAGTCTTATTTTGCTTGCTAACTTTTTTCATTTGCAAAAAATAATATATACATATATGTGAATTTATACATGTGTGTATATATATATTAAATGTGTACGTGTGTGTATTCAATGCATATATATGTATAAGAATACATGTGTAAATATAACTTTTTTTAAAAGCATCCGATCCCATGGAATGAGTGATAATTACAGAAGAAAACTAAAATTAAGACTTTTGATAAGTAATGGAAATCATATCTGGTGGGAAGCCCAACTTCCTGTAAACAGATCCCTCTCAGATTCACAAGTAATCAACAATTTTAATTAGCCATTTGCAAAAGCAGTACTTGTGGAGAGGAAGAAGGACAAGTGTATTAAAATGAAAATTAAAATGAGAGAAAAGCCATAATATGTGGTAAATATTATTTAATCCTCATGGATTGTTCTGAGGATTATAAGAAAAAATGTTGTCCATGGGATTTAATCTACAGTTCTATGGTAGAATATTTATGTGATTCTGTTCTCTATGTGTCTAGAGAACTTGTGGAGCCGCAAAGCAATTAATACTGAGCCATGCCATGGTATCTTCTGGGATGCTGCAAAATGTATCATGTGGGATCCAGTAGAACTTTGGCTATTTGAAGCCTAGGAGTTTATTTCCCACTTAGACCCCGATACATTTTGATGTTTGGATTCTTTATAATGAGCTATATGTGATTATGATATCCAGCAGACAACTGCAGTGCCTTTTATTTACTGCAGACTTTTCCAAGTCTTCTTTTTTTGAGATTTGCCATAAGTTAAGCATTTATAGATATAATAGAGAACAGATATCATCGAATTTCTGTGTATATTAAAGAAAATGAAAAACTGGAGTTGGGTTAGAATCTTATTTTTTCAAAAGGTTCAATAGATAGTGTTTTATGTTTCCAGTTGTTTCTTTTTTGTTTAATTATATTTCTGGTTTCTTTTCTTTCCTTTAATTAAAGAAGCCACAAACCATTACAATATTGTGTTAGTAACTTCATGAGGATTTTCAGGTTCATGCAAAAAAAAAAGTAAGACAAATAAAAACCCACTTAAGGCTAGTATCTTCAAACTTGGCAACTTCTCATTCCCATAATGCTTTGCTGTGATCTGACTTGATAGAAAAGAACCACTTGGTTATTTGCAAAATGGCTTTGCAGCCAGGAATTTCCATGACTTACTGCACTTTACTTGAGATGGGGACGTTACTTTAGGAATACCGAAGACACAGTCTTTCCACTTTTTACTGCCATATTTCAAAGTTCCAGATGCTTCAGTAGCAAGTTCGTTTGTGCTTTGACTTAGCACGCTGCTGTAATAACACACATTCAAGTGTCAGCTGCAAATTGAAGGGTTAGAACATATCTTTAACATCTTTACATCATGGGTAGATTCCGACATTCATTCACACTTAGTGAACAGAAGGAAATGTATTGAGGAAAGAATTGTAATATGCAAACTTCCTGTTCATCATTAGGGTATTATCAGTTTGTTAGTTGTGGTTGATTTTGTAACCAATAGTTTAGGATTATTTAACCAAGTGAAAAATATTGCCATTGGGTTTCAGATAATTCTTGAGTTCTTAATAAAAGTAACCACTGCAATGAATTACATACATACAGAGATATAAATACACCTTTGGGATGATGGAAAAGTTAAAATTAAAGACCTTACTCATTTTCAATTCAGCCCTTACATGTTTACTTCTCTGTACAGCACAGTCCATCCAAGAGTAAGGTGATAAGTTTCCTTAAATTTGGTTTGATATGACCTTCATGATAGAAATCCCAATTTATTTCTGTTTTCTACTCCCTATATCACTATGCAGTTTTTGAATGTGCTATTGATTATTGAATAAGAACAATAGACTTCAGTGAAGTTCATGGAACAAATTTGGTGAAAACTTAAAAACTAGCGGGTGGAAGTTGTGAATACATAATTCCTTAATTAATGTTTAAATATATTATATGTATAGATCCATACATATCTACATATATTAGGGCTATCCAAAAACAGTATGACATACTTGAGGAGTAGTGATTCCTAGTTACTGGAGGCTTTCAAACAGAAAAATGGATGATTCCTTGTTTAGCAGAGGATCTTAGCTTTTTTAGGGGTGGGGGACATGGACCCTTTTGGAAATCTGATGAAGCCCATGTACCCCTTCTCAAAATAATGTTTTGTTGCTTACATTCATTATTGATGCTAAATTTCAATTTGAGATGAGTGAAAATTAAAGATAAAAGTTTTTCCCATCTAAATTCACAGACACCATTCTCTACTCTAAAATACTACCTTAAGAACTCTTGTTGTAGACTATATGACAAAGGATTCCTGTTTAATTCAATTCAACAAACATTTGTTAAATACCTATAATACAGGTAATAATATGCTAAGTGCTAGAGGATACAAAGACATAAAAGTCACAGTTGCTATTCTCAAGGAGCTTACATTTTAGTAGGGAATTCAACGAATATGAAAGTAAATATAATACACAAAAAGTTTGAGGGAAGAGAGAGTGTTTAAACAACTGGGTGGTCAAGAAAGGCCACAATACTTGAGATGATCTTTGAAGGAAGACAAGGATTCCAAGATGCAGAGATGGGACAGCTTGTTTCTATGTGACACCCAAGGTTTGTTTGGTTTTTTTTTAAACTCAGAAATTATGTGATTCTACTGTTTAAATGCAATTGTTTTAAAGAAACAAAACCTGGTTTCATCATTATTGGGCAAAGGGCATAAATGCAGTGTCTAGGATGCTTGCATAATTCTTTTTGAGCATGTCTGCTCTATACCCTCTCACTGCATCTAGGAATTGTGAGTGATAAGCGGTCATGATCTCTCCCCATAAGCATTTTGCATCAAAACCTCAGAAAACTGACATTAAACCAACCTCCTAATGTTACCTCCAGATGGAGATAGCAAATCAACATGAAAGATTGTTTCTTTTTTAAAAAAATATTTATTCACTTTTTTTTTTCTGTCAAGAGGTTTGCATACACACACAGAGCTAGATCAGAATAGAATTTAATCTAGGAAGGAAATAATTTTTCCTGTTGTTCCAAGAGTGAGTTGTGACTGCTTTTGGTAACTGATTAACACTAATGAGGTTAACATGCACAGTAAGCAAGTCCTTTCCCTTGTTCATCAGAGAACTACTCTTTGGGCTTCCCCTTCTCCTGACTAGTAGGTCAAATTCAGATGAATTTAAATCTGTCATTTCTCAGGCCAAGGATATTTTTTTACTACCTAAAAAAAACCAACTTATTTCTAAAAATTTGTGACATGTACATAGTTTTGGCTTAATTTGTTAATTAGGATGGCGGAGCCAAGATGGCGGAGTAAAAGCAGTGACTAGCTTGAGCTCTCTCCCAAACCCCTTCAAATTTATGAATTAGGAGATGAAGCATAAATGTATATAAACTGCTAACTGACATTTTCAGCCGATTTGCATAAGCAATGGAAGCTACATTTCTTTGTCAACATAAATCTGACAATAACACAAATTCACACAAGTTTCCAAATAGAGAAATCAGCGATTTGCATTCTTAGAGAATGAAAACCTTCATGGTTCCAACACAAGTTTGTATTTTCCAAAATTGAGATGCTAAAATAATCATTCACTGGAGATCCTAACTGAAGTACAATAACATCCTTTCATTTGAAAAGCACAAATTAGGAAACTGAGGTTTGGGAGTAACTTCATTTACTTTGGGAATCCCCTTCATCTACACAAAGGGCATCATATTAATCAGCAGCTAAGTCCAAGCTAGTTGTCTTAGGTACATTGAGGTTAAGATACTTGCCTGGGGTAAGCGGCAGGATCAAGCATAAGTCTTCCTGACTCAGTCTAGAAATCTATCCATAATGCCAGGTTACCACTTATTTTTGAGCATAGAATGGCTACTTGGTGATGCAGAGCCTAAAATTTCAATTTTCTTTTTGACCTACTGTTTACTAAGATACACACTATTTTCTCTCATAAGCCCTATTTTCACATGAGGGAGAATGTGCTACAACCGAATGGCTTTTTTCTTACCTGATGAGTGTACTGACTTCTCCTTCTGAAACCTTCTACATAGCTATATCCATGTTACGTTCTCTCATTTCATATACCTCACCTTTGCAAGAGAGATTGGCTACATTTGCTAGCCAATGTGAAAGATCCCTTTAAAGCCTTTGTCTCCTGTAAATGATGACATGAGATGCAGCATCACTCCATCTTTTCTTGTTGGTACTGGAACAAAAGCCATCAGCTTTTAGCATTATAGATCTAGCACTGGAAAAGGCTGACAGGTAATCTAGCCCAGTCTCTTCATTTAACAAATGAAGAAATCAAAGCAAAGGAATAATAAACCTCTTGCCCAAAGTAACACAGGGAACAAGCATCACAAGCACGATATGAACTCAGATTCTACGACCACAGAGATAGGGAGGGTTTTTTTTTCGGTGTATCTCTTGTTGTTCAGTCATATCCAACTCTTCATAACGTCGTGTGTGACACTGTCCATAGGGTATTCTTGGCAAAGATACTGGAGTGGTTTGCCATTTTCTTCTCCAGTGTATGAAGACAAATAGAGGTTAATGGACTTGTCCACGATCACACAGACAGTAAGTGTCTGAGGCTGAATTTGAACTCAGGTCTTCCTGACTCCAGGCCCAGCATTCTACCAAATGAGCCACCTAGCTATCTCTTAGAAATGTAACTATTATTTCAGTTCACTGAACTTTAAACAAAAGTAGATTTTAGAGTTTCTGGGCTTGGATTGGAGGCCTCTTTTCAACCAGAAACCACTTTTGTAACATAATTATAGCCACAGTTTTAAACTTCAGGTTGGGTCATTTCAGGGACGTTTTAAGATTTGGATTAGCACAGTTAAACCTTATAAATCCCATCATTTTCTCAAATCCACACTTTTTGTTTCTCGTCTCTGGCCCTCTCTGAACCAATACAAAATATATACCCGAAACCTATGATTATAAGAGCATTGGTGAGTCTGTTACGAAATTTTAAAGATCTAAAGAGAAGTTCTTAACCTGGGTCCCATGAATTTGTTTTTTTAAGTATTTTGATAACTGTATTTCATTAAAATTGGTTTCCTTTGTAATCTTATGTGTTTTATTTTGTGCAGTTTAAAAACATTATTTGGAGAATGGGGTCCATGGACTGTCACAAACTGCCAAAGGAGTCCAAAACATTAAAAAAAAATGCCAAGAACCCTCAATCTAAATTTTAAGAATTATTGTTATCATGGGGGATAAATAGGTGGTGCAGTGACTAGTGAGCTAGGCCTAGAGTCAGGAAGACCTAAGTTCAAATCTGGCCCCAGACCCTTCCTACCCTAAATTCACACATCCAAAGTAAACAGAAATGTTTGTGAAATGGCAGACTGTACTAAATTGCTTAGAAGCATTAGCAAATTGATGAAATTTGTTTAGTGACGTAAATGTTTTATATGTGGAGTAATCAATTTGATCACTACCACAGGAGTCACTCTCCAAAAATGGTTTATGAAAAACATGCACAAATTACACTAGACATACCTGTTGAAGTTTTCTGTTTATAATAATTGATCACTGTCAGTTTTGTATGTAAGGAGTTATTTTCAAAAGTAGGGAGTTATAAATTATAAATGTATATAAATTCATATATGTATATTGTATATATATATATATACATATATATATATATATAAACTCACCTTTATGAATTAGGGTATTGCTTTATCAGGACTTCTCACTGAAAGGTTAGAGAATAGCATTGACCATCAAATACCACGTAAGAAAATATATAAGAACCCTCAAATATTGACACTGACTTATTTTAGAAAAAAAAAACTTTCTTCCATACCAATGTCATGACACTGCACTCCAGATTAAAATTAAAAGAGTACTAATATCATATTCAATGTGTATAGGCTTACATGAGAATGCTTACATACAGATGCACAAGTATGTGATCTGAGACCAGGGATTTTTTAGTTAAATGGAGAAGAGTTACAAATTCAACTCATGAAAACTTCCTGATTGCAAAGGCCAGTGGGGAAAAAAAACAAAGAAAAGAAAAGATAAGAAGAAAGTTTTACTAAATCCTATCAGCATGCAACTAATGCTTTGTGGTTCTCAAGAAGTGCTGTGGGTTTTCCTTTGTTCTTTCTATCCATTTTTTTTTACTTTTACTTCAGTAAAACTAAAAAATATATATATTTATATATATACTGTGTGTATGTGTATTGATATAACATTGTGCCTAATTGAGTTGTGTGTATATATATGTATATGTATATGTATATATATACATGCAGTATATAATAATAGTAAAATAACATAAGACAGATATCAACAATAATCCCTGCCATCAATCATATGTTTACACAGAAATTCATGCTCACATTCTTAACCCAGCATCAGCGGATGTCAACAGATGCATGATATTTTATTACTTGATGAATAAAGCATGTTGATTTTTAATTTAGGTTATTTGATTTTCCTTCTTTTATTTAATGGGTTATTTCATCTTCTAGTTATCCTTGGGAGGGTTGGGGAGAAAAATTATACAGATATATCTATAAATATATAGTCACTCCTGTGTATATATATAAATAGATATATACATTGTATATATTTCAAGAACATTTTCTGTCATTTCACCTCATCTTGTGCCGCATGAATTTTTGGTGGTTCTAATATTTTGTTTTGCTTTAATTTTTATCCTGAGTGTTTTGAGTCATTATGACATTAAAAAAAGAAATTCATTGCTCTACCTCTCTAAAAGTAATTCCTATCAAGTATTTTTTAAATACTGAGAGATATATAGATATGCAAATCAAACTAAGGCAACAAAATCTTTTCTTGCCATCCTATTGTCAAATCCCTTTCCCTATAGCACACCCCTATATATTTACTTTTTAAATCCCAAGAAAGTTGTGTATAAAAGAATGAAGTCCCCCTCCCTTTCCTTGCTTTTATTTTTCCCTACATTTCCTTTAGTTCTTCTTTTTCCCTGCCCACATGTCTGCACAGACTACTTCCAATTCAACCTGGATTTCTAACATTAAAGAAAAAAAATGAAAGCAATAAGCCCAATCAGGGAAAATAACAACGATAGAAACAACTACTCCCTAAAATACACACCCATTCCCCTAAACTGCAGATGGCATAAAAAGAATTTTATTGCAGACGCAGAATATCTGTTGTATCTTTTCCTTCTGGGCAAGCCAGAAATCATTTTGTGGCATGCAGTGACAGTTTGCAGCTAACTAACTAACCATGGCCTTCATTCACCTGTGCATGGGCTGTGATGATGCCATCATGTGTTCCATCAAAGTTACACATCCAGGCTAATTCCAGCAAGTCTATAGTTTATGAGTTTGGGGGATACCTTTTTTTTAAGTTGGTTATAATTTCTTTTTTAAAAAAATCATTTTATTTCAATGAATTGTGGCAGTACCGTGAGCTGCTCTTGCAGCCTATTTTTTGTCTCTTTTTTTTAAAAGAAATTTTGTTTTGTTTTTCAATTTTGTTTTCCTTGGCGACAGTCAAGTTTGTATTTCCTTTGTGTATCCATCTGTCTTGTCATTCTGTGTTGGAGTCCAGTGTTCTAGTGTTGTTCTGTGATTCTGTTCTCTGTTTGTAAAATGTTGTTTGAATTCCTCCTCCTCTCCCTCGTAATCACTCCCTGTCTTCTCTGCTTTTTAACCTTAGCTAGAAGGAATTCCACAAAGGGGCAGTGGGCTTCTCAATGAAATGCTAAACTCAATAGCCCAGGGATTTCACCTGGAAATCTTTGGGGCTTTTGGACCCTGTCAATAGAAGGAAAGCTTCCATTTGAAAAATTTACAAAAACCCTTGTTGATCTCATTTTAGAACAGTTAAGCATGCCTAAAGTTAAAATTATTTAATCTGAAAGGTACTTTCTAAAGTGTTTCTTCTAAAGCTGACCACATTCTAGTTAGAGTTCTTCTGCAGACACAGAAGCATGTCTCCAGACAACAGAACTGTTTCCAGAAAACGCAAGTAAGGGTCTATACCAACTTTGATGCTGAGACTAGTGCCTTTTTCAGCACTGGTAAGGAAAATGTGGAACTATTGAAGAGTTATCCCATTTATCTATGTGTATATTTTAATCTAAAATTCAAATGTGTTCAACAAGACATCAATGAAAAAATGATTATTTTACTGCATTTTATTTGCCTCAAGCAGATTTAGGGGTATTACAATCTTTTGACTTTGCTGAGCCAAATGATTTTTTTACTCATGGGAACACTACAGAGCCTACAAATCAGCTTGGACCTGGATTATTTTCTTCTCTGTCATTAAAGCAGACCAATAAATTTAGTTCTGAGAGCAGGATCTCTAATCTTGGTGATGGAAGTAAAAACAAAATGCCCACTTGGATTGTCATGAGACTGAATTCATGAGCATGAGGATTGAGAAAGTCAGTTGGTTGAATAATTCGGATGAATCTTATTTTAACAATTGTGAGAGAATCAACCTGAAACCTTCACTGTGGAGCAATATTGATATGATAAGGGAAATGCAAATAAAGATCTTAGGTAACTGATCAGTGGAGGATCAGACTTTGGATTCTGAAACTGAAAACAGAAATAGAGGATCCAGAAGAATATGCCAAAATAACTGAAGGTTTGGGAAGTGGGTATCAAAAGGAAAGTCTGATAGAGTCAACCTAGAGGAGAAATGTTTTTCCTATGAATGACAGTGATCAGTATTTTCTCTTTCCACTGTTAAAAGTGTAGGGGAAAAGGGAAGGCCAATAAGAAATAGAATTAGGGATTTTTTAGACATAAGATCTTCTTAACTATGAGCATAGTACTGAGTCTTCTCCAGATATGCTGAAATAAAGCATAGACTTTAGAGGATCATGGTATATAGAGCTAGAAGGTTACATAATCTGATGTTATCATTGAAATGAAAGGCTGAGGCCCAGAGAGGTTAAGTTCATTGCCCACAAATAATAAATAGCAGAGTGGGTATTTGAACCCACATCTATTTCTAAATTCTTTTCACCTGGTTCACTTTGCAGTACTGCCTCCCACTGTCTTGGAATGGTTTAATAATCAAGAGAAATGGTGGAGGGGAACTGGATAAAAGACTCTGTTAGTATCTGAATGTATCATTTTTCACGTTTTTCATCTATGTGAACACTCAAGAAAGAACATAGCCTGTAGACGTGTCTACTTTACTTCGCTCCCTGTTTAGTAGTAAATTCAGTTTAGTACAAATTGAATTGGCAAAAAAAGGGTTCAATTCAATTTATCTTAAGAGTATTTGTTAAGCATAACACCTCTAAGTAAAGCACTGTATTATAGTAATGTGCCATGATATATTTAAAGTCATGAAGAATACTCCCATCCTAGGGAGGAATGAATGAATGACATTTGTTGATTACTATGAATAAAGTGGTGTGCTAACATTTGGTGATATAATTAGAAAATCAAGGTAGTCCATATCCTTCAGGCACTTACATTCTAATAGGGAGACACAACACATTTAGGGGATTGAAAGAAAAGGTATATGTAGCCATAGAGAGGGTCAAGTGGCATTCCCTTCCCTAAAGCAATGTAAGTATTGATTTGATTATAGTTTATTTGACTGTGGCTCCTAGAACCAGAATATGAAGATTGCCTAATAGAGTAAGTTGAAGCCATATTGCACGCATTTTGAAAATGCCAGGGCCAGAATTTGTGCTTTATTCAGTAATCGATAGGAAGTCAACAATGATCTTATAAATTTGATAAATAAATATCTTAGAAACGTGATATGAGAAGAGTAGTATGTTAGAAAAATTATTCATAAATGGAAAAGTTAGGGTGAATGGCAAGATTTGGGGAATTCCAGATTTAGACATGTTGAGGCTTATATATCAGAAGGCTATGCACACAGATATTCAGCAGGGTATTAGAAATATTGGACTGTTGTTCTGAGTAATTAATGATAGATGGTAGAGATTTGGAAATCACTTGTATAGAGGTGATAATTGAAATCACAGATGTGTATGAGGATACTAGAGTATGTAAAGAATAGAGAAGATAAAATGGTCATATTCTATTTAAGACTAAGAAGGTGAATGTAGACCCAGGAAAGGAAAGAAATGTAGCACTGATTACCATTACCTTCGCTTGCCTGGAAGGCCACGTAGATTAGATTTTTCCTCTCCCCCAGAGTTCTTCAATACCCTTAGGGGTGGGACTAGGCTCTCTGTCATTGACTCTAGTTCCCAGCTATAGCGTTCCTCCCTCCACCCCCAGTAGGGCTGGTATCCTGAACCCTAGTTCCATTTAGCCACAAATAATGAGATTAGCTTTTATAAATGGTTTCTTTGAAAGATATAAACTTACTCCTCCAACAAACGGGAAACATAATCCCCCTGCTACTTGTACCACCTCAGTCTCAGGAAGGGGAGGAGGAATTAGGTTCAGAGATTAGCTCAGTTTCTATAGAGCACAGTCATAGATCCAAGTCCAAAACCCTCCCAGATTCAAGTCCCAAGCTTCTCTAGGTTTCTCTGCTGGCCTGGTATCTTGCCTGCAATCTTAGCTCCAAAGTTGCCCTTACTCAAACTTCTGGGTCTGGTAGGGGTCACTGCTGGCACTTTAAGAAGGACGAATGACACAGAACAGAAAAAAATACAAACCTCTCCTCATTTCTTAGAGCAGGGAGGTAAAAGATAAGGGGAACAGGGGAAGCCCTCATAAGTTCAGTTCCTGGCAGCCATGCTGTGAGTGAACTGTGACCTTCACCCTCTGGTCCAGGGGTGGGATATCTGAGTTCTTGAGGCCACATGTAGCCCTCTAGGTCCTCAAGTGCAGCTCTTTGATGGAATCTAAACTTCATAGAACAAAGATTTGTTGTGGCCTCAAGGACACAGGTTCCCCACATGGTAGGAGACAAGATTATCTCCACTTTAGGAGAATATGGGCATAACCAGGCAAGTCCTTCAGGCCCCTCCATGTTAAACAATTTCAGCATGTTCCCAAGACTCTATTACACAAGGAAGAAAAAAAGGGGAAAAAAAAACATAGGAGAGCTGGATCAAGTTATAGTTGGACTGAATATCATGAAGAAGGTGATGGCCAATGGTGTCAGAAGTTGTTGTAGGGAGGTTGTAAGGAGAGTGACAACAGAAAAAAAAATGTCATTGGTTTTGTCATAAAGATATATAGATATAGAGACCTATTTCAGTAGAGTCGTAGAAACAAAAACTAGATGGCAAAGGGCTGACGAACATATGATTGATGGGGAATTGGAGGTATTAAATATTGATACTCTCGAAGTTTGGCAGTGAGGGGATGTACTTCCAGGTCATATGACCAACAATATTAACTTTTCCAAAAACTGAATTATGTGCAAAAGATAAAGAAATTACAGCCATGCCAACTATCTAAGACAAATCAAACCTAACAAGGTCAAAATCTGATGAAATAAAGGCAAATCCCTAACTGCTAACATACTCACTCAACAACCCCTCCCCCATCTGCAATCACACACTGGTACATTAATTGAATTACCAGCTTGCAATAGAACAACCCCCCCGCACCCCCACAAAAATAAAAAGGCAAAATCTTAATCTGGCTGGGACTGCAGCTAGGTAGTGAAAAATAGAGGGAACTGTTGCAGGATGCCAATATGTGTGGTATGCCACTAAGTCTGAGAGTAAAGGCCCAGTATGTAGCTAGAGCTATTTCTCTCCTTCTATTTTTCTCCTTCAGTTAAATGTGAATTCCTTAGTTATAAAGAAAGGTAAGAGAGTTTTGCATTCAAGTCCCCAGGGTAATTGCTATCAAAGTAGAAGGAGTCAGAAAAAAATGATAGTAGAAAATAAGGGGTGAGGGGAGACTAAAACTACCAAAGTTCTCAGAAGAACACTGAAGGGAGGGAGAGTTATAGGATGCTACCTTGTGTGGGTAGCAGGGTGTAAAAGCAGGGATTATGTTTTAATGGCATGGAAGTACCTGAGCATATGCTGAGAAAAAGAAGCCAATAGAGCAGCTGTAAATTCATGATGAAATTTGTAGAGGAGAGAATTGAGGGTACAAATGGAGCGTTTATTCCTGACAAGAAGAAAGGCCACCTCTCCTATAAGACCTTACAACACTGAAATATTTAGAGGAGTAGAGGAGAGATTGTCTTAATCTTCCAATGTAGTTGCTGAGGTCATCTGATTAGAATGGAAGGAAAGAGGAGGTAGAGCTGGGAATCTTATAAGGTGTAACAAAGATTTGAAATTGCTGCTGATAAGTCTGATAGGGAGCCAAGATGTGACAAATAAAAGTATTGCTATGGAATTCAGTTTTGGGGAGGTGATTTTGGGGTGATTTTGAGAAATAGGGAAGTTTAAGATGTAACCACCATTGTGATCCAATGTTACTGGCCTGCTTCCTGTTCCTTAAACAAGATACTGTTATCTCTTGATTCTGAGTCTTTTCACTGGCTGTCTTCTATGCCTGGAGTGTACTCTTTATCTTCACATCTTGGCTTCACTAGTTTCCTTCAAGTCTTAGGTAAAATCCTACATTTTATAGGAACTTTTCCAGATTCCCTTTAATTGTAGTGCCTTCCTGCTGTTGATTATTTCCAATTTGTTCTGTATATAGCTTTTTTTTATACATAATTGTTTGCATGTTATCTCCCCCATTAGCGTGAGAGCTACTCAAGAGCAGGGACTGTCTTTGCCTTTTTTGTATCCTCAATGCTTAGCTCAGTGCCTGGAATATGATAGGTGCTTACTAAATGCTTATTGACTGACTGAAGTATCATAGTTTTAGAGTTCAAAGTAGTTGGGCATGTCAAGAAACCATAAGAAGGTTAATGGACATAGCTTTTGAAGTCCACAAGAATGATACCAGGAAAAGAGGTTGAAGGGAGGACTGACCTAGCTTCTAAATTCATTGGGGAAAGTGTTCAGGAGAAAAGGAACAGGAGTGATATACTATGAAGACATATACTTTAATTGAGGAGAGGTTTTGGAGTGATGGTGACAGAACTTTATGAAAAATTCTTTACCCTCTTTTCATCTTTTCTGCATTTGGATGAAATAAAACTTTTGTTTCTATCATTGTTCTGCATTTAAGCAGACTTAGGCTTTGTTAATCCAAGACTCTGTACTGATATAGGAATCATTCCTGAATCAACAGGATTCTACAATTATAGATTGTAATTTCTACAGTCAGACCACAGACAGTTACTGCAGAATAACAAAACATTTCCTGCGTGTTAAGCCAAAAATCAAAATATACATAAAACAAGGAAAGAATAAAAAATAAGAAAAAAAATACATATAGTATCTGAATGAAACAAGTCAATTCTGACATAGTCAAGTTATTCATACTGGAAAATTGGTAACAAACTGAAGAAAGGATATAAATGCAGATATTAACCGGTTAAAATCAAATGCCATAGCACAAAACCAAAGAAGCCTAAATATGAATTTAGATTTGATCCACACTGATCCCTATAAAAGTTGCACCAAATGGATTAAGGCTCATGCTAATATTGCCATTTTGATATTGAAGTATTACTCAATTGTTAACATATGTAAGTGCCATAAAAATATTTCTGTGTCTTCATGGGCATCCCTACCTTAACTGATAATATATCATCAAATACTCCACATTCTCCATCAAGCTGAAATAGAATAGGTGAATGCTTTTTTAAGCTGTTTTCTAAGCTCTGAAGAGATATATACCGTAACACAAATTTTAAACTTAATTATGTTTTTTAATGAGCAGTTACTTATATGGTAACTTTTTCAACATAGTGAACTATATTTAGCTACAGTACTTTACTGCGTGTTAATTCACTAATTGTTTAATTGAAGCCTATTCATCCCTTTTCTTTCGCTATTCCCTCATGCACTAATCTAGGGTGTTGCACAGGAAAGAGTGAGAGTAGTGGCCAAGCGCAGAATGGCTCCCATCTGTTTTGTGTAATCACTTTGCCATGGTGTATCTCAATGGTTTGTGAAGTAGTTTTAGAAACTTTGGGAAGAGAAGTATTAGATAAAACTGAACCCTGTTCCTTCAAATTGGTATGTAAGCCTAGTACTCGAAGACAGATTCTGAAAATTTAGAATCATCCTTTAGATTGATAGATTGATTTCATATAAAGATTAGCTGTAATTATAGCTAAATTTCTAAGTTTTTTTTTTTAAGTCCGTAAAAATACTTTTCCCCTATACATTTTATCTACAGGCAATCCCAGGTGTAGATACTCCCTACACTGATGCAGACTAACAACTCATCTTCAGTTTATAGTGTTAAAGAGTCACTTGGGGTAAAAAGAGATAAAATGACTTGATCTTAATCTCTCAGATATATGTCTTAGAGACAGGTCTTGAACCCAGGTTTTCCTGACCCCAAAGTAAGTCCTTTGTAAGAGAGACAATAGGGCTAGTAATCACTTGACAGTGATTTTCAGTAGAGACCTACACCACGCTTTCCATTTCACCAAATGTAGAATGATTAAAGATCCCTCTTCCTTAGAAACCAAAAAGGAGCATTCCCTGGCTTACAGATATGGAGCTGAATGGGGACTTAAGAAATTTTTTCATTCAAATCTCTCCTTTGAAAAATGGGGAAACTAAGGCACAGAGAAGTAAAATAACTTTCCCCAGGTCACATAGGATATAAGTAGTTCAGCAGATATTTAAACCTAACTATAGTACCCTTTCCCACTATATCAGGTTGCCTCTGCTATGTACTTCATTAATACTCAATAAATACTGATATGAATGACTTAGCTAATGGGCTTTCCATCAGACCATATTTAGAACTAGAGGAAACCTCAGGTGTCATCTTAGTCAAATTCCCTTCTTTTACAGATGAGACTCAGGGATATTAAAGACTTTCTCAAGGTCACACAGGTAGTAACAGAGAAGATGCCTAAAACTAGAGTCTCTATGCCCCTTTCCCTATACTATGCAGTCTGTTATGCACATAATAGATGCTCACAAAATACAAAAATGTGTGACCTGCCTAACGTGGTTTATGATGCTTTGTATTTCACACAAAGAGTTAATAAAATTAGAATACTGTTAAACCATCATTTTCTAGAAAGCTATGTTTGCAACTGCTTAGGATGGTTTCCTAGCATAGTCCTGGGCTTGGGAGACATGCACCAATGTTTAGTAATGTTTAGAAGACTGCAGTGAGGTGAATGGATTATTATGTAGATGACACTGATTCATTACTCATTAGTATTTTCTCTCAATATATGCAATTAGAGAACAACAGCCTCTTATCGAAGCTGGGATTCTAAGAAGAGAGAGTCTCTATATCTTCTTTGGAAAAGAGGCTATATTTCCTTTGTTTTGAGAATAATCATCTTATAATTTGATGGCAAAAAGATCACCAGCACCTAGGCCACAAGAAAACAAATGGAAGTGTATCTGAAGAGAAATGTAAATTTGCTTCATGTCCCAGTCCCTTTCTGACACCTGTTTGCTGATGGCATTTGTTGTGGTGGCTGAAAATCAAGGATTTTTCCCTCTCCTGCTGTCATGTCATATATCAAAAATATGAAGCTTTTCTTAACCACTGAAGTTTGCTATGCAGGAAACAGTCCAAAAGCTCAGTGACTTAATGACAAAGATTCACATCTGCAGGTGCCTTTATTTAGGTCTTTTCTGCCCAAGCACTAAAGTTCCCCTTTACAAGGTGTGACATTCTAAAACTAGACACATCATGTGGTAGTCTCTTGAACTCATCCTCAAGTCTTTTAATGTCTTAATTTTGAAAAGCAGAATTCTCTTCTGAGAGTCAATATTCAGCAGTATCTTATCACCCAGTTATGCTAACTTATCAATCCTTAGCCCTAGTGAATTCTGATTGAATTGGGAATTTACTTACACAGTAGATGAGTTTACCATTTCCATTTTCCTCCAGTCATCCTCATGAAAATATGACGTTATATCAAATGTTACTGAGAATTACAAGAGATGATGGTAAGGCTCTTCTTTTTGCTACTGTTTTTGCAATTATTTCAAAAGACCTGGAACAGTTGTTGGGATAAACTTGATTCCTGTTACACTATGAGCAATGTCACCCTGTCCCTGCCCATAGATATGACTTTCTCTAAGAGAATAAGGTAGTTCTATTTTCTTTTCCTTTTGCAAATTCATCTCTTGAATTTTCAGAGTTATGGGTTGCATCCTTCTTGGCTTTTCAGACCTCTTTGGCAATTGCTTCCTTGAACTCCAGCCTACATGCTGTGTCACAGCCCAGTAATTCTTCCCTAAACCTTGGCTGTACATTGTCGAGCTGACAAATGTCTAAATGAGTAAGATATGATATTTGCAACCTGCTGAGAGAATCTTTCCCTGTAGTCTTTGATTTGTTGCTTCACAAGGTGTGTGGGTGAAGGAGGAAAAAAATGTTCAGTGACACAGTCAGTGAATGGGAAGAGTAAAATCAAGGAGGTACCACATTTAAAAGTGCATTTTGCATTCCAAGCAAAAGCATTTATGTCTTAGTCCTTTGAATGTCTAAGGCAACTGATTATATAATGGGAAAAAAAAAAGAATGATCTTATTTCCTGAGGTGAATAATGTGTTCCAGCACCTAGCTGCAGATTATAGAAGAGCATTGCTTATAAAAATTCATGTCAAGACTATATTAGGTTTTTTTTTTCATTGCATGAAAATACCATTTGGTACCTAAGATTTTCTTTTAGGGAAGGGGTGTTATCTTGTCCTTGTGGCAAACCCATAGAGGGATATACATAAGGGCCCCTACAATGCCTGGTAAACTGGCTATCATGCCAAATCTGATATTTCAGTCCAATGGGGATTTGGGGGAAAGCAAAGACTTCCTCTATTATCAAGGTACCCATGCTGTGAAATTCACCCTGGATCTGTAAGGTTCTGAACAACAGGTCAAAAAACAAGACAGTGAGACACCATGAGAGGAAAAGAAATAGAATTGTCATTAAAGAAGTCCTATTGTACTGATTAACTTTTCAAATTAACCTACTTTTTAGCTTGTATAGTTAATGTCACTGAGAGCACAGAAACGATTATTTGGGGATAGACTAATGATTCATTTAGTCTGGTTTCCTATCCTTTGCTGGGACCAAAGGTGGATATTGTAGGAAATAAAGAAACCTTTCCTATACCTTGTAACACATACAATACTTCGCTAAAGGGAATAAAATCTTTTAAAATTCTTTATTAGTTACTACCTTTCCCATTTATATAGTATGGTAAATTTTGCAAAGTGCTTTATATATTTTTCACTGGAGCCTTGTAATAAACCAGGGTACTGTGGAGAGTTATAATCCTTATTTTCTAGGTCAAGAAACTTAAGATCAGAAGTAGTAGAGGAATTATGCCAGGGACACACAATTTCAGTGGTGAGATGTCATTCCAGATATCCTTGATTTCAAACCGAGTATTTTGCCAACTGTGCCATGCAGCCTAAAGTTTGAGGCAATGTCTTCTGTAAACCTTCTGGTAAATTTATCATTTGATGACATTCATTGTAGAAAACAAAAATAATGAACTTCATTTTGTCCTCCAATAATGTTGAAGACCCTTGCTTATTATGTGCACATCTGAAGTCCTGACCAATTCCAACTCTTGTTAGCCTTGCATTCTTTGTGGCTCCATCTTTCCAAGAATATTAGATTTGAAAGAGTCTTTAGAGATTATTTAGTCCAAGTCCCTTTGCCCAAGGTCGTATAGCTGGTTGGTGGCAGAACAATGAATAATGCTAAAAATAAATTTTGCCAGAAGAAGTCCAGTGACCATCACTTTAGCTGTGTCAGAAAAAAAAATGATTAAGAATGGATAAGAAAAAGAAATAGTCATATTTTCCATGCATTAATGTCTTTGACTAGTGGAGGAATAAAATCATCAGTCCACATAGAGATCAAGCACTTATTCTTACAATTCATTAATCAAAAGGGAAAAGGGAAAGAGAATATGATTCAGTCAAAGCAAACGATCATGATTCTTAAAATCCCCCCAAAAGTACATATCCTGTTTTGAACTGGTCACTGGTATCATATTCCCAAACTGAGAGGGGCACAATTTTAGCCAAACTAATATACATGTGTGTTTGTTTGTGTGTGTGTGTGTGTGTGTGTGTGTGTGTGTGTGTGTGTATGTGAGAGAGAGAGAGAGAGAGAGAGAGAGAGAGAGAGAGACAGAGACAGAGAGACAGAGACAGAGACAGAGAGAGAGAGAGAAAGAGAGAGAGAGACAGAGAAGAGAGAGAGAAGAAAGGGAGAAGAGAGAGAGACAGACCTGTGTTGCATCAGAATCTGTTTCTTTTAGAGATTTAGAGATTAAGGGAAATTTCCAATCAAATCCCCTCAGGCTTGGGAAGGTTAAGTGACTTCATCAACATTATAATAGTTACTTAGTAGTAAAACTGGGTTAGGACTAAAGACTACTAATTTCTACCTCTGCTGTTTTCCTTTACTTCACGGTAACCTCTCTAATTGCTATTTGCTCTCATATAGTTCAATTTAGTAAGACCTGGAATTAATTTAACTGTAAACAAAAATTTGGATGTTGTAACAAATGATATGATTTGGTTCATATGTGCATGTGTGTGTGTGTGTGTGTATCTCCATTTAAACTAGAAAAGGAAGATTAAAAGTAGGAAATATAATACATGAAAGGAAATTATCAAAAATGAAAAAGATGGAAAGGATATCTAATAACAGTAAATGCTATCAGAATGGTTAAATGAATTTACAAATAATTGAAGGCATAATTGACATCAGTTAAAGAAAATGTGGAAGGATTATTTGAAAATAAAGCCATCTTGAAAAATAGAATTACTGTATAAATATCTTAGAACAGCTTTCTTCGTGTCAAAAGAAGGGTCAGCAATATGATTCCTTAGCCAAAAATTAATGTGATCTACATGTTTACAATGAAAAAATACTGAATGAGTGTTTGTAGCCTCTCCTTCTAAACCCAAGGGTTTGTTTAACACTTCTATCTGATAATATACTTAGTCATGTCTAATTATGAACAAAGTTTTGTGTAGGCTTATTTGAAAATGACTCTCAAATCCTATTGTAATTTTTTCCCCTTTAGTACAAGTAAAAAAGAGAAGACTTGAAAGGAAGGAAGCTAGGAAGATGTCATTGCTAATACAATGGGAAAAAAGATTGAACTAGGCATGAGGAGACATGAGTTTAAGGTGTTGAGTGCAAATTATCTCTTAGGCATTTTCAATTATATATTTTTCAAAGGTTATGATACTAATATTAACTAATAGTGCAAAAATATTTTTGGAGGGGTGGAGAGACCTTCTGGGCTAGTAACCTACAAAAAGAGTGAAGCCCTTCTTTCTACTAGGCTTGGATCAAGGCCAAAATGTGAGGCTGTTGAAGGAAAGGTACAAGAATACGAGAGTGATGATAGTAATAAATATGTAGGGTTCTGTATAGCTGCACACTCGACAGTTGCCTAAGGTCACTCCTGTCCACTGACTAACAAATGGTCCATGAATATACCAGGTGGTCATATGGCAGCACTGGGCATGAGATGTTCCTGTAAATGACCCATTACCAAAAGTTTTAAACACAGATGGAAAGTGAAGTGGCCTTCAGCAAACACATGGGAATGTGATTGATTCTGTAACCCAGCTTTTGGGTGCCATGTACATTCTCAATGCCTGACCACCCCTCGTTAGTACATCTGCTTGTTAGATATAATAAATAGAAGAGGAGATGCTTTTTGAAATGAGTAATTAAAAACTTTGCATTCCTCTCCCTCATCTCACTCTTCCACTTTCCTCTTTCCCTTGATAGGATGTCCAGAAAATTAAGGCAGCTGTGGATTAATTGATACTCTCTTCCATGTAGGAAACATCTGTCACTGATGCTACAAAGATTGTATTAGTGAATTAAAACATTTGATTACCTTTAATGTAAAAGAATGAGGCAGTCTCTTCTGTCATTTGCTCTATCTTTTTTTTACACGATGCTGATGACTGCAGTCCATCCCAGAAGCTGTATGGTCTTCTCAGCAGATGTTGTTTTCCATATCTATCGCCTTTTCCATGTGGAAAAAAAAATCACATACAACAAAAGCAATTTTGGAGAATGAAAAAAGAAAAGGTCCCCATCACTAATATATTTTTAGAAACAGCTGGTAAAGACAAATGGTGTAAGTGTGATGCCTGGAGCATATCTATCCTAACAACAGGGTGGTTCAAAGATTAAAAACAAAAACAAAAACAACAAAAAATGACTATTTCTAAATATCAGCTTTAATTGTAAGCTCCCTCTTCCCATCACATAAGAAATGAAAAAGCCTTGTGAGACATTTTCTTTTCTAGTCTGCCAAAGTTTCTACATATTCTGTAACTTTCAGTCTATTTCCTGCTATAGCACAAGCTCAACTCTATTGTTTTGCCCATCAAATTGTATATTGCAGCCATTGTCAAGCATCATATCTTTATATTTCTGAGTTTAGAATTGATTTTTCTCTCATTTTAATCTTCTAGAAATGAGCCTGTTTTACTGAGGAACCACATGTCTTTATACTTCTTCAAAGAATACCCAATGCTCATCCTTTTTGAAACATTGCTCATACCTGTGGGTATCAATTTTAGGTGCTTTTTTTTTTAGAGGCATAGCTACTAATGATGTTATGTGTTTGATGAAGTACAAACACATGTGGAACATCTTCGCGCATTACAAATCTCGTTATTCTCCTCAAGGGGGAAAGTCTAGGGATTCGATGTGCTAAAAGCATATCTTGTCTTCTGAGGTTCCCTCTTTATGACTTCACTTGTCTCCTGAGTTGTTTTATAAAATTGTAGCACTGCTACTAAACTTTTGCTCAATACCACCCTCATAGAGGCTTTTGATAGTTTGAATGATTCCTGGGTATAGTTTGTTCAGAAATTTCACATTTCAAATTGCTTATTAATTTTTTTGTGACCAATACTTCACAAGGAGAGATCTTGCTATGATTTTATGGGATTATGAAATCAACACATGTCAGCTGATGTTCAATATAACTTTCTCCTTTTGATCTTCTCTAGCTGTACTTTTAGTGATGTTTCATGAGATCTGGTTTAATAATGTTTTATTATTTCCATCATACAGACTAGATAATAGAGTCTCAGAATCTTTAAGGAACATGCCTGTACTCATACAACTAATAAGTATTCAAGAGAAGATTTGAACCCAGATCTTGCTGGCTCTAAGCCTAGCATTGCAAGCATTACACTACAGCATCTCACTGTATATGTTAACAAGGAATGATATCCTCTTGCCAGATGAATGCTATTAATACAAGAGATAGGAAAAAGTCAAGTATGCCTGGGGTAGTATCATGTTTGTGAAAGAACTATCCAACAGAACTATTAGCTTAAAAGAACTATATGTTTAGTACTAGAGGTATTCCCTCATCAGGATGAATTTGGGCATAGAATTAGAAGTTAAATGACTGGAAGTTCCCTACTTGAAGCATGTATCCCTTCTATGCCATCACTGACAAATGATCATCTATAATGGACACCTCGAAAGAAGAGAATTTTACTACCTCGCCAGGTAGTCCATTCCATTTTGGGATCTCTTTGATGATTAGGTAGGAAGTTCTTATGCTAAGTCAAATTTTGCCCACCTGTAAACACCAATTTTTGACCTTATTTCTGTCCTCTGGTGCTCAGAAAGGGTCTAATCCTTCTCACATGTGACGGTTCTTTGGTTTCTAAAGCTAGAGATCATGGAAGTCTCCCTTGAGTCTTGTTTCTTATTCAGGCATCTAGTTAGGGGTATGGTGGGACTTTATAACTCTTTTTGAAGAATCAGTTTCATCACTGTGAATATGTTGTCTGTTGATCCTTTTCTAGTGTGGTGATATTTTTTATTCTAATAAACCAATTCCTATTGATAAGAAAAAAAAAAGAATTCTGCCTGAGACTCAATTACCAAATTATTTTCAAAGTTCTTTTTTTTTTGAAGTTATACTGCCATAATTTCAGTGTTTATGTTATTTTTCTGTGCACATGTAGGTAAGAAGCTCGGAAGGGATGGAAAATTAATCCAAGTTTATTTAGGTCATGCAGGTTTGAAGGTACATAGAGCCATCATTCTTTTGGTCACTTAACATCTTTCCCAAGAAATAAAAGATAATTTTTCAGAGGCTGAGAAGGTTTGATGAAGGTAGGGCTGGAACCAGACAACAAGATATCAAATCAAGATCTACTCTTGCTATTTATTTAATTTCAAATCTGAGATGAAATTTCTTTTCTCTCTTTAGAAACACAATTCTTCATAAGTAAATCAGTCATTGTGTGATTTACTCTCCTGCAGGATGATTCTCAGATTGACTAATAACTTTGAAGGAGGAATCCCACCCCAGAGATGATTTATTCACTTCCCACCCAACTATGAAAAATAACATTTGCATTTGATAGACTGACTCAGGATTAAGAAAGGCACTTTGAGCCAGGAATCTACAATTTGTAATTACAAGGAGATGCATTTAAAAAAGAAAAGAAAAGAAAAAATAATAAGAAATCATTTCCAAATTGCCTACTTCCACAGCAGGATTTTTCTAATTCATTTTTTTTATAGTTAGTAGAGTCCCAGAGCCAGCGGCAGGTTAAAAATTTCCAGCTTTCATTATGCAGAATAGTGAATGGCAGGGTCTCTTCTGCCACTACCTGTGTGTGACTCAAACACCCCCACACATACACATACACTTGGGAAAAATTCAACTTTCCAATACTTCCCATTATATTTTGTATAGCTATTGCTGGTTACCATTTAGATGTGTCAAGTGAGATAGTGTGGTTTATGGAGTTAAGGCATCTACCACCTGAGTCACAGCAGCATTCAGAATTGACTGTAAATTATTTTATTGGCCACATAGTAGTATGTGTGTTTATATCTGTACCTATATCTATAGATAAACACACACACACACACACACACACACATATATATATATATATATATGTATATATATATATATATATGCATATACATATACATACATACTATAAAAGCTTTCCTATAGCCACTGAGTATATACATACTATAAATATATATATGTGTGTGTATGTATATTTGTGTGTGTATAAATATATTTATATCTGTATGAATGTTAATGGAAAGCAGTCATCTCTGAAGTTTACTCTGTTGAGAAAGATTGCTGTCAAGTTTCTTTTCATTGCAATGAGCAAAGTTGTGGTAATAGCATCATTTAAATGTCCCAGCCTTCCTAGGCTGTTGGGTCCAATGCCATTCTTTAAAAATTTATTTTTTTTATTAAGGTGCCTATCATCAGTGCTGCTTACTGTATTTCATTATAATGCATTGCTTCACTCAACATGTCCTGAATGACTGAGATATGCCTGGAGGCTTCAAATTTAGGCATTTTCTTCCAAGCAGGGCTTGTTTATCTGTCCCCCACACACTTGGAGCATTTGAAAGGCTAGTGATGAGGTCCATTCATGCTGGAAGAATTTGTTGGACATCATGGCTGCTTCCTTCATAATAGGCTGGCATGGAAGGATGGAGAGATCCATTGTTGTCACACAAATGACTGTCGATGAGGCTCACTCTGGTATGACTTGCCAAGGGAAGTGGCATCATTATAGAATGAATGCAGTGTATTTGGAAATATTTCTTCTCCTGAGTCTGACTTCAGCTGAAAGTTTGTGAAGCTATTTATTAACTTGCAAAGAAAAAAGTTTGGAATCTGAAGGAGGATAGTCTATTTCTGAAAAAAAAGAACATTTGTTATATATCCTTTATTGGGAGATCTCAAAGCCCCGGTGAACTAACATAGATAACATTTTAAGAAGTATGTTTTGGAAGAAGTAGTGTGATATAGTAGAAAGAATGGTGGATTCTTTTTCAGTTGTCCTTTGTTCAAATCCCAACTCTCTGCCACTTACTAGATTTGTTCAAGTTGCTTAACCTCTCTGGGCCTCAGTTTCGTCATCTATAAAATGAGGATATAAACTAGGTAGTCTCTTCCAGCTCTAGATCAGGGCATGGAGTTAATTAACATGGCCTTTCCTGACATTGTAGAAAGGAAATAAAAGGTCTTTCTGTTGTTCTTAAGGGAAATAGAATGCTGTAATGGAAATATCTAGAGTGAGAAGACCTATACTCAAATCCTCCCTCTGACACAGTATCTATACGCCCTTGACATATGACCTTGGACAAATCAGTTAATATTCCTGACCCCAGTTTCTTCATCTATATAATGAGGAGCTTAGAGTCAGTGCTTTCTGGAGTACCCTTTGGGAAAGAAAAACTTAGTTATATGACTTTTCCCAGGGAATCATAGGATCACACACCCAGAACTAGAAAGGAACAAATATTTATGAAGTACCTATTTAAAGTACTAGGCTCTTTACAAATTTTATCTTGTTTGATTCTCATAACAAGCCTGGGAGATAGGTGCTATGGTGATCCCCATTTTACAGTTGCAGAAACTGAGGCAGATTAGCATGCCTTGCTGAGGATCCCACAGCTAATGTCTAAAACTGGAACTGGACACAGGGATTCCTGATTCTAGAGCCAGTGTTCTACCCACTGTAACACCTAGCTACCTCAGCCTCAGAGCAACACAAAACTCCTTTTATCTCATTTCTGTACTTTCAAGAAAGACAATATCTCTTGGCTCATTGGGAAAGAGGAACTGAGTTACATCTCTTGATATGCATCGCAATGATTATATCTGTTTTATAGAGCATGGAAGAGTGAGAAGAGCACCATATTTACCAAAGAATATGGTTTAAAATCCCAACTCTAATGCCTGTGATACATATGACCTCTTTCAGCCTTAGACTACTCATCTGTAATATAGAGATAATAATACTTTACTCCTTATCTTATAAGGTGAGGAGATTGTTTTGTAAATCTTAAAGCCCGATATAAATGCAAGCTATTTTATTATTATTGCTATTTTAGGGATTTGATAAGGGTTCAGGGGGAGGGAAGATGAGTATAGGGATGGGAAGAGTAGTAATTTGGATAAAACTGGAAATGGAGTAGATGACAAGTTATTCTGCCTTGTAACCCCTACCATATTCCTTAGTAGAAATGTGACATAGAAATGATAAAAATTAATCTATCCTTCCCTATCTCAGAAGATGAAGTTGTCCTCTCTGACTAGGCTAACCTTCCCATCTATGTTGTTGATCTAATTCTCCCCAGTATCTCACAGTGATGGAGGTTCTTGAATTCATGTCACATGAGGATTGGTTGAAATAACTATAGGGTATTTACCCTTAAGTATTTGAGGGGCTCGAAAGTGGAAAAGAGATTAGACTTGTTCTAATTGACTCTAGAGGGAAAAGGCAGGAACAGTGGATTGAAAATAAATAGGCGAACTTAGGCTTTGATGTCAGGAAAACTTCCTAACAATTAGAGTTGTCCAGAAGTGGAATGGAAGGCCTTATGGCACAGTGGGTTCCCTTTCATTTGACAATCTTCAAGTGGAGACTGGATGACGACGTATTGGGTGTATTGTGGAAGGGATTCTTTGCCAGGCATGAGCTGGGCAAGATAATTATTGAGGTCTCTTCCAGCTCTAAAATTCTGTAGAGGAGTTGGGCTAGAGGACCACTGAGATCCCTTCCAATCTACAATATTCCATTATGCCTTCCTGATTTCCCTAGGTTGAAGAGATCCTTCCCTCAAATCCCTCATGCCCCTGTATTTGATCTCTGGTATGCACACATCACATTCGAAGTGTTATTATAGTTATTTTCATTATGTGATATCCTACCTAGTAGCTTGTGAGTTTCTTGAGAACAAGTACTATATTCCTTTGTAGGCTTGTATCACCTAGAACAATCTTTCACCTAGTAGATACTTAGTACAAATGTAGACACAGGTAAAGTAATTTTGTCTCAGACATCAACACAGTACTCCTGCCTTCTTTTTCTATGTCATCACAATCTGTCTCATCCATGAAGGCTTAACTTTAACCTATGATTTCATCCGTATAAAGAGATACCTTGTGAGGGACCTTCCCAGACCAAACAGGTTGACAACAACTCATCAACTTACATCTAGTCTGAGAGAGTTACCTAGAATACTAAGATACTAAATGACTTCCGTAACGTCACACAAATAGCACGTGAATCCTGGTCTTCCTCACTTCAAAGCCACCTCTCCTTCTACTACAACAAACTATACTGGCAGTGGAAACATAGAAACAAAGTAAAATGCTTCTTACCTTCAAGGAGTTTATCATCAAATGGAGGAAACACCCCGGAAATGTTTAAGCTAACTATATAAATTTCCTCTCTTAAGTATATTTTGATATATAGCTTTCTGGTATCCATCTTTCATATTTACTCCTTTCATCCTTCTCCATCTCTCATTTCCCTTTCCTTGACAGAATGAGCCCACTTTTTTTGTGTGTGTTTAAGTTACCCAGGTAGAATATTGAAAACCCCTCAGACATTCTTATCAATCTATTTGAGAAAAAGAGTTGATCTGTAATTGTGACAAAATACCCCAAGTCCAAGTACTCTCTCTCTTAGAAGCTTCACATAGAGATGTTGATTCCTGTCATAGTCATACCTGTGAATCTGAGACTAGATCTGAGTTGCTGCTGTACCTGTAAAAAAGAAAAGGAAAGCTCAAAAGTTCAATTTATTGATGTGGTAACTAATATGCCTAGAGTCACCCAGGTCCTAAGCATCAGAGGCAGGATTCCAACCCAGATCATCTGATTCCAGAGTCAGGGGTCTTTCCACTATACTATCCTGAGAGTTAGTTCTCTACTTTCCCCAAGCCATAAGTTAAATTGCAGATTCAGGCTTTGAACCAAAGCCTATTAATTTTAAATCAAATGTTGTTTCCCCTACACTACACTGCCCAGGGACTTGCAAAAGGTAGACGGTCCTTGAAATGGATGGAGACCATTAAGGAAGTCCAGAGAAAGGAAAAATGAGAAAATTTCCAGGTTTCATTCAACAAACATTTATTAAGGACATTTTTTTTTGTCAGAGACTCACTTGAGGGTTTAAGGCTATAGTTTTTCCTCTACTGAATCAAAGGCTTTTTTCTTTGTCCCAACAAAGAATAACTACAGTTTCTTTAACACTTAGTCAATCTTGCATCTGTGGTGATGTGGTCCACACTAGAAAAGATCCTACAGTTTCTTTAACACTTAGTCAATCTTGCATCTTTGATAATGTGGGCCACACTAGAAAAGACTTTATTTTAGAAAATCATCATAAAAAAACTGATTGTTCCAATACCAAAGAATTGAAATGTATGTATGGTATATACTTGGTGTCCTCAAGAAACTTACTGTTTAACGGGGGGGGGGAGGATGTATATGCCAAAATGTGAAAATGCAAGTTTAAAGTGTTACAGATATTGATAAGGAAGTTGGAACATTGAGAGAGAATTTTAACAATGTCAGGGTCTTCTGCCTGTGATTGTTTCCAATTTATCCTGTCTTGTTTGTACATTGGGGTTTGTATGTTGTTTCCCCCATTAGACTTGGGAGCTCCTTAGAGGAAGGGATTGTTTTTGCCTCTCTTTGTATCTTCAGCACTTTGCCCTGTGCCTAACACATAGTAAGAGCGCAATAAATGATTGTTGACTTACTAAAAACTTCTCCAAAGTGAGAGTAATCATTACACCAAATTTGAAGCATAAGGCAACCAAACGTATTTTACTAGAATGTTTTACTTTTCCTTGAATAACATTATAAGCCTCAAGAGCTATTCAGTTGTTGTTGTTGTTTTCTGGGAGAATTACACAGTCTTAGCCATGATCATGAGGCATGAATTGTACCTGGAAGGTACTCTCAAAATGTGCTAGATTTGGAGTCAGAAAACTTGAGTTCAAATACCAATGTGACCCAGGAAAAGTGATTTAACCTTACAGAGTCCTCATTTTCCTTACCTTTAAGAAGAGGGGATTGGACTGGATGACCTCTAAGGTCCCTCCTAGTTATAAATCAATGAGCTTGTGAATGTCTCTCCATACCTCTTAGGGATCCTATGATTAGTTTATTTCAGCATTTTACCATTAATGTGCTTGATGTGCATATAGTGAGTAATAAATCTTTGCAGCACTTAGAGGAGAAGGCCTCCTAACAGCCCTCAGTGATTTCAGTTCTTATTCTTTAGCAATTCATGAAAAGCCAAGAGGCCTAAGTTTTCTATGACAATAAGATGTCAGCTATCTTATTTTTTGTGTTTGTTATATAAAAGATGGCTTTCCAAATCACATTACTGGTGCCTGGAAGATGAGGATGTTTATGGAAGTAAATAAATAGATGGGCCAGTTTTAGAATGAGATGAGATGAAGACTTTCCCTGTATACTTGTTACCCGCGAGACTAAAAACAGATAATTTGACTACTGGCAAAATTCCATAGTAGCAGCTAACAGAAGGCCTTGGAAAGCTGCCAACAGTAGCCAGATTGCATTAAACACCTAAATGACTGTTTAAGATTAGTTTTTGGCTAAAGAACTGAGGATAAGTGGAAAACGTGCCTTCCAGTTTCCTATTCTTCTGGCTGTTCCCTAGGTCTGAGCTCTGCATGCCCTTGATTACACCCCGTAGATTATACCAAGAGGGGGACTGACATCTCTAGAGGTTCCCATCTCTCTATATTGCTGTCTTCTTTAATTAATAAGGTCGCAACTACACCTGACCCAAAAGTCTGGCCCTGAAAAGATGTTTTTGCATGTTGTCCTAGAGAGAGCATTAAAGTATACAGTTTTATTGTTTAGTGATGTGTAAAAGGACATTGGACTTGGAATTGGGAAGGATTCCAAAATCTGAAGGGATTTCAAGTTTTTCTTCCCAGCTTAAAGTCATATGCTGTAATCAATAACATTCAGTGAATACACTTTACATTTAAAATGTTTTCCTGTTTAATTTTAGGTTTAGGAAATTGGTCTACAGAAACAGTAGAGAAAAATGTTGTCTTAGAAGAAACTGACAATTCAGGCCCGGTATATAGATAAAGGAAATTACAGTCTATGCTACTAATGGACTTTTCTATTAGAACACAGCCACAGCATATCTTTCCTAATAGAAGCAAGGCTGAAATGATAAGTTGTTTGGTTCACATTAATTAAATCCAGCTCTATAAAATTTGCACCTGAGTTCATTTTCATTCATTCCACTTGTATTGATAAATATCAGGCATACCACTATCTGTCTGCATAATATTAAAATAAACTGCATTTTATTTTCATGAAAATAGTTTTAAAACTGAACTGGTAATAATAACCTTATATATTGACTCAGACAACCACAAATAATGACAGAAAACATAAGGAAGAGCCAATGGACCAACTAGAAGAATTGTATAGTAGAAAGAGGTTCTGGCTTTTGAGTCAGAGAATCTGAGCTGAAATTATAGATCGGATACTTCTACTTGTGTGACCTTGGGCAAATTAGTTAATGTCTCTGGGTTTCGATTTCCCCTTCTGTAAAATAAGGAGATTGGATTAGATAGCACCTATGAATGGACTCCCATGGACACTTCTGGCTACATACCATGGAACAAATTCATTAACTTCTCTGGGTGTCAGATTCCTCTTCTATCAAATAGGGGAATTGGTCTAGATGACCTCTGTGAATGGACTTCCACGTCTATTTAGACTAGTAATGAAAAGTAACCATCTGTAGTTGGTTCTATAATTTTAGATTAACCATATGACTGAGGGAAGATGAGGGTGTTTATGAGGATAAATGTATCAGTTGGTCAGTTTTAGAAAAGTAAGAGATGAAGGTTTTTCCTTTGTACTTGTTAATTTTTTTTTAAGACTTTCTTTTGTGTCTTACAACCTTATTTGGGGTTTTCTTGGTAGATATACTGGAGTGATTTGCCATTTCCTTCTCTAGCTCATTTTACAGATGAGGAAACTGAGGCTAACAGGATTAAGTGACTTGCTCAGGGTCACACAGCTAGGAAGTGTCTGAGATCAGATTTGAATTCAGGAAGATGAGTCTCCCTGATTCCAAGCCTAGTGTGCTATCCATTGCACCACCTAGCCACCCTAGGTGCAATTGAATTTATTTTTTTCTAGTTTCCAATAAATCAGATCAGATTTAGAAGCTATTTAAACAATATTTGTACATTTCTCTAGCTATGACTTATCCCTTAATCTTATTTATTTGACATATACTGGTGAATGCACAGTTTAAGAGTTATAGAAATTTGGTACAACTTGATATATCTAGAGGTTCCCTGGGCTGAAGTATTATCCAAATCTGCAAAAGCCCCCCTTTTAGATCCTTGTTATCCTCAGGATATTCACAGAAATTAAAGAAAGCCCTTAATACATTGGTGCCCCATTGTGGCAAATTTATAAGAGGATATTGAGAAGTCACACCACTCTAGGGAGGCTCTGATCACCTCTCCTCTAGACTGATCGGTTTCTCCACCATTGGCCACCCCTTTCCTAAGCATCCTTCACACTGCTGCCAGATTAATCTCCTCCCCTATTTAAAAACTCTGTCTATATCGCTCCCTGATTAAAATCCTTTGTATTGCCTATTAAACAAAATACAAATTCCTTACTCTGACATTCAGGGTCTTCCATACCCTGGCTCCCATCTATCTTGAATGAATGAGAAAGCAACAACAACAACAACAACAATAACAACTATATATTAAGTACTCAGTGTATGCCAACCACAGTGCTAAAGCATTGGAGATTAAAATAGAGAAACAAAACAAAACTGGGTAGACCCTGGTCTCAAGGAACTCATATTCTAACGCAGGGAGACAATACATACAGGAAAATTTGACTACATGGCTGATAGAGCTCAGAAATCTGAGGGGTACAGCAGAAAAAGCAGATGACAAGCCTTTGACCTCATTGGGTTACATAAATAGGTCCAATGGCAGTAGGGAAAAGAGGCCCTAAAGGGTATAGGGGCAGGGCTATTGGCAATGTCCAGGAATCCCTTGTCTCACCAGAAAAACAATAATGATAGCTAATGTTTAATATTCTAATGCTTGCAAAGTGTTTTACATATATTATCTCATTTAATCCTTACAATAACTGAGGGAGGTAGGTACTGTTGTAATCCTCATTTTACAAATGTGGTAAACTGAGGCTGATAGAGGTTAGGTGAACTGCTCAGAATCACAAAAATAGTATCTAATTTAGATTTGAATTCAGGTCTTTCCGATTCAGGATATAGCACTCTATTTGCTACATCACCTAGAGTTGGTAACTCCCATCTCATCCAAGCTACGTGAACAGTCAAGCAGTCTCTATATGTTCTTGGGAGGGAGATAGGAAGGAGAAAAGGGGAAAGGATGCCCACTGTGGAGAAAGATCTTCCCAGTCCTAACTCAAATGTGGTATAGTAAAAATAACCCTGGATCCAGAGGCAAAGAATGGAGGGGGAAGGGGTTAAATTCTGGCTTTGCTCCCTACTAGTTTCTTTGATTCTGCTCATCATTAACATTTTAAGCATAGGTCATGATCTATAAAATACAAATGATGAACCAGACAAGACATCTTCCAGTTCTGAAAGGAATATAGTTCTGTGGATATTCCAATTCATAAGCTCCATCTAAAAGCCAAAAGTATACTATTCAATGGGCTTCAAATTCTTTCCCCTTTCCACAAATTTGTTCTGGAGGAGGAGGGAGAGAACAAGTATATAAGAGGCTGCTATGTATTAATCACTTGCTAATTGTTTTATTATATTATCTCATATGATCCTCACAACCACTCTGTGAGGTATGATTAAACCCATTTTAGAATTGAGGGAAACTGAGGCAGAAAGGTATTCAATTACTTGCCCAAGGTCACATTGCTAATAAGTGTGAGACCAGATTTGAACTCAGATCTTCCTGACTCTGAGGCAGCTAACACTCTATCTACTACTATTTCTAAAGTGTTCCTCCCACCCTACTAGCTGTCCTTTTGGACATTTTTCTCCTATATTAATGAGAGCTACAGATAGTGTTTTTAAACAGCTATTTGTTATCAGCTATTCTCCCCTGAGTTTTGAAGATGCATTCAGAATATTTCCTGATTGCCAGTTAAGAGTGTTATGAGTTAGGAAGGACAGGCTTGCAAGTTTTGGACCTTCCAGCACCTTCATGTGAGTGTGCTTAATCACTATATGGTTGGGCTGGCGTCTTGATGAAGTAATTGTTGAGAATATGTAGATAGTGACTTTTAGAATATGTGAACAGGAAGAAGAAGTATGGCATTCAGAATGTATAAATGAGAGTGTGAATTAGTTCTGAGTTTGAATGAGGGTATCTCTAGGGGTGGATCCCTGAAGCATATTTCAGCCTTTTAAGTGGTGCTTGGACCTGTAGAAGTCTGGAGAGGATTGGTGTGCCAAGTGCCCAAGGAACAATCTCAACATTTCAAGGACTGTGATAATGATAAGCCCCAAATGAACTCTGAATCCCATAGTTTCCGGAAAGAATAAGAGAACATTCTGGAAGCATCCAAGGGTCTTGAAGCAGTGAAAAACATGGGCTGATAATGATTTGAGCCCCTAACACTTTGCTTCAAATCCCTTGTTGTCAGTAGGTATTACAAAAATACACCTAGCATTTATTTAATTAATTTTCTTTTTTGGGGGGCAATTGGGGTTAAGTGACTTACCCAAGGTCACACAGCTAGTAAGTGTCAAGTGTTTTGTCTGAGGCTGCATTTGAACTCATGTCCTCCTGACTTCAGGGCCAGTGCTCTATCCACTGCACAACCTAGCTTCCCCTACACCTAGTATTTAATATCTTCATCTCAGGATGACACAATTTAAGAACGAAGTTACAGAGTGTGGAGGAAGGGAAAATATAATTACTCAAATTAAAATTTGGTTACAGCCTTTTTTATTGTCATTCCATTGTTTTTTTTTTCAGTCGTATCCAACTCTTCATAACCTCATTTAAAGTTTTCTTGGCAAAGATACTAGAGTGGTTTACCATTTCCTTCTCCAGTTCATTTTACAGATGAGGAAACTGAGGTAAACAGAGTTAAGTGACTTGCCTAGAGTCACACTGGTAGTAAGCATCTGAGGTCAGATTTGAGCTCAAAAAGATAAGTCTTTCTAGGGGCAGCTAGGTGGCGCAGTGGCTAGAATACGGGCCTTGAAATCAGGAGTTCAAATCTGGCCTCAGACCAAACACTTGATACTTACTAGCTGTGTGACCCTGGGCAAGTCACTTAGCCCCAGTTGCCTAAAAAAAATAATAATAAAAAAAGAAGATAAGTCTTTCTGATTCCAGGCATGGTGCTCTGTCCTCTGTGCTGCCTCATTGCCCCTATTTCTCTCTATAAGAATGATAGTATGGGATTTCTTGCAAAGTTAGAGAGCCAGGATTTCAAAATGAAATCCCATCTCTACCCAGAGCAGGTGCTCAGTAAATGTTCACTGATGATGATAGAAAAGGAAGTTCAATAGTGGAAAAAGAAGGGCAATCACAGAAACAATTGATTAGAAGTTGTGATTCAGATACTAAACTACATTATGTGGCCCAGTTCCTTCACAGAAGGGAAGTATTATAGCATTTTAGTGAATGTTGATTCTAGTTTCAAATGATCTAGAAATCAAATCCTTACTTTTCCACTTACTGTGTGTGACCTTGAACAAGTCACTTAGCCTTTATGAACCTTAGTTTCTTCATCTGTAAAATGAGGGGGTTGGAATAGATGGTCTGTGAATTCCCTTCCAGCTCCAGCTCCAGATCTATTTTCTTATGAGTGTGCAAAGGTCAAAAGTACCTTGACCTTATGACCTTTTCACACTCATATTGTGATGAACTTTAACGTGACCTCACCAAACTCCCCCACTTTACAGATGAAGAAACTGAGAGGACTGGAAAAATGAAATAATTTACCCATAATCACACGCCAAGTTAGCCGTAGGTCTGCGTTTATAACTCAGACATCCCAATTCTTTTCGCTGCCCGGCATTTCTGCTTACGGACATGAAAAAAAAATACACTTGGAAATGCTAGCTAATTCTCATATCATTCTGCATTAACAGTAGTTCTATTTAACCAAGTGAATAGGTTTCTTAACTTTCTACTCATCCTTTATCTTCTAATAAAATATGTAGAAATGTCAGAGTTCTTGTAAAAATGCATCTTCTATGCTACTTGCTCCCCATTATCTTTGAATGTCTTCTCATGAAATTTTCCCTGAGATCTTGGGTTGAAGTAGTTGTTTTTACTGTTCCCTAAAAGAGCAACTGTGCTGGGAAAAGCCCATATGGCAAATGAAAGACGCTCCATTGTTTTTATAGTCTGATCTGCTAGCAAATAACACACAAGGCCTTCCCAGTTGGTTTCTTGGCAGTTCCCAATTCTCAGTTGCAAATCTGAAGAGCTGGACCTTGAGGTTTTTCTTTGTTGATCCTTGCCAAATAACATCTAATGCTTAACAGAATATAGCTAGATTGATGGATTGGTTGATGGAAAGGCAGGTAGATAGGTTGATAGATCAGTCTCCCCCCACCATAAAAATCCAGTGCTAAAAACGTCATGCTTTGCTCATGGCAGAGTTCCAAGCACTCTGCTCGAGACCACAGATGACATAAGACCCCATGACACAACGCTACCTGTTGTGCTTCAGAGTTATGCTGTTTGGACTTGATGCAGTTTCATTATATTTTGCCACTGTTGGAAGAGTTATCCAGCAGGGGAAGAGCTTCCCATAGCTTTAAAGTACAGATGGGTAATTGTTGCCATGAAGTCTCAGTACAAATTGGATAGAGGTCTCTGGAGAGCTTTGTGCATCCAAACATTAGCACACTGAAGAGGAGAGAATGGGTAGAGTTCTTTGAATCAATAAAAACCAGTAGTGCCTAACGCTTTCTACCAAAGGCTGAACCTACTGGATTTAAAAGCTTTCCTTAATCACACAGCAACTAGAAAAAAAAATGCCAAGCTCACCGCCCCTGTGTTAGCTCTCCCTCCCTCTGTTGAAAGGTGCTATTTCATAGTTGACTGACTGCTTTTCTCTGAACTCTGCAGAGCTATCCTGCCAGCAATAGAGTTTTCACTTGGGATAAACCAACGATTTCACTTTGCAAAACCTTGCCCTATATGCATTGCTTTGTTCAGTGGTTCTTACTGTGAATTGATGGGGATACTGTCAATTCAGGGAATTGTTAGGCAACCTTTTCATCTCATGTACAGAAAGATAAAAAGTAATACATGCTTAGAATACCCTGAAGATAGAGTGGTTGTCTTGTCAATGTGCAATGACCTGGGACCTTCTAGGTCCCAAACGTATACTTCTCCCATACACATAATGTACACATAAGGGATCGGTGAAATTGGAGTTACAATCCTTTAGGACTGTGGTAGAAATAGGGGATAGAAATTGGTGTCATTAACAGTGTTTATGCCATGGCCCCCTGGGTAATCTGGTGAAGTCTATGGACTCCCTTTTCAGAATAACATTTTAAATAATTGAAAAAAATGCAAACTCTCCCTGTCCTAATGACATTTATCAATACACCCCTGGGACAGAGGTTAGACCTGGGTTTTCATTAGTTGGGAACTCCTAGATGAGGAACTTCCCTCCACCAGTGCAGGTTTACACCTCCTTCCCAACTTATATTTCTTAAAGAGTTGCCTAGAGCATCATGAAATGACTTACTCAGCTTCACACAGTCTGGATGAATCAGAGGCCAGCACTGGGCCAGATCTTCCTATGATCTTAAGATCTGTGAAGGAGATGGTAATGCTGATTTGAGTTACATTGGAAACAGAGATTAAATTCATAGAATCTTAGGGGTAGAGGCACCCTTAAGGGATTGAGTGGGATAGTGGCAAGAACACTAGATATGGAGTCTGAAGTCCTGGGTTCAAATCCCACTTTTGCTCCCTACTACCTCTGTGATTTGGGCAACTCACTTCATACCTCTGGGTCCCTGTTTTCTAATCTATCAAATGAAAGGGTTGCCTTAGAGCCAAAGTTCGTAACAGTGTGTGTGTGTGTGTGTGTGTGTGTGTGTGTGTGTGTGTGAGAGAGAGAGAGAGAAAGAGAGGGAGAGAGAGATGGGCCCCTTTGATACTCAGAGAGCCTTGGACTGCTTTTCAGAATACATACATTATACATATATATACATATATATATTTAGCAGTTGAAGGAAATGTTAAATTTTAGTTAGATGTTAATAAAATAAAGTTGTTATTTTTTCCCATCCAAGTTTATGAACCCCCTGAAATCCATCCATAGACCCCTCAGAGCTCACAGACCTTCAGATTAAGAACCCTTGGATTTAAGCAGTGGTGTCAAACTCAGATAGGGAGGGATCTCCATGCTCTACATATTGACTACAAATTAACATTCTCTATGTTGTATTGTATTTTTATTGATTTTGTTAAACATGTTCTCAATCCACTTTAATCTGGTTCTGCTGGAAGGCTGTGGCACTTGGGCTGTAAATTTGATACCACTGCCTGAGAGGATCTCTCTGTTTGCTTTCCGCTCTAAACCAATGATCCTATGACCTAGTTTGGCCAATCCTCCCTTTCAAAGGATAAGAAAAATGAGATCAAAAGAGACGAAGCGCTTTGCTCAAGGCCACAAAGCTAGTTAGTGATAGAGCCAGGACTAAATCAAAGTTTCCTATTAGTCTTGATTTTCAGGAACTTCAAATCTGTAATGCTCAACACTGCCAGAATGTTCTGTGATCAAGAAATACTGAACCTGGCCCAGTATGAAAGCCAACCCTTTTGCCTTATTTCCCCAGTGCTTAACAGTGCCCAACACACAGTAGGTCTTAATAAATATGTGCTGACTGACTAACCCCGTAATGTGCTTTTTAAAAACTTGCCTCTCTTCTTTCTCTGGTAATTGCATATAATCTCTATTATTGTCCCATATCTCTCCTTTTAATGGCTAAACTCTTGAAAAAGTCATACACAGTAAGTGTCTCCACCTCCTTCCCTCTCATTCTTTCCTTAACTTTTTGCAACCTAGCTTTCAACCTCAGCATTCAACCAAAACTATTCTCCAAAATCGTTAATGTTCCCTTAGTTACTAAAGTGAATGGTCTTCTTTCGGTCCTCACCCTTCTTGAATTCTCTGCCACCTCTGAACCTGTCTATCAGCCTCTTCTCCTTGATACTCTCTTCTCTCTATGTTTTTGTGACACTCCTCTCTCTTGTTTCTCCTCTTTCTCTGTCTCTTTAGTTGGATCATCATGCATGCCATGCCCCTTAATAGTGGGTGTCCCACAGGGCTCTGGCTTGGGCACTCTTCTTTCCTCCTTCTATCCCAGCCTCCAAACTTTGTATCTCCAAGTACCTATTAGATATCTTGAACACCATGCCCAATAGACATCTTAAATTCAGTGTGTTCAAAATTATCTTTCCCTTGAAACTCTCCCCTCCTACTAACTTCTCTATCATAGGGATTCTCTAGATACTTTAGATTCTAGAGTATCACCACCCTCACAACCAAATAGGCTCACAACCTAGATAAAATTCTCAACTCCTCTTTCTCATCTCCCATATCAGTCAGTTGCAAAATCTTTTTATTTCTACCTTCATAACATGTCTCATATTCTCCTGATTCTATTCTTTGACACCAACACCACTGTGGCACAGGTCCTCATCACCTCATACCTAGACTACTGCAATAACCCATAGGATGTTCTCTCTGCTTGGTCTCTCCCCACTTCAGTCAATCCTCTGGGCAGCTGTCAGATTGATCTATGTAAAGTACAGATCTGACCATGTCAACCCTCACCCCCATAGAGTAAAGTCCAACAGCTCATCTTCTGTTTGGATATTAAAGCTCTTCCTAACCTGATCCCTTCATATCTTTCCAGTCTTCTTTCACCTTACTCCCTTGCAGTCCACTGGCACTGTCCTTCTTACTGTTTCCCCCAAAAGGAACTCCATTTCCTGACTCCATGAATTTTCACCAAATGTCCTCCATGCCTGGAATTCTCTCCCTTTTCATTTCTACTTCATTGTCTTCTTTCAAATCTTAGCTGAAGTTTCACATTGTGCAACAAGCTTTTCCCATTCCTCAGTCTTCCATTCCCTCTGAAACTATTTCCCACTTTGTCCATCTATACCTAATTTGTACGTAGTTGTTTTCATGATTTCCCTATTAGATTGTGAGCAACTTGAGAATAGGTACCATTTTTTTTAAACCATTCTTTGCATTTCTAGCACTTAGCACAATATGTGGCACAAAGTAGGCACATAATGATAGCTGACTTGACTTGATATACCCTTCTGCCTAGTTAATTTTCTTTTTGGAACATGTACACCAAATGCCATTGTTATGCTAGATTATCCTTTTCAACATTGATGGTTCCCTTATGTTATCAGTCACTTAAAGTATTAGAGATGAGGGAGTTTTTTGTTTGTTTATTTATTTGGTTTATCCTAGGCCCCCATACAGTCAAGTCTTTGATTTTGGATTCTTGCATATTGAACACATAAATTAGTCTGTGCAGTTTGTGGGTTACTAAAAACCTCTCTAAAATGGAGATTACCTCCAGGCTAAAATAGAGAACCATTTTCTGCTGTGGGTTATTCCTGAGGGTGGCATCTTTCTACTTTGATTTGTCTCTATTACCCAGTTATACAAGCTCATCCAATTGTGCCCATAAGAACCTCTTCCTTTCCTCTGTGCCCTGGCCTACAGCTGCCACTTCTAGCCACCTGGCTGTCTCCACTAGATCCAGAGGCAGCAACAGAGAAAAGATGCTGGCTAGCAGCAGCCTAGGCCCTATCCCATTCTGATATCATCAGAGACAATATTTGGAGGAATGAAACTGGGTGTCATAATACTCAACTACTATAACATTGGGGCAGCTAGGTGGCATAGTGGATAGAATGCCAGGAGTCAGGAAGACTCATCTTCCTGAGCTCAAATCTGGTCTCAGGCACTTACTAGCTCTGTGACCTTGGGTAAATCACTTATCCCTGTTTGCCTTAGTTTCCTCATCTGTAAAATGAGCTGGAGAAGGAAATGGCAAATCATCCAGTATCTTTGCCAAAAAGACCTCAAAATGGGGTCATGAAGAATCAGACAAGTGAAATAATTGAACAATTTGACACTAACTGGTCTAGTGTCTCTTCCTTGCCATGCCATTGTGTAGCACTTATTCCCTCATTCATTTATTCATGTGAAAAATGCTTATTTAGCTCCTACTGTATACAGTGTGGGAAGCTAGGTTGCACAGTGAATAGAGTACCAGGCCTGGAGTCAGAAAGACACATCTTCCTGAGTTCAAATCTGGCATCAAATAATAGCTATGTGACACTGGGCAAATCACTTAACCCTGTTTGCCTCAATTTCCTCATCTGTAAAATGAGCTGGAGAAAGAAATGGTGAACCACTCCAATATCTCTGCCAAGAAAACCCCAAATGGGATGACAAAGAGCCAGACATGACTGAAAATTGCTGAACAAAGCAAGTGAACACTATACTTTTCTAGATTCTGGGAAGGAGGTACAAAAATAAATAAAGCATAGCATTATCCCTCAAGGAAGTTATAGTACAACAGGAGGAGATTAAATATGTGCACAAATATGATAACAGTGAGAATATATTTTCAAATGATGAGTAAAAGATGATTATGAGACTGGGTTAGAAAAGATATGATACTTTCAGGTAGTCAGGGGCATCTAATGTACATGGCAGACTTAGACTGTCCTCATGTGGGATACATTTAGAGGATGTGGATTTTGTATCCCACTCTGTCCACTATTTACGGGGCCTTAGGCAAATCATTTCCAATATTTGGGCCTCAGTTTCCTCATCTGTAAAGCGAGGGGAATGGACTAGATGATTCCTAAATTCTGTTCCAACACTACCTCTGTTATCCTATATCCCTATGATTTAGTGTTTTTTGGGAGGTAGCATTTTGTCTCAGTGTCCTGAATTTATGTTTGCCTCAATATTGGGAAAAATTACCTGGAACCCATTATCTGGGTTCCATGGAACATTGATTTTAGGATATTCAGGAATTTTTGATAATATTGCAATAGGATTAGTTTCCTTTGAAATCCTATGTATTTCTTTATGCATTTTAAACCTTTTTTCTTTTTTCTCCCCCTGAGCAGAGGGCTATAATTTCACCATTCTGCCATAGTGGTCTATAATGTAAAAAAAAACTAAGAATCTGGAACCACTCTATTGTGTGTATAGGAATGGGGCAGGGAGCAGGGTTGCATATTTATGTATGGCATAGAGAAGGACTTTTTAAATCAATAAAACTATTGGATACATACAAAAAAGAGAGGGGAGGCAGAATTTAAGAACCTCTCTAAAGAGCTGGTTATAATTATTACACATGTATAGCCTATATAAAATTGCTTACTCTTTCAGGGAAAGGGGAAGGGAGGGAGGGAAAGGAGAATATAGAAATCAAAATTAAAAAAAAACCAAATGTTAAAAAATTTACATGTAGTTTTTGAAAAATAATACAATATTATTCAAAAAAATAAAATAAAAAGCTGGCTGTACTTTAGCCTTGTGCAATGTTAATGGGATAATCCCATTAACAAAACCTAAATGCTCTTTATCCTAATAGGATAAGGTTATGGAGTAGAGGAATTCTAAACAAAGTTATGTTACAAAAAAGTATAGAAAGGAGAGAGAAAGAGACAGAGAGAGAGACAGAGAGAGAGAAAGATGGGTGAAAGGAATTTTCAAAAAATTGATATGCATTTGTCAGGAAACTGTAGCAACCATTAAAATGTAGAAACTAATATATTTATAAAGTAGTTCTAAAGCCCTTTTGGTTAGTTGATGAAAAGTTTGAACTATGTAAGAAACCAATTGAACACACTGTTATCTACACTGAAAGCTCCTATTTATACATTGATGCTTTCTTCTTTCCTTCTTAATTAACTGGAATCTTTAGTGAAAGAAATTTTCATGGTGGGAGTAGGAATGAATAGGGATCCTGATTAATTGAATTTTCTGGAAAACTCAAAATTTGACCAGAGAACCATTTACCATTCAACCCTATTGAAAAACTTTTAAAAATGTATGGTTAGTTTATTTTCACATCTTCGAATCTCTGAACACAGCCCAGAAGTGGAAAGAACATGGAATTTGGATTCAGAGAACTTGAATTTCAATCTTGGTTCTGCCAATTACTACTCATGTGACCTTCAGCATGTTATTTAGTCTCTTTGGGTCTTGGTTTCTCTAATGTATATTGAAGAAGTAAGATTAGGTGACTACTGACACCCTTTCAGCTTAAAGTTATGATAATTTTGTCATTCTTCAACTAAATATTCAATCACTTAGCTGAACATCAGTTCCTACTATACATTAACTTTGTTGTTCATTCCTTTCAGTAGTATCTGACTCTTTCTGACCTCATGTGGAATTTTCATGGCAAAGAAAACTACTGGAGTACTTTGCCATTTCCTTCTGCAACTCATATGACAGATGAGGAGATTGAGGCAAATCAGGTTAAATGACTTGCCCAGGGTCACACAGCTAGTTAAGTGTCTGAGGCCAGATTCAAATTCAAGAAGATGAATCTTTTTGATTCCAGGCGTGGCACTTTATACACTGTGCCACCTGGCTCCCTAGTCAAGAAGACCTGAATTTAAATCTTAACTTCAGATATTAACTGTGTGGCCCTGGGCAAGTCACTTAAACTCTCAAAGCCTTAGTTTCCTTATTTGTAAAATGGAAATAATAGTGATAACTACCTCACCAGTGATTTTAAGGAGATATATATATATATACATGTGTATGTATGTATGTCTTTGCAAACCTTAAACCACTATGTAAATGCTATTATTATTGTAATTATTGCTGTTATTGTGGTTAAGTTTTTTTAACATAGGAGTCATTCTTTTCTTCTACCATTAAATGGTCAAAGCATAAGGGAACATTAAGGTAGGTATTCTAGGATACCCATATATAAATGAGAAAACTGAGGCCCAGAGAGATAGGAATAGACTTACCTAAGGTCATACAGTAAATATCAGAGCAAGGATTCAAAACCAGGATCTCTGACTCCAAGTCAGATTCTTACTCCTACACTTAAAATTAGAGTGTCTTAGGGCTAGAGTCAGGAAGACATAGGTTCAAATTCCACTTTTGATACTAGTTGCTTCACCCTGGCCAAATTACATAATCTCAGGCAATTCTCTAACACTTATCTAAGTTATATATAGGCTACCATCTACAGTCTCACAAGGAGAGTTTTCATGCCAGTGGAATCACAAATACTTGCTGCTCTGACCCCACCTTTGTAGGCAAAATAATAATAATACTTTGTCATCTGTTTGAGCACATGCTTTCATCTCCAATACTCCATTTCCACTGATCCAACGGCGCACTTTGAGTGAACCTTTTTCATGGTTGTGAAATCACTCAAATCTTACTCTGAGAAGAAAGTGGCAACTTCCCCTGAAAACATCTCAGTTAAATAGCACATGGTGTTTTGTTCACACAGGTAATTATAACTTCTTGGACAATTTCACAATTTGGTAGCTAGTTAAGATACAGTCTAAGTCAAGTAATTTTCAGTTAGGCTTTCCCAGGGATAAAGACAAAACATCAGCAGACTCTCCTCATAGCCCAGATTCCCATTAAGCTGGAAAGAGGATGCTTGTGTTTGTCTTCTTGAAAGCTACACATTCCTGGAAATGCAGCTGGCTTTTATGAATAGGGAGAGTATTCTTCAAGGTGTAATGATTTTTTTTTAAAAATTAAAAATGTTATCGAACTTTATCATCTCTTCTCCTTCATGGTTTTGGGTTTTTTTTTTTTTTTACAGCTGATAGCACTTAAAACGTGCAGAGGGGAGATGACAATTTTGGAATGTATCCCAGAGAAAAAAATCAGTTGAACTGAGTTCTAGTCACACTGACACAGCTGATCAATTTTCATGTGGGAGAGAGAAAAAGGAAAATAAACCCTTTTGAATAATTTAAAAATTCCATAAACATGATCATAAAGTGTTTTCTCACCAGATCAGGCAAAATGGTCTCTCCATTGCAGTAGTCTAAGCCTTTAGTCACAAGCAATGCAAATGATTCAGAGACAGCTGGGCACATATTTAATACCTGGTCCTTCATCCACTGTCACTGATGCTCCTTTCTTCCCTTTTCATTTCCTTGACCAGCTCTTCCTGCCTTTTAAAGACAATGAGCAAATCTGTAAGCATGAGGCCTGAAGTCCCTAATTATTTTGTCTTTAGATTTACGTGGTTGCAGATGAAAGACTGAGTCTGTAATAAGCATTACAGCCCCAGTTTGCAGGAGGGTGAACTCCTCAGATTGGATTTCATGAAGTCTTTTGAGGCAGCTGTGGATGGGAAGGTCCAATTTGCATGAGAATTGCTGACTAGAACTCAGGGGAGCTTCACTCCATTTACAGCAGAGTACTAAAAGGGGGAAGAAGAAAAAAAAAAGAACCAAGAACAGAAAGCTTAATACTTAATGTATTTATTTAGCACCTACTGCATTCAAGGCATAATACTTGGAACTTTGATGAAAGGAGAGGCAAACGAAATAAGATCTTGTCCAAGCTATTTGTAATCACTGTGAAGAGAATTAGCCCTTGAATACTATGTGCCATTATGAACAGCTTAATAAGTCAACAATTATTTATTACTGGAATCAAACCCAGGCACTATGCTAAATGCTACTGATATGAAGAAAGGACACTCGCATTCTGTCAGGGGAGATAATATACAAACCACTACTTACATTTAAGATATATACAGAATAGAGAGAATGTAATTTTAAAGGGAAGGTATTATCAGTTGTGGGGCAGCTAGGTGGTGCAGTGGATAGAGGAGGACTGGAGTCAGGAAGATAAATCTTCCTGAGTTCAAATATGGCCTGAGACACTTATTAGTCGTGTGACTCTGGGAAAGTCGCTTAACTCAGTTTGCTTCAGTTTCCTCAACTATAAAATGAGCTGGAGAAGGAAATGGCAAACTATTTTAGTGTCTTTGGCAAGAAAACCCCAAAAGGGATCATGAAGACTGAAAACGACTGTATAACAACTAATATCAGCTGTATATGTGTGCTGGGCTTAATTGTGGATCCAGAAGTTTAGGATGATTCATTCCTGCCAGAAGTTAGTTTAGACAACAGAAGTACTTTTATGAGGGTGGGATTTTAAATGCTTTGAGGAAAGGGAGCAATCTTCTACTTTCTTTGTATTAGTTACTATACTTGGCTTGGGTACTTGTAACAACAAGTAAATTCTTGTTGAAGGAAAGTACCTAAGGAGTTTTTCTAGGCTAAGAAGATAAGAATAATTTTGGTGCTTTCAAAACCAAATCCAATTGGCCAGATTAGGATGCCTTTAAGTGGCAGACTCTTCTTTGTTTCTTTGTTTGTTTTTGGCTAGGCAATGGGGTTAAGTGACTTGCCCAGGGTCACACAGATGATAAGTGTTATATGTCTGAGGTTAAATTTGAACTCAGGTCCTCCGGAATGCAGGGCCGGTGTTCTATCCACTCACTGCGCCACCTAGCTGCCCCTGGTGGCAGACTCTTCTTAAAAAACAAAACAAAAACAAAAAACAGTGCTAGACTTTGGAGCGGTAAAGACCTGGGATTTAATCTACCTCAGACTGTTACTAGCTATCTAATTCTGAATAATCTCTCTAAACCTCATATTCGCCTCCTTGTAAAATGGCGGTAATACCAGTAGGCTTTACCTCACAGGGTCATCATGAGGAAGAAAAAAAGGTAATATATGCAAAGCACTTTCCAAACTTTAAAACAATCTATAAATGTTATTAAGAACTACCTAAATTAAATTATAACTAACAATGACTCCTCTCAAAAGCAGAATATTTAAGCTTTGTTTAAAAACTTTATTCATTTTGAAAGAGAAGAGGAGGCAGTTTCTATTCAGGCAAAGTTGTTTATTTTGTTAAATTTTAAATGAGAGTTAATAGAGAACCTAATAACTTTGAATGACCCTAAATGGCTCTTTATTTTGGCAAGGCTGATTTAGCCATGTGCAGTTGGGTCTGGCCATCTGCAAGTGGATGACATTTGGCTGAATAATAAGTTCTTGTAAATTAATGAACACACACACACACACACACACACACACATGCATACAGAGAGAAAGGTTATATACTAACTTCTAAGCATTAATTAAGCAAGAAGTCAAAGAAATATAGAATTTAAGTACTTGGTATAATGCTGCAGAAAGTGCCCTGGATTTGGGCTTCAAGAATACCACCTCTCCTTACTAGAAGACCCTTAGCTTCTGTCTCAGTTTCATTTTCTTTAAAATGAGGAATTTGGCCTGTCTATAGACCTTAAAATTATCTCTTCTAATCACCTTGCTTTGTAGATCAGGAAAATACAGAGATACACAGAAGTTATATGATCAGTCCATGTTCAAATTTTTATTAATTGAAAGAGCAGTGTTTAAAATCTGGCACTCCATTACTTTCCAGTATACTGTGTATTCCATCTTCTCCCAGTTTCTAAAAGTGATTTCCACTGAATTCTCTGAGTTATCTTGTCTTCCATGACAGGTGCAGAAAACACTGTCTTTATTATGTACCCTGGCAAAATTTCATAGACTTCTCTCAACAGTATTACCTTGCTTTCTATCATATTCAGTCAACTTCTCTTCATTTATCTTGACATGTATCTTCATTTATATCTCTCATCTATTTATCTACCTACATCTTTGGGACAGAGACTGAACCTGTGATTTCATTACCATAGGGAACTTCTAGCTGAGAAAACTCACTCTGCCAATGTGAGCCAGCACCACTATGATTTACTAGAGAGTTGCCAGAACACTGAGAGGTGGGGTGAATTGCCCAGGGACACACAGCCAGTATACGTCATAGGCAGGACTTGAACCCAGAAGTTTCTGTTTTTAAAGTCAGTTCTTTCTTTATCCACATTGCTTCACTCTCTATGTTTTTGTGTAGTCTGTAAAATGAAAAAGCCTAAAGCTTTTAAACTCCTTTGCCTCTGACCTGAAGGAACTGAGGTAACTATCCCATTTATTTTATTTTTACTGAAATATATTCTCATGAGAGATGATAGAAGTTATGAGACTTGGCTAAGCTGTGGCTGAAGTCTGTATTAACCAATAAAGCTCTAAATAAGCTGCATTCATTGCACATTGGGTAATGTCTATTGTGAACAAATGTCCATCAATTTAATAATTAAGCATTCATGTTAGATTAAGAAACATTTTTTAAACATATAATCCTCATTGTCAGTTCATTTATTTAACACTGAGTTTAGCAGTAAACACATCAGCAGCAGTTAACAGCACATTTATTTAATAACTCAAGGTTTACAAAATGCTTTCTATGAAATACTACTATGAAATATGTCTTCTGCTCTTCTGCACCTTCATTTTATAAATCACGGCTTTTGGAACTCAAACACTTCCACTGTAACTTACATGTTTTCTTTACTGCCTTTGAGATGGTCCAAGTTTTTGTCTGTCTTACATCATGAGAAAACCCTAACAAGATATGTTAACTGGTAAGATCAGACCATAGTACATGAAATATTGGAATAGTTGTAGGAAAGGAAGTCTCATTAGTTAACAGGCTTTTTCTTTTTCCTTTCTGAAGTCTTAAATTTCTATGATGTATTATAATGTGTTGGTTTTGTGGAAAGCTTTAGGGAATAGTTCATAATTACCTTCATTTATATATATTAGCTAATTTTATTTCAATTTCACTCCTATCATCCTATGTAGAGCTAGCTACCCACGAAAGAAACATAATGGCAATGAATCATTATAAATAGCCAAAGAAAAATTTCTCTCAATTCTGAGAAGCTATGATTCTGTGGAGTCAAGATGGATCAGTTAGATGCAACCATAAGTTAAAATTGTGGTGATCTTAGGTCAGAAATCAAAAGGATCTTGTATTTGTGGATTGGCGATCCACTAAGCTTAGGAACTTATATATATATATATAGGCGGTAAATTCATGCTGTATCTATGTTCAAGTACTTTAGGTTGATGTTATTGGGCTCTGCTTCCCTGAGTACAAAAATCATAATACTTTCCTTAAATTTTTACTTAAAAGTATCAGCGTAGTGATGAAAACTCACTGATTCAAAATTTCCATGAATGTAAGTTGTGTCTTGGTTGCAAATTTGGCACTTTTAAAATAAGTAAGTTACTATATTGAACCCTCCGTGACCTCAAATAGTTGGCAAAACTTCTAAACAAGCAGATGTGTGGGTACAGCTAACATACCAAAGGGACCTGACTCATCCTCTTTGATACTTAGCCCAGTTCTTCAGGATGCTTGTTGTGATGTGATCATAAGCAAAGATCTTCAATTCATGTATTGAAAAAAAAATTCTACAGAGTGTATTTGTTAAATCCTGTGTAGCAACATTTAGGGTTTTTAGGGCAATAAGTAAATATGCATCATACATCCAAAGACAAAAAAGAAGCAATAAAAATATCTCTAAGCAACAAGGGTTTTATATTTGTTTTTCTTTTTACAAAAGCTGTCCTTTGTGGAATTTCCAAAGCAGTGATTAGCATTGTTAAACCAGAGACTAAAATCTTGGTATGGACTGACCCATGGGGACACAATTGTTTCAAGATTTAAAGATAAATTTCATAGGAGGAGAAAATCTCAGAAGGGACTGCAGCTCTGAATTATCTACCCAAATTGTTCTTTCTGTCAGTCACCCCAAATTGTCCTGAGGAGCTGGTTTAATTGGCTTTCAGAATCAGATCCTCTCGAGTGTCTTGCCTTTGTGGTTTGCCTACCCAGGTTTCCCAGTCCTTGGTTAAACCAATTGCCCTCAGTATACTCTCAGAAGAGACACAGTATAGAGGTCCATAGTACAGACTCTTCCAGTAGAGGCATAAGCCATTCCCAGCAATTCCCTCTCCCTTCAAATTTTCTCAATATGAATTGTGCATAGAGGCAAAATTTGCTTCCTATCCCTCCCTGTCCATCCCCCTCCCTCTCCCAGCCCTATCTTATTGGATCTTCCCTTCCCACAAAGGGCTCTAGCAGGCTGGGACACTTTTTCCAAAGTGTTTCTAGCAATGTAAATGGGTGGGATTTGATGTTTTCTTTTGTTTTTCTTGGAAGATATCCTAGGTTTCTGGATATTGACCTTGAATTTGTAGGGCTGAAAGTACCTTAGACCCAACCACTGAAAATGAATATAACTGTGCCTTTATCAGACTTGTACTCACACAGTCCTCTTCTCTCAGCCTTTGGCTTCCAAGTATGACCAAAGACATATAGAATAAGTTGAAACCACCATTAAATTATAACCTCTCTGTGTAACTCATTTAGTACATGACTACTGGACAGAGAATAAATGTGGGTGTGTTTCCTAGTATATATCCCTTTCCTTTTCTTAAATCTTTTATCTCCGTGAGCCCTATGTTATCCCTTCTAGTCAACACATAACTCTTGGAATGATCTTTGCCCCTACTGGACAGGCATGAAGTGGTATATTGCCTACTGCCCTCTCACCTCCAAACTGTTCTTGTCTTTGCTAACCTCCCCTTAGCCCAAGCTTGTTGTTCTGTTTTTCTACTTTCCCTAAATGCAACTTACTTTAAGCATGTATTACACTGATTAACATCCTACAATCAAAAGAAACTAGATAATAACCCATCTGTCAGTCTTAGCCAATTTCTGCTCTTTTCTATGTCTATTTATGACGTACATCCAAACTGCACGTCTTTTTTTTTTGTTTTTGTTTTTGTTTTTTTTTTAAGTAAATCCAAAAACATTTTTTTAAAGAAAAGGCAATATTCATTTTTTTTTAATTTTGGTAACACCAAAAATAACAACAGCAAAGGGGAATCAATGAGCCAGAAAAACAAAAGAGCTGAACGTGTCCCTCTGCTCTGTCTGTTCCTCTTCAATGTATGCATCTGGTTGCTCATCTCTGAAAGTGTGTGGAATATTTTTTCTTTAAAAAAATCATTCTTTTCTCCCTTCTTGTTTGGGAATCAAGTGCTTTTTGTATTATGATTATTCTTATAACTATCTATCTATCTATCTATCTATCTATATATATAATGTATTTCTTTTCAATTGTTAGATATCTATCTTTAGATTTGGTTTTGTCCAAAATCTGAGAACAACAACAAAAGTTATGAATTGTTTTCTGCAATTTTTCCCCATTCCCTCTTCAAATGTGGAGCAACTTCAGCTGCAGTATCCTTGCATCCATTTTAGAATGATCATTCATTACTTTTGAAAATGGGGTAATGCTGGGGAGGGGTGGGGATACACTGGATGTATCTATTCACTAATCTTGAGTGGTAGCTTCTCAACTGAAGCAACCAGAGATGCAGGACTTGAGGTTTTCTAGTTTTGATTTTTCCTCATTTGGTCATTACTAAAAGTTCTCCATCCTCAAGATCTCAAGATGGAGAAGGTGTGTGTGGCTGCTGGTGAAGTTGTTCTAATATGAATGCCTAAGACTAGTTTTCTTGTTTTTGTTTTTAACCTTTTGATCATAATTATTAATATTATTTTATGTATTTTTGCTATTTTTAGTAGGAAAAAAGTTGAACTGTTTTTATCATTTGAGAATCTTTAATGAAACTGTAATGATTTTTGGGGGTAACTTGCATGTTGAAGAAGTTGCAGCTTAGGGTTTGTGAGACTGTCAATGTTAGAGTTCTGTTCTTTATTTTTGGTGATGGGCATGTATAGGCTCATTTGTTTTTGTATATTGCCCATCCCTTCCTTACAGCCAGAAGCTCTAATGCAGCTAGATCACTTCGTACCGCCCTTACATGGACATGGCGACTCACTTACACATTTACTCCTATCATCTTCATCTCCTGTGTAGTACACTCATAGATACGACCCTCCCCTTTAGGCATCTTTTCTTCCCATAACCCCTCCTCCTTTCTTTAGCATTGTTAAAATTTATGTGCTGTCATCCATTCCTTAAACAAATGAATAAAAATCTAAAACTTATGTTACAAAAAGAAAATGTTTAAAAAATATATATCTAAGCAATTAAAAATGCAAAAATTCATTCAAAAACTTTAAAGATTTTTTTTTCTTTAAAACAAATGCAAATTAGAAATTTAAATGTACAGGATTTTTTTAAATCATTGCAATCTGAAATATCTTAAATGCAAAATTGACACCAAAAAAAAATACCCCAAAGTAAAAATTTGTTTCAAGTGCAGATTTTTTTTTCTTTTCATGTTATGTGGTGTGGATGTATGTGTTGTTGCCTCCCTGTATCATCCTTTGTCGTAAATAATTATTATATTTAAAAATCTAAACATTTTGCTAAAAAGTTTTTAAGAAATGACAACAAAAAAAGCAAGTTACAAGAATGTGGCAATTCTACTTGTCCAAGAACATTCTTACACAACTTTCTTTTGTAAATTTTTCTTTCATGCCAAAAAACATGCGGGCAATTTGTTGATGTAAGTTGACTATGAATTATTGTGGTATGCTACTTTTCTGATTTTTTTATTATTATTTTTATATACTTTGAAATGAAATTTTTTCAGTTTGTTTTTTCCCAAAGCAAAATTTATTTGAATTTTACTTTCACCCCTTTCCCACCTGGTAAAGTGAATGACCTTATTATCGGTGTTATTTCCTTTCCTCACCCCCAAATTTTGTTGGCTCTAGCAATTGTTTTCTATTATGTTATTTTAAAATTATATTATTTGTTTAATTTGAGTCTATTTTATTTTAATGTTTGCTGTTATGTTTTGTGCTGAATTGCTTCTCTTAATAAATGTAAATTTTGCTCTCTGTCAGAGCGGGTGGGTTTCTTTCTCTCCATTTAAGATTCAGCCTTCCAGTCCATTTCATTCTCCTACCAATTTCAGAGCCTCTGAAATACGGTTAGACTTCTTAGAGGGATGCTGATGTCTATGGCTCCCTATGGGGAAAAATGAGTAAAATTGCCTCCAATAGTTATCAGTCAATGAAACCATTTCCCCTTCTTATCTATCTTGTGCCTATTTAATTTCTTTGGAAGCACTTTCAGGGAAATCACTGCTTTACTGCCTTTCTCAAGCAGTGGTCAGAAAGGTACTCTCAAGTGACTATGGTTGAATTCAGGTTCCCATGATTACACTACTACTTTCACCACTCTGCCATTCTCACCTGGCTGTAAAATCAATCTGAGACATGAATGATTTCAAAGAATAGAATCTCAATGGATCAAGAGAATCTTTTATTAATTAATTTTTCTCAAGAATTGATCCTGGGAATCCTTGAGAAAAACCGTGATTCCATCATGAAGGAGCATCAGGAATGCTAGCATTTTTATCTAGACATCTATATGTCAAAGGTTTCAATTTATTGCAATTACCTCTTTTTGGTGATGTGTTTAAATTTCCATCACCTTAGGTTTACTAAGTATACTATCTGTCCTGTTAATCTAAGAAAAAGCAAAAGATATGTACATAGCACAGCTAACTTTCCTTGATTAAAAAAAAGTTATTCATTTTGACTAATTTTTTATATGTTTATTTCATCTAAATTACCTTGCCAAACATTACAGTGAAATGGAATGCGGAATCCTGGCAAAATATCAGTTATCTATGAACTGGATAACATGACGTTGTTCTTTCCTCCTCTGCTTCTTGTTTGCCACAAAGAAAAGTATTATGGATTTTACAGAAAAACCTTCTTAAATTATACCATTTTAATTTTCTAGACTGCTTTTTCATGTTTTGAATTCCAACTGTGGTTTTCTTTATATTTAAGGAAGATTACTTCAACATTTCCATAAGAGAAAAATCTGTTCACTTTGCCACAAAACCTGAGTTATCTACTTTAAGCTACTTGACTGTGCCTCATCGATACTTTTATTGTAATCCTGTATCTTTTAGAAAAGTCACACAGAAGAGATTTATTATTTTTGTCACCACCTCGTAGCAATAAAGTTGAGGTGTGATGGTATAGAGGTAGCAGAAATTTTAAATATTTTTGAGTCACAAAAAGAGAATAATCTCAGTAAGTACTACATGATAACCATTTCCTAATATATTGTATGATGTGATATAACTGTCATTCAAATAAACCATTTGTCCCCAGTCTCCATTCTGGCAATTAGCCTGAGAAATCAGAACTGTCGCTTTTTGCTTAAGAGGGAAGGCAAACAAATGCAAGAGCTAACTCTTACTCCTCTCCTCCCCCTCTCACTTAACCTATTTTCCTGTCCAGTCATTTTAGGTACGTTGAGATAAGAAGTTATCAGCTCTTTGGGACACTAACTTTTTACCTTTTTTTTTAAAGCATCTAATCCTTTTTTTAGTATCTCCTCTATTCTCATTTACTCTGATTCTCTTTGATCATTTTTAATAAGCTTGATCTAGGCAGATAATGGATAATTAGAGGTTTCACAATAATTTTGTGTAACATGGATATCCCTCTACCCCACAAAGGATGAACTTGAGGATAAGGTTATAGGATCATAGATTTTGAATCAGAAAGGAATGTATAGATCACTGAATCCAATGCCTTTATTTTACAGAGAAGTTAACAGAATTTAGAGAGATTAAATTATTTGTCCAGTGACACAGATAGTAATTGCTAGAGACACAATTTGAACACAAGTCTTCCTGATTCTACATCCTGTGCTCAATCCGCTAATCCTCTGTAGCATGTTTATTGGACTTCCTAAAATCCTTTTGGATTACTTTTGTACCCCCAGCTCAGTGAGAGAAAGGATATTTCCCTCCTAGGCAGGCCAGTTTCCAATAAGAAGAGAGATTTATTTCAGTTGCAAATATATGAATGAGAGAGATCAGTTGAAAACATTAAATGTGTGTGAAGTACAATGAAATAAACCTTATATTTTAGAAAGCAACTGAGCCATACATATGGTAGATGAAAGAGAACACACACAACTCTCACCATCAGAATTTTAAAGTGATCACCTTTCAAGAATCTTTTCTTTTGAGGGTTAGTGGGATGGCACAAAATAAAGATGTATTGGTTGTTATTTTCTTTCCAACTGTTTGGATTTGTGGTGAAATCTTTGATTATAACTCCAGTGAGACAATAAACTGAAGGCAACAAGAAAAGCATAAACCCATGATTTTTTTTTTTGGTAGATAGTCCTCTACATTCCTGATCACTGACAAAATTCTCCCAATTCAGAAGAATTCTATTAAATTTTTAACACACTATCTTTTTCAATGGCAGAGAGTCCTTTACTGGATATCAGCCCTAGAGGCATGAATTATATATCTATAAATACACTCCTAAAGCAAAAATCAGGGCAACCTTCAAGGCTAAAATAGACCTTTTATATCCCCAGTGATGTCTCAAATTTAAAGAAAAGCACAAAACTGACAAAAAAGTATATATGCAAGATTTAAAATGCTAACTTTAAAAAATACATATAGTTCTTGTTCAGGGCACAAGAGAAACCCTGGGATGCTATAGGAGATTGGTGTTTTGATAGATTATAATTTGTATCATGGTGCCTGCAATCATTTAGTTTTTTAAGCTGTTGGTTTTGCATCTTTCACAAGTCTAGCTAGTTCATTGATCACTGGATCCTTATGTGAAAAAAAAATAGTTTACTATTACCTGCCCCCAGCCTTAATTGGAAAGGAGAGGTAACGTATAAGCAGGGGGGAAATATCTTATACAGAGATACCTTTGTTGTATATCTTCAATGAGGAACTAAGAAACTATTGGGGGGGAGGGGAATGATGGGAAAGAAGGTCTCTGATAACCCAATGATTTAAACTACTTTGAACATTCATCATCCTTGTCAAAAGGAAATTAAATGCTATCAAACATATTGTATTTATAGCCATATCCCACTTAATGCCAAATATGGCAGGGCATGTTACATTGCTAAACATGCTGGAAGTGAAATTTTTGTTAAAATTTTCATTTCAAATAACCACCATCAACACCCTTAACTTGAATCCCTTTAATTTTTTTTCTTCTAACATTAAAATCCCAATATAAGAAAACTAGGAAGATCTTTATTTGACTTAATTCAATGGATATTTTTAAAAGCATGGACTATTCATGAAGCTTTGAACATAGAAAGACAAAAACAAAATATTCTTATAGTTGAGGAGCTTATATTATACTAATTAATTCATTTCCTAAATTAAAAACCAGAAGAGTTAAAGTCTTAAGTCTTGCACAGGGAGGTATAATTTTCATCTTTATTAGAGTTACTAGGAATGAACAAAATTACAACCCAAATTAGAAGGCAATCTTGATGGTATCTATTGTTTAAAAACTGAAACGGCATATTACATTTAGTGAGATAATGATTTAGATCACTACATCTAGGGGACAAAACAAACCTTCAATTTAGCATTGGTTTAAATTGATTTTCTCTCTTTAATTCTTTTAATCTAAAAACTAATGACCCATTTTCAGAGTAAAAAACAATCCAGAAGCTAGAATTGTGGTGCTTGTAGACTAAGATATGGGAAGGAAGCTATCAACAATACTTTAAGTGTATATGTAGGTGAAAGAAGGGGAGAGGAGCTTTGGTCAGTATTATAGATATAAATTAAAAAAGACACTTCAGAAGCATTGTTGCACTATTGGAAAAAAAATACCCAACAAATTTATAATTCCAGTTGGCTGTCATAGGTGGTTGACTGAAATAATAGACTAGTGGTGGGGAACCTGTGACCTCTAGTCCACATGTGGCCTTCTAGGTCCTTGGGTGCTGCCTGTTGACAGAGTCCAAGTTTTACAGAACAAATCCTTTTATTAAGACTTGGATTATTATGTCATTATTATGACATCAATGAATACTACTCTCTAATCATGGATGCCTTAATCTTAATCAAGTAGCAACCCATTGAAAACATACATACACACACTTCTCTGGAATTTATATTCACTAAGAAACAGTTATGTTCAAATTATTTGTTTTCTTCCTAAATCTACAAAACTCAGCAAATGCTTCTTGTAAACTTTAGTTTTTTAATAGCACTGAGACTCACAGATTTTCCATAGAAATATATTTTAATTACAGAAAAAAATTAATGACTCTGACTAAGGACTAGAAAATGTAATCTTTGGTTGTGTTAAGATAGAAAAAACCAACATAGAGATTTGTTAAGTAAAAAATTAAAATGATTAATGAGAAATCTCTAAGATATAGCTCCACATAGATTACACTTATTCTCTTCTTCCTCTCCCAGCCCTCCCTCTTCTAAGAGCAGTTCTCTCTTTGCTCATCTAACCTCCCAATCTAGCATTTCACCCCTTTATCTATATGGAAGAAGAAAAAAGTTGGTTCATAGTTTACTTTTCAGAGTAAAGGATTAGCTTACCTTTAGGAATACAAACTCTATATCCCATTTGTACAAGTAGCAAAAGTGTGTAAATTATGTATCAAATAACTCACAAGGCAGATGAATTATATATGTCCTCAATGTAAAGAGTAGCCACTACCCAAGTGAAGCTTGCCTGAAGTTTGGGAAAATCTGCAAAGATGATTTTGCTCAATAATTTCTGAAGTCTGTTTGCTGGTATAGAACTCAGAGTTCAGGGTTTGGGTCAAAATGTTATCCTGTGATTCTCAAGATAGTTCCTGATTAATGTGGATAGTTATTTCATGGCTATAGAATAGGTCAAGAAATAGAAGTGTGCCATGTTGTCATACCCCCTGGGGATAATGGAGTGAAGCATTGTGTCTAATCTAGAAAGAGAGCTTAAAATACATGTAAACGTTTTGTTCTCATATTTGTAACTTAAAGTATTAAAATGACCCAGCACTCTCCTTTTTCTCTTCCCCCTTCCTCCAACAACTCTTCCCCCATCTCCCTCTACACAGAAGCACTTCAGCCAAAGTGCTCAGATACTGCCACAGAGGCTCTGGTAAGCTCTGGAGCACAGCCCTGCCACAGGTCCAGAAATTATTTATTAATGATAAAAGCCAACATGCATAGGGTTTTCCAAAAGTCTTAGTGCTATTTTAAGATACTAATGCAGTGTCTCATTTAGCCCTCACAAGTAGCTCTGTGAAGTAGGTAGGTACTATAAGCACAACTGTCCCCATTTGTGTAATTGTCCCCATTGAGAAATCCAAATGACACAAATCAAAGCCTTCAAATACTTCTCAGTATGTTTGTACAAGAGGATGCATGCAGTTAAATAAAATAAATGAGAGGATAAAGGACTAAAAAGGGAAAGATGTATACACTAAAGACCCATTTGATAGAAGAGAAGACAGAGGCTCAACAAATTTAAATGTCTTCCTATGATCACACAATTTCTGATTCTCAGAGGGTGGATTCTAACCTAAATCTCTCTGATTCCAAAACTAACACACATTCTACTAAATCATGCTGCTTAAGCCTGTTTGGGATATCCATCAAATAATTCAAAAATAAGAACAAAACCCACAGCTTGGTGAGGGCATTGACACTGGGTATTAGGATGCCATTCCTTGATATTCCTAAAGTCTGTTCAATTCCAATACAGTTCTGTTGGCTTAGGGAGATCTCAAAAGTTGGGAGGAAGTTAAAGAGTTAGGATTTCCAGTCCTACATATTCCCTAGAACTCTAGTTTGGTGATTACATTCCAAGAGGATCCCTCTAAGACTGAACTGTGCCACTTCTAAGTGATCCTCAGAGCTTCTGGCCTGAGTTGAAGTCTTCTCTACTAAGTATGTATGACCCGTGAGCTGGAGTTTGCCTCAGCTAGGGCCATGCTGGGTTCATGGATACTACTGACAGATCTATTGAATTGCCGTTTAAATTGACTAGCCTTCATATCATGACAGTCAAGTTTTCCCTTCTGGGAGACAGAATATTATTTTACCCCTTAATTTTATCCCTAGGACATAGCTAAGGACTGAGATTGCTACATTCATACCACCAGACAGTCCATTCAAAATGACTATGTGAAAGAATTGAATTTCTGGAAGAATTTCCTGAATTTAATTATTAAGCTCCTAATATGTACAAAGAACCACAGTAGATATTGGGGATACAAAAACAAAATGAAAATATGCTTCCTGACCTCAAAAAGCTCACATTCTACTGGAATGAATGGGTTATGAAGAATTAAAAGGATTCATGGTTTCTATGAGCTGTATAGCTATCTGTTAGGCTTAAAAGTACTGTGCAAAGGTACATTTGTGAAGAGAAAAAATTGATTCATTCTTAAAAAAGGCAAAAAAAATGGTGTCTTTAACTCCAAGGTAGAAGGAAAATAACAACCAATACATATTTATTATGTTCCTATTGTGTGTAAAACTCTGTTATTTAAAGTACTGTCCTTTCAAATTCTAAAATCCTCAGTTTCCAAAAGACACAAAATGAAATGCACTAGTTTTTTTTTTTAATCCACTATGAAAAATGCAATAAATCACTTACCCAGCATGTAAGCAAAGAAGAATATGTAGTTATCTAGCAAAAGCAGAAAGTGTTGCTATTTGACAGTTGATTTCCAGAATTTCGAGGAAGAAATTCACATGTCACAAACCAGGGCCTTCAACTACCTCCCAGTATATCTGTGCAAGAGGATGCATGAAGCTAAATAAAGTCAAGTATAAGATAAAGGACTGAGGAGAGAGAATGTATACATTAAAGACTCATTCTATCCATGGTTCCAGTAAATAGGCATTGTTGTATTGGGAACATAGCTCAGATGACAGTGAAAAAGCACATGGTATATTGGACAAAGGACTAGATTGAGATTCAAATCATTTCCTAGCTAGTGTCAGTTCTGCCATTTACTAGCTGTGACTTTGTACAGGAAGAAATGTGGTGCAGTGGAAAGAGCTGAAAATTTGTAGTAATTGGGATTGAAACCTATCTCTGTCCCTTACAACCTATGTGACCGTGGAAATGTTACTTCAACTCTCTGAGCCTTGATTTCCTCATCTGTAAAATGAATTGAAAAAGATAACCTCAGAGATCCATCCTATTGCTTATCTTGAGCCTTACTTTCTTCATCTGTGAAATGGGGTTAATGAAACCTGCTCCTCTCACAGGTTTGGCGTGTTGTTCAAATGACATTTTGTATATGACCACAGTTTCTAAATTGTAAAGCACTTTCCAGCTATAAGGTAGTATTATCTTTGCAAGAGTGAGGAGAAAAGTAAAAAAAGTAAGAAAAAAGAATAAAGACAAAAGGAAGCAACCTCCCCCCCCCAATAATAGATGATATAGCCATCTGAGGGAACTTTTTAGAAAAATCACATCTTTAAAACCTGTCACCCTGTTGACCTCTAGCAGATGTTCATAAAACTGTAATCAAATAATGTTACCATCTCATCTGTACTTAGAAATGTACATTTGAATTCAAAGTAGTTGTTTGAGAGTATCTTCAAAGGCTATCTTCCCCTTCCCCTGAGGGATTTCAGGTTATGGCAGCAAGAGGCTTTTGGAGACTATAAATATGCTTGGGATGGGTTAACAGCTGCAGGGGAAGGATCTAGGTCACTTCTTTATAACATAGGTGCCTGCCACCCATTTAGCCTAAATTCACTGAAAGTAAGAATGGATCATATTTGACTATGTACTAATCCTTTGTTTTTGTGTTTTTCTTTCCATCCCAGGAGGTGAATTAGTTATCCCTCTACTTGTAGAAGACCCTTTAAACCCCCCTCCTATTGCTACTCGTGCACCTTTCATTACACTCCCCCCTACCTTTCGCCCCCCTCCTCACCATTATTGAGACCACCAAAGATTCCCTGTCCATGACCTCTGAGGCGGGGTTACCTTGCTTGTCGGACCAAGGCAGCGATGGTTGTGATGATGATGGCTTGGTGATATCTGGGTATGGCTCAGGGGAAACCTTTGACTCTAACCTGCCCCCTACTGATGATGAAGATTTTTACACCACCTTCTCCTTGGTAACAGATAAGAGTCTTTCCACTTCAGTCTTCGAAGGTGGCTACAAAGCACATGCGCCCAAGTGGGAATCCAAGAACTTTAGACCTAACAAAGTCTCCGAAACTGGTAGGACTACTACTACCACATCTTTGTCCCCTGAGCTGATCCGCTCCACAGCTTCCTCCTCGTCTGGGATGGTGCCCAAATTGCCAGCTGGCAAAATGAATAACCGTGAGCTCAAACCCCAGCCTGATATAGTGTTGCTTCCGTTGCCCACTGCCTATGAGCTAGACAGCACAAAGCTGAAGAGCCCACTAATTACTTCCCCCATGTTCCGTAATGTGCCCACAGCAAACCCCACAGAGCCAGGAATCAGACGGGTTCCGGGGGCCTCAGAGGTGATCCGGGAGTCGAGCAGTACAACAGGGATGGTCGTCGGCATTGTGGCTGCTGCCGCCCTCTGCATCTTGATCCTCCTGTATGCCATGTACAAGTACAGGAACAGGGACGAGGGGTCCTATCAGGTGGATGAGACGCGGAACTACATCAGCAACTCTGCCCAGAGCAACGGCATGCTCGTCAAGGAGAAGCAGCAGAGCTCAAAGAGTGGCCATAAGAAACAGAAAAACAAGGACAAAGAGTATTATGTGTAAAATTTAAAAAATAAAAATAAAAAAGAATTAAAAACAGAATTATTTATATATAAATATATAAATACTTAAAAAAAACACCAAGATTTAACAGTTATAAGAACTGTTATTCCTATAATGAGATTGGGAGCTACAGTTGGTGGGAGAAAAAAAAAACAACACACACAAAGATATATATGTGTATATATATATATTTATTTTCAGACATGGCTGTTATGTATCAGTCATGACCTGGAGACAGAGAAGTCTGCCCTACTGTATCATAAAGCATACTTAGCGCTCTGGAGCAGACAGATAGCTCCACCACTTTAGCTGGACATTGAAGTTTCCATCTCTTTTGTGGACCTTTGGACAAAAGGTAGAAGACTTCATGGCTTACTTGTTTCATAACTCCAAGTGAGTCCCTAACGATGTTTGTGACCCTTGACTGTATCAATGATTTTTCAGTTTTATTATTTTAAAAAACGGAGAAAAAAAAAGATTAAAAACAACAACAACAACAACAAACTGATCTGGCCCCAGCCAGTATGTGTGTAACTTTTCGAGATCTGAGGGGAAAAAAAAAGTGGCTTTTGGGTTTTTGTTTATTTTTTTGAGACTGAGACTGGACATGAGTTGACAAGAAAAATTTCAGAAAAAAAAAGAGACTATTGCCATATATGAACTCAAAAACTATACATGGTGTTCACTCTACATATCAGGTTGTGGTGTGTCTAGAATCAATCGTTTGTTTGTTTTCAGTGAGATGCTTTGCTGGAAATGCAGCAAATGCATGAGATGCTGATGATGTGAGGTTTAAAGCAGGTACCCTAGGATCTGATTCCAGTATTTGCAGACCAAACTCTTTGAACAGATGGGTTGAGGTCTCCTTTCATTAGGGCTATTGGCTTTATTGACAATACTGTTCAAATGCATTAGCACAGTCAAATTGTGGTAAAGGGAAAAAAGATCAGCTGTTTGGAGCTGAAACAACCCTCAAACTAAAATGAGCCTTTCCTGGGGAAGTTGGGGGGGGAGGGAGCCTGGTTCCATGAATGATTGCAATGCATGCAAAAATAAAAAGAAAAGAAAAAATTTCAAAAAAATCAGTTGAATAGTCAAAACAGACAATATGGGAGTTCCACTTGTGACAGAATAACAAAGGTCACACAAGCCAAACACATCATGAAAGAGTACAAAATGCATAGTTTTTTTCCCAACATAATGTTTTTCATATGTAATTTTAATTTTGTAGTTTGACACTTACAAATAACTCTGTCCTTCCATTTGCCCATTCCCTCCCACCCTCTCTTTTATAAAAATAAATAAATAAATGGATGGATAAAGCTGCTGTGACACCCACAAAGGAATTTAATAGTATAATATATATAAATATATATACAGATATATTTATCATGGTATGTTTGATGGGACGATTGGAACAGAAAATATGTTAAAAGTCTTGAAGTAGAATGAGAATGTTGTTTTAAAAAGAAAATAACAAAACAACAAAAAGTAAACCTTAAAAATGTGAAGACTATGTGAGTTTTAGTTTTGTCACAGTCACCTGTGTCAAAAGAAAAAAAAATCTCAGATTCTGTTTACATCTTTTGCTAATTTTTTTTTTTGCTTGTGTAATTTCTTAGATAGTCACCTATGTACATACTGCTTTAAGGTTTAATTGTTCTTTTTGTTTCTGTTTGTTTCTTTTGTCAATTTTGGTTTTTTTGTTTTTTTGAAAGGGGGTAACAATGTCTAGAAAAATAAAATTGGTTATGTGGCCATGGCTATTGCATACAAAAAGCAAGAGAAAAAACACAAACACAACAACACAATGACAAAGACAAAATGAAGACTCTGGAATATCAGAAATATAAATTTTCTTTGTGTACAGATGAAAACCAATCAGCTGTTTAGATTTAGAAATCTATTCTTGCTGGTGTTTGTAAGTTGCATGAATATTTGACTTTGAAGAAATACCCAGGAACAAAAAAAAGCAATCTAAAATGAAGATAGCCTTCCCTAGTGTACACGGAAAGAGGTGTTCCTGGTTATCTGATCCTTTTGATGTAAGTGTTTGGGGATTCTTTAGGATTTTTTTTTGTTTGTTTAAGATTTTTAAAAGAAAGGTTAACAATGTATGAAAGCACAGTTTTAAGCAACTTAAATGGCCCAACCTATATGAAGTTGATCATATCTCGATATCTGTAAAAGGTTGCTGTTCTTGGAGTCTTGGAGTCTTGTGAAATGATTTTCCTGCTTTCTTTTCCATTTGCTTTTTTTTTTCCTTTTTGAGTAAACACAATCTTTGTTCTGTTCTTTTTTTGTGTAAGTTTCTATTTGGACAATTTTTTGGAAACATGTGCATCCTGTATGTGGGCTTCTACCATATCCCTGTTTTATGGACAGAACCTTAAGAAATTTCTTTTATGTTGTTGTGATGTTACTGCTTTTTTTCTTTTTCCTTTTCCTCTTTTCTTTTTTTCATATTTGCATTTTTGTTCAAGGATATGCTTAGCAATAAAATGTTCTTCCCAAAGCCCTGGAAGTGGATGTATTTTTATTTCAAAAAATTAGATGGGGGAAAGGGAAAAAGAACTTGCAAATGGGGAAGGATGAAAACTGAATGAATGTTCAGAAAGAAAGCACCCGTGAACACGATGCCAAATAACCTAATCAGTCACTAGCTACTTATATAAACTTACTAAAAGCAGATTAATTATGGTGAAAAATAATAATTATCCATCAGTCGAAACATTGCAGTCTAGACAGCTAGATGACAGAGTAGGAGAAAGAGCAGTGAGAGTTTCATTATACAGAAGGGAAAAGTTAAAATTCCAGAATAGCTTCTCAAGGAATATGAAAAAAAAGCATGAATGCTTTTTAACCAGGAAAGAAGATGTCCAGCTCATGTTAACCAACAATAAAGCCTTTCTAGGTATGAGGTATGAGAAACTGTATTATTGGGAAGGGGGGTTTTCTGGTTTATTAAGGGAATTGAAGTGATTAACACACTATGATTCTATGTTATCCTAAGGAATCTTGGGAAATGGTCATCCCTAAGCTACACATGGATGAGAAAGGTTTAAAGAATTATAATGCAGTGTTTCTAGAAAAGGCATTTAATTTGAAGTCTTAGAACCTGAGTTCAAATCCAGTCTCTGCCACTTGTCACCTGTGTTACCTTGGTAAAGTCACTTCGTTTATCTGAGTCTCATTTTCCCCAACTAAAAAATGATAAAAGTTTGATTAAATGACCTCTAAAGTTCCTTCCAATTCTAAATCTGTGATCCCATGAAATATATAACACTAATATTTCTCTGATAATTCAAAAGGCATTTCAGAACACCATGGGACCTTCACTGTGGACATCATCTAGCTCTGTACTATAGTCACACAGAAATACTATTTAGTTCTAATTGACTAGTGACAAAAACAAGTTTTGCTGTACCAAGTTTTCTTCTTTTTGTGGGCAATTACTTCACTTTCAGCAAACATCTTATAAGTCATAGGAACTTTTTCATAAACTCTAAGCACATCTTAGATGTTGATTATGTGAAGAAAGGGTCTGTGGCTATGAGCACAAAGTAATTTGGACCCCGAATCAAAGGATATTCGGTAATACTGCCCAATGGGCTGCTAAAAAATTCCAGATCTCACCAATGAATTATATACTATGCACTGATTTGAAAAGAGAGTAATGATGATAATTGGTGAAGCCAAATAACGTTTGGAAAGGTCTATCTTTGATCTTTCTTACATAGGTATGGAACTAAAAATATTGTGTTTTGTTGTTTTCATTTATACCTTTTGAAATACCTAAATAAATTATTGTTTTCAAGGCATGGCTCTTGACACTAAACAAATAAATCACCACAAATGAATCTCCAGCCCACCTTGGGATTACTAGGTATAACAGACTAAACCAGGCTTCTGGTTAGAAACCTCTAATGAAAGGGTTAATGGAAATACTGAACATATTCTTTTTGCCACAAGGTAGTTGAATGAGAAATTCTCTAACATCCCTTTCATCTGTAACTTTCTATGATTCTAACTCAAGAGGTATAACCATCCATTTATAGTCCTGTCAGTTCCAGGTTTGGTGAGTAGATGATCTTTCAAATAAAAAGTTTGCCCTAGTCTACACAGACAATTTGAACCTTCAAACTAGCCCTCTTTTCTTCAGAATGAAGTGTATCAATGGAAAGGTATTTGCTGAGTTCCTGCTAAACTCTGTGAGGAAAGATGGGAAGTTGAAGATGTGATTCCCTGCCTTCAAAGAATCTGTAACCTCACTGGAGAAACATAACTTAGAGAGCAACCCACAGTAAAATAGCATCAAGGAATAAGCTGATATAGTACAAATACAAAGAAGAATTAAGAGAAGGGAAATGGTTTCAGAGAGGACATAAGACTTAACCTGCCCCTGTAGCTACTTAGGGACTGGTGCTTTGCCCAAAGTAATGTAAATTTTAATCACCTAAAGATATCTTGGGATTTACAGGCTGGATTTTTTTTCTTAAGGACCACACCTTAAACCCAGTTCATTCTGGCTCTCATTGATGGGCCAACAATAGGTCACAGGACAAGCCCCACCTGGTCATTGTTTGGACCCAGATTAGCTCAGAGTGAATGTAAATAACAATTGCTTCTGTTTTGGCAAGAAACCCCGAGGATCTTCCACTCCCAGATTTTTTTTTTTAACTAGGTAAAAGAGGCCATTCTCTGCCTCATTTCTTAACTGGCCTCAATCACTGAATGGGTGTTGCCTCAATCAAGCTGTTAAAGGCCCTTTAAAGACTTTACCAATGTCTCCCACTACATCCAAGGTCATCTCCAGTCCTCCAGATTTCTTTCCTGCTATCAGACCCAAGAGGCTCTGGAAGATAAAATGAGGTTGGAGATTTTGCCCAACCATCCCTCACTTAAATCCAATTCACTTTCAAGTCATGGCATCACCTTCCTGATGCCAGAGTCCTCTTCCAGAACAAAAGACAAACAACACTAAATTAGAGTATGAGTCATTTTGTGCTGAAGGGAACAACATAAATCCAACAACCTGGATTGGTATGGAATATTTTGGGGAACAGCAAAGTATCCAGCCTAATTAGATCAGAAGATTCATGTGGGGGACCAGTAAAAGTAAAGGTAAGTGTTTAGAGTAGGTTTTAATTATAGAAGGCCTTGAAAACAAGGAAGACACCTTTAAACTTTCTGTGCTAGGAAATAGGGAGCCATTATCAGGGCAAAACTAATAATAATAGCTATCATTACATAGCATTTTTTAAGGTTTGCAAAGTGCTTTACATATATCATTTGATTCTCACAATAACTCTGTGAAGTAGAAGATATTATTAGAAGCAGCCAAATGGCTGCTTTTTACCACCAAAGAGTTCAGTTTTAAGCTTTGATAACTCGAAACTGCACTAAGATTTTTGGACCACAAGATCAATGTAGTTTTTAGTTAGTTATAAAAGCTTCAAAATTCACTAAGACTCTAGAGACATCCTGCCTAATCTTGACTGAACAATGTAAATGATAAAAGTAAAAAGCAGTAAAACTTTGACAAATGTTAATGAATGATCTTGCTCCTATAAAACTGATGATAAACTTATTCTTCCAAGAAGTTTAAAGGTAGCCTGAAGGGAACAAGGTCAAAAGAAGTCCACTTAGGATGGGAAAAGATGAGCCTGTTTTTAGGTTGAGGTGAGGGAGTCATTGGAAAGAGAAGGCTCAGGGATTAAAAAAAAAAGACTGGGGATAAATGATAGAGGAGGAGCTGGGAGCAGGATTACCAATTAGCCTTAGAAAGAAGGAGGTTCATCACTTCCTCTGAGTTAGAGGGTCATATCATGAAGGGGCTAAGAGGTCCCCTAGTCTAATGAAAAAGATGGAAGCTATGGATATGCAATTAGGCAGATACTTTGGGATCTTGTGACCATGTTAGTTGACATTGTTTAAATGTTTTCCTTGTTGCAAAGAAGAGTTCAGAAAAGGGGGGGGGTTATCTTTAAAGGGAAATGATTATAATGTAAAGACAAAAAGGCAGCAATAAAAACCTCATTATATACATTTCCAAAACCGGCTTTTTAAGCATTTTTTATCTATTTTCATGGCCCTTACTGCTAACTTCTCTATCTCACAGAAAAATAGGATGTGAGAATACAAAGGATGTTACCTTAGAGATTGTCTAAGAATTCTGAGGATTCACCTTCATTTTATAGGTAAAGAAATGAGGCCCTTACCTATAGTCACAGAGCAGTTGTTTAAACTTCAATCTAGTGCTCTTTCTACTCTGCTACACTGCCTCCAATGCTTTATTTTTAAAAATGTGGTCAAATTTCAACCTCTCACTCTCAAAGTGATTAGCTTGCCATTGTGTATAGTAAGAAGATTATAGATCACAAAACTAAAACTCCTAGTGTCCCATTCAGCACCAAGCTGCTTCTTTTTTTCTTTAACTAATATTACAAAGTATTCATTGCCTTCTTGTGATCCATTAGGCTTTTTTGTGTCCTCCCCATTTGCACAGACTATGGTTTATTTCTTATGCTTTCATTACTGTTTTCTTCCCCTTTGTAACTATCCTACCTAGCTATTATTGATGTTAAACCTCATTTTCTACAGCTAACTTGAGTTGAGTTATGTGGGTATGTGACTTTGGGGAAGCTTTGAACTCACCATTTATTAGCGTAATGAACCAAGCTATGTTTTCCACAACTAGCCAATTGTATTTCCCTGCTAACCATGAAATGTAAGACAAAAAGGGCTCTCATGGCTATGAACACAGGATACCTTGAAACACCAAATGTCAGACTCATTCTTTTTTGGGAACCAAATAGACATATTTTGAACCAATGAAGGAAAGTTGATTTTCAGTTTCCTTTAAAAAATTAATTCTGTGCCATTTTCTCAAAATTAGTCATTGTTTCTTTCCTTTTGATTTTCTTTTTCTTTATAAGAACCTGGTTAACTTCTACATGCCTGTCATAAGTCAAGAAAACCAAGACTATCCTTTATTCCATTGATTATAGTATTAATGAGGCTCATTTTCACTCCAAATAGTCTTGCTCTACTATTAAACACATATTCGCATCAAGTGTTTTGGACTTTAAAACTTTCAATCACACAATTAACATGTGCTCCATGTTTCTGCTTTTATACTTCCTCTTCCAACACAGATGACAATAGTTCAATTGGGTCTTCTTAGATGGTCTTGTGGGCAGCTAGGTGGTACAGTGGATGCAGCGCCAGATCTGAAGTCAGAAAGATTCATCTTCCTGACTTCAAATCTGGCCCAGACACTTAACTAGCAATGTGATCCTGGGCAAGCCACTTAGCCTTCTTTGCTTCAGTTTCCTCATCTGCAAAATGAGCTGGAGAAGGCAATGGCATACTACTCCAGTATCTTTGCCAAGAAAAACCCAAATGGGGTCACAAAGAGTCAGACATGATTGAAAAAACTCAACAACAGCAATATCATCAACAACAGATGGGCTTTGTGAATTATTGCAGCCAAAAAATTCAGCACCTTTTGGCAAAGTCCTAGATAATGATCCTCCTCTGTTTTAGCTAGGGTGATAATCACAGCATACAGTCTATCCCTGAAATCTTTCTAGCTTGATAAGAACTGCCACAATTGGGAGAGGCATAGAATGTAAGGGTGTCTCCACATCAAACTGAGGCATCCTAGGATATTAGTGCTGCTGGAACTTACAAGTAAAACATTTAGTTGTTTAAATTTTAGAGAAAGAAGAAGCCAATTTTTTTTAGATTGATATAGAATCTTAAACGCTTTTTAGTAGAGATCCTTGGATTGAGAGACAACATGTATAGTAGAAAAAGTGTTTGACCTGATTGAAAGAACTTGGTTTTAAATCCTGCTTCTAACTATGTGACTTGAAGCAAGTCATTTAAGCTCTCTCTGGAAATTAGTTTTCTTCATCTGTAAAATAAGAGTGCTAGATTAGATGACCTCCAAATGACTTTCCAACACTAAATCTGTGATCCTATGATCCTACTTCTTACAAAATAAAAAGAAAGAGCTATGGTGGAGAAGATTCAAAGAGTAGTTATTGTCAAGTCAATAAACATATCTTGTTTTCAGTTTCTAACTAGTTTCTTGTGTAGGGCTTCTGTGGGGACTAAACTATCAAACTCCTGATCTCTGAAGGGCTTTTAATAACATGATTTCAGTACTTTTCCAAATAACTACATAATAAAGTGCTTGCTCAGGCCATCACCTCAGGTAAGTTATTTGACTGTCCCAAAATCAAAAGGAGTTTCAGCTATTTCTGCCTCTGAACTAATACAGCTGCATCTGCCAATATTGTAAATAAAGCAAAAACAGGATATAACCACTTTAGTAACAGTTTAATATTCTGAAAGAACATTTGAGACATTTCCTCCATAGAAAGGAGAGGAGAGATGAGGGGAAAGGAGAGGAGGAAAAGGAAAGAAGAGAAAGGAAAGGGAGAGGACAACAAGGGGAGGGGAGTGGTAAGAAGAAAAGAAGAGAGGGAAGGGAAGGGAAAGGAGAGGAGAAGAAAGGAGAGGAGATGAGAGGGAAGGGAAAGAGAGAAGGGAAGGGAATAGGAAAAGAGAAAGGAGAGAGGAAGGAGAAAGGGAAGAGAAGAGAAAGCAAGGGAAAGCAAGGGTAGGGAAGGCAAGGCAAAACAAGACAAAGGAAGAGAAGGCAAAACAAGACAAGACAAGGGAAGGGAAGAAAAGGGAAGGGAAGAAAAAAAAATCAGTTGCTAACTGTAAGAGCTAACAATCGACTCCCTTTAATCTCTAGATGTATGATCATAAATCTACTAGGATCGTTCCCAAGGGCCATATGTCCAGATTTGCAAGATTAAAAGGGTACATTAGGCAAATCTGCATGTTATAATTTTATTGTTATTCCTATAGAACAATTTGTAGTTTTCTTTTCTCATCTGTTCTGTTCTGTTGAGGTTTAGATGCTAGGGGTGCTGCAACTCCAAAATCACAACATCCTGCCCCAAAAAATTCAACCCAAGCCTTCTTTCAGCCAAAGACAAGGTTTAGTAAAGATGAACCATATAGGCCAGACTCTTAAGGAATCTGAACATTTGTGATGCACGTAAGGATGAGCAGGCATGAGGAATTCTCAGCCCCTAAGTGGTGGCCAGGATGGATCTTACATACAGCCAAGTAGTATGGGGTGACTAGAGGAGGGTCTGGGAGGAAGATCTTGAAGCTGAGGTGCCTGGAGGAGGAGTTTAGGGAGGATCTTGAAGCTTGGGTGACTGTAGGGAAGGGTCCTGGGAGAATCCCCTATGGGAGTGTCTGAGAGGTTGAATGGGGTATCTGGGAATAGACAATGGAGGGCTAGGCTTAATTAGGGTAACAAAGAACTGGGAGATTGGACCTGGAAGGATAAAGAAAGGCCAGGTGAATGGATTATAGTCTCAGACAACCACTTGAGATTTCTTTGACCAAGTAAATGAACTCAAGGAAAGTTTAAGGGTTTTCTGGGGCCTGTAGACAAATGGGACCTGAATTGTTTTTTGGGTGAGGGCAAATGGCTTGGGCTTATACCCCATCAGTTCCATCTATCTATTATATTTGACCTAGAATTTCCACACCAAAAATATACATAGAGAAGGGAGGCAGTATGGGATAACTGCAAATATACTGGACTGATAGAAGTGACAGGATCTAGTCTAAGTATTTCCATAGAGAGCTGTGTTTCCATTGGTAGGTCATTTCAGTTTCTGGGTCTTAGCTTGCTCATCTTTCAAAAAAATAGATTGAGCTACATAATTCAAAAAGTCCTTCTAGATTGGTCAATCTAACAGAGAAATTTACAGGCAAAGGACCTGGGTTCAAATCTTACTGTACCATTTCCTCTCTTTATGACCTTGGGCAAGACATCCAATCTCTAGGGGCCTCTGGAAAATGAGAGAGAAGTCCCAGTTGAGAAAGAAATGTGAAAAGTCCTAGAGGAGCCCAGATTTCCCACAAATACTAAAACAGAGTTCTAAAAATGTTGCAGAAGGAAGAATGATTAAGAAAATCAAAGACAAAAAGCATTAAGATCTTCCATGCAGTCCAGACCTGCATGAGAAGAGTGCCAGAAACCTGGAGCATTTTGAGCAGAGATTAAGTAGAGGAGGAGAAATGCAGAATCTAGATCTACAGCATGAAGCAGGCAAGATCTCAGCCTGGCTTGTTCGAGTATTTCCAGTAGCTCACTGAACATGAAGAGAGGGTTAGGCAACATGGAGCTTTCTAAGAGGCCTGAACAGAGTGCTTAGAAGTGGCAGTGTACAGCCTGGGCAACTAGGAGTAAAAGACCCCACGAGATTCCTGAACCCAAAGCTCTATCAGGGGTAGCACAGCAAATAGGTGATTATGGAACTAGGGGCCTTGAAAAAGGCCTGCAATCAGCAAAACCTAATATGTCCAATTTCTGGGGCATGATAGAGAAGTTCAGAGGAGTACACCCTAGTGGGAAATAAAGAGAAATCATAGTTGAGCCCTATTAATTTAGTAAAGATGACAGTAATACCTAAATTAATTTAAAATTTTAATAGATTATCAATCAAGCTACCAAAAACATTACTCTATAGAACCAGACCAAATCATAATGGAATTCATCTGGTGGTACAAAAGGTCAAGAATCTCAAACTGAACAAAGAAAATAAATGGGAAAGAATTTGGCCTCACACTACACTAAAAAGCAATAATCATCCAAATAATCTGCTACTCATAAAGAATAGAAAAGTCAATCAATGTAATTGACTAGTGAAGATCATTGTTAAAGAACTGGAAGGAATGGTATAGCCTTTTACTGCAAGCCCCTCCTCTTACAGTTGAGAAAACTGAGGCCTAGAGATCTTAAGTAACTTACTTAAGATCAATCAGCTGGTAATCATCATAGGTGGAATTTGAAAACAAAACAAAAAGAAAGGGCAGCCAGGTGGCACAGGGGTTGAAGCTCTGGCTTTGGGGTCAGAAGGACCTGAGTTCAAATGTGACCTCAGACACTTGACACTTGCTAGCTATGTAACCCTGGGCAAGTCACTTAACCCTGATTGCCTCATCAAAAAGAAAAAAAAAGGTAGAATTTGAACCCAAATCCTTATGAAGGCCAAGGCTCTTTTAGTTTAACTTGAATATAGCAAAATGATTGATAAATTTTAGGACACCAACTACTCAGATAAGAACTTAATATTCAGTAAAAGCTCCTGAGAAAATTGAAAATCAGGGTAGGTAGCATTGGGTTTAGATTAACATTTTATGCCATAGAACACAATAAGCTAGATATAATAAATCATAGCATAAATAAACTAGAGGATAGTTGAAGGAAATAAATTTCACAACTAAAGATAGGAGAAGAATTATTGGCCAAGAGAGAGATAAAGGATTACACATGATAAAATGTACAATTTTGGTTATATAAAATTGCAAGTTTTTGTACAAACAAAATCAATGCAACTAGAATTTGAAAGAAAATCATTATTTGGGGGAAAAAACTTTTCAACAAAATTCTGTGATACAAAACTGATTTCCAGGATATTTTGATATTTGATACATGTGCATAAGAACAAGAGACATTCTCTAACACGCAAATGGTCAAAGAAAATGAAAAGCAGTTCTTAACTGA